>NC_066369.1:31142797-31457896 GCF_013377495.2 Cygnus atratus
ATGGGGTAAAGCGTATGTCGCTGGTATTATGAGAAGCAGTTACATTCATAGGGAGATTTTATGATTCACCGTATCCGCTTATGTAAACCTTAACTTTTACGGCAAGAGCCGCTCGGGAGCACGCTGTCCTGCTGGCAGGGTCAGGGAGCGGAGCTGGGGGAGGCCGAGGAGCAGGGCTGGTGGGGAGCAGGTACTGGTGAGGCTGGGGAGCGGGGCCAGCATGGAGCTGTGGGCTCAGGAGCAGAGCTGGGCAAGGCTGGGGCGCGGGACCTGCGGGGCAGCACGGGCAGATGGCACCGGGGAGCGGGGCCACCAGGGTGCTGGAGCTGGTGGTCGGGGCTGGTGGGGAGCGGGGCTGGTGTGCTTCGGGTTGACGAATACAAAGTTGGGGAGCAGGAGTAGATGAAGTAGGGGAGCAGGCGTAGATGAAGTAGGAGAGCAGGATTAGATGAAGCGGGGCAGGATCGCTACAGAAAGCAGGGCAGCAGCACCACACGAAGCGAGTCAGGACCACCACACAAAGTGGGTCAGGACCAAGACACAAAGCGGGGCAGGACCACTACATGAAGCAGGGCAGTAGCACCACATGAAGCGGGACAGCACCACCACGCAAAGTGGGGCAGTTAGGATCAGCATGAAGGGGGTCAGGACCAGCGCACGAAGCGGGACGGCACTACCACACGAAGCAGGGCAGTCAGGACCACATGAAGGGGGTCAGGGCCACCACACAAAGTGGGTCAGGACCACCACATGAAGCAAGTCAGGGCCACCACACAAAGTGTGTCAGGACCAGCACATGAAGCGGGGCAGCACCACCACACGAAGTGGGGCAGCAGCACCGCATGAAGCAAGTCAGGACCACCACATGAAGTGGGTCAGGACCACCACACGGAGTGAGTCAGGACCACCGCGCGGAGTGAGTCAGGGCCACCACATGAAATGGGTCAGGACCACCACATGAAGCAGAGCAGGACCAGCGCATGTAAGCGGGGCGGCACCACCACACGAAGTGGTTCAGGACCGCCGCACGAAGCGGGGCAGCGGGGCCGTGCCACCCGCTCTGGCCAGCCGCGGGGCTGGCGCGGGAGCAGCCCTCGGGCACCACGGCGCAGCGGGGGCGGCCCGGCCCCGGCCGCCGGGAGCGGAGCGGAGCTGGGGGGGGGAGTAGGGGCACGGAGGCGGGGGGAGCCCGGCCGCGGCCCGCGGGCGCCTCAGCAGGGCGGGCTGCGGGCTGCGGGTCTGCCCCGCCCGGGGCGCGGGGCCGGGGCGGGCCGGGGCGGGCCGGGGCGGGCGGCCGAGGGCCGGGCGGCCGCGGCGGGCGGGGATTTGCTCGGCGGCGGCCGGGGGAGCGCGGCGGCGGGCGCATGATGAAGGAGCGGTGCGGCACCTCCGGCAGCGCTGGCGGCGGCTCCGGCGGCTCCGGCATGGAGAGGCTGCCGCCGCGCCAGCCCGACTACATGTCCGTGTGCCTGTTCGCAGAGGAGCCCTACCAGAAGCTGGCCATGGAGACGCTGGAGGAGCTCGACTGGTGCCTGGACCAGCTGGAGACCATCCAGACCTACCGCTCCGTCAGCGAGATGGCCTCCAACAAGGTGAGCGAGGGGCGCGGGGCGGCGGGGCTGGGGGCTTCTTGGTGGGCGCTGACCCCCCGACCCCCGGGATGTCACCCACCGCCATCCACCCGCAGTATCGCACAGCCGCGCGTCGTGGCGCACGGTCTGACCGCTGCGTTTTGCCTTTCAGCAAGCGTTTCGTGGTGGCGGCACGTGGCGAGGGTGCGAAGGCAGAGGTTGTGCGTGGGTAACGGGCTCTGGGGGAGCGTCGCGCCGCTCCCCTCCTCGCTCGGCTCTTAGCGCGCCGCGAGCCAGCGGGAGCCCGAGGCTTCCCGCAAGGACTGAGGTGTTACAGCGAAGTGTCCCGCATCGTGGAGCGGGATGAGGTCGATAGGAGCACCCTGCGGTGAGGGGCAGGCAGGCAGGCAGAAGGGGCAGCAGTGGTCCCGGGGGTATGCCAAGGGGCAGCGCAGCGGAAAGAAAATGAAGCGTGTTGTCCAAACGCCCTTCCTGACACTACTTTTTGAAGTTCGTTTTCCTCGCCTCCCCCTCCCAGTGCCTGGAGCCGTGCTCCCCAGCTTCCATCCTTCCGAGCCAAGCAATTGCAGCTGCATTTTGCTGAGAGATCTCCCGAAGCGAGCCCTTGATCCGCCAGCACTGCCACTGGTGGGTGCAAGGCACCCCCCTGCCCCAGCATCACCAGGCCAGAGCTTGGGGGGCATCCGACAGCTCCCCGTCCCCTCGCCAGCACAGTTTCTGCAGCTGTGCCTTTTCCTTTACTGCTTACACCCACGGGCTGCCCAACGGAGCAGATCACAGGGTCCGAAGAATGAGTGTGCGCCGTCTTTGGTGCGAGAGCTGTGTCCGCTACATCCACACCTGCAGCCCGCTGCTGTGGTTAAGGCCAGTGCTGGGCTGTACTGCACAAACCCAGTGCTATTATTTTTTTTCCTAATTGGAAATTAATGAAATCAGAAATGCTGAATCATAAGCTGATTTTATGGAAAACTTGAGCAAACAAATCCCGTGTTATTTCAGCTTCCTCCCTCTGGTAGCGATTACTACAACGTGCAGGGGCAAAGGAAGCAATAAAAGTTTATAGATCGAGCTTTCAAGTGAGGAATACTTTTTTTTTTTTTTTTCTGAGTTTGTGTGAGAGATACCAGGCTGAAAGTTGGGAAGGGTTTAAGCTGTAGAGAAAGATGCGCCTCAAATGTGGGCGTTGATGCCCTTCATTTAGAGAGATTTCTTCTTTGCCAAGGGCTACATCTGGATTCGGGAAGGTGAAAGACTAAATTGCTTATTGTAGTAATTAAAAGCTGTGGTCCTCTGTGTGGAAATGTCTTACAGCTGGATGAGCAAAAATGTTCCTGAAACTTTGTTCTTTCAAAATCAGTTTTTGCAATGTCCACACTTTTTGGTCAACTTCCAGTATCGTTTCTGTCTATGAAAGAAGAGCATAAAATAGTCTCACATCCCGCTTCCCTCATCAGCAGTAATATTGTCACAAAGTAGTTTGGGGCTTGTGGCTTTTGGGTTTTGGTGGCACACACACACGCCTGTAGTGACCGTGTCAGTGCCACAAGCGGCTGGGTTGGCAGCGTGCGTCTCCGAAGGGGGCTGCAGCGTGCCTTCGTCTCACAGAGTATCCAAATCAACTGCCTGTTTCGGTCAAAGGCATTTAAACTTGTCGCTGGTAAATACCAAAACAGCCCGATGTTTTGAAAACAGGATGCTTAGGCTCCACATTATTAAAGAAAAACGGAAAGAGAAACAGTATAGATAGGAAGAAAGCAAATAGACGCAGCATGCTCCCGAGTGCAAGAGCAGTATAAACAGTGACCTATCTTCCTGACCTCTGCTATTGCCGAGTTCCTGGCCCCGCGCCACTCAAGCCAAACTACGTCATTTGAGACTGATAGTAGGCATGGCACAGCTGTTGCAAGTGTGACTCGAATTTCCTGTCTCCTTCCTGACAGACGTAGTTTAGAAAACCCAGAGTTGCAACAACAGCAGACGGAGAGGGAGGATCTCCGCATACGTGTTTGCAGGGCGATTCTCAGAAGTGCTGCACCAAAAAGGAATTTCTGGGGGGAAACACCATGCAGGACAGCATCCTGGCTAAAACCTGATGGGTTTCGGAAAACATCAGTTAAGGCATGTGCGTATACTTTTTTAAGACGTGAGTTAATTACAGGAGAAGCGAGGAAATGAGCAGCTAATCTTGCTCTGAGCTAACGAGCCTGATTGCACTGACATCGGTGTGAGCCGAGGGAGCACTGCTGCTTGCACGACGGGACCCACGGTGTGAGGGGGATCGGACATAATAAATAGGCAAAAAAGGGAGCTCTGTTCCCTGTGTGCTGTGAGTCTGTGATTCCTGACACATTCATTACCCACTGAAGAACAACTGACTGCACCAGTGCCTGCCGCGGCGATTTGGTGCTGTGGACAAACAGGAGACCTGCATCCTATCCGTCCTCTCTGTTTGGCAGCCGTTAGACACTTTACTTTCCAAATCAGAGAAAAAAACTACCTGGAAAAGTACCTGCTTGTGGGGAACGCAAGCAGCACGAAGGGAATTCCCTTTCCTAACACTGTACTTACCTTTGGCTGCGAGCAGGGTATGGCGCTGCAGCTTTGCAATGAAACAAAATGACCTTTAAAGCTCCGTAGGCCCCCGGCGCTGCTTGTGGAAGCAGGCCACACATATTTACATTACTGTAACACATCTATTCCTTTTTTTTCCCTGTATTTATTACCCTGTCCAGCCCAGGCAACTGCAGAGCCTCAGAAGGATCCGTGACTCATAGGCCTCCCAATAAAGAGGGGTATTTTCTCTCTTGGTGGCCACGCTGTGATGCTGCATTTGGCATCAGGCAGCTGTCCGCAGCCTCGATCGTCCTGGAGGCGGAAGCACAAGACCCTCGCGTCTCTGTTACCTAATATAGTGTTCAGATCTGGGGAAGGACATGCTCAGTGCATCCATCCCTCGAGTAGTAAAAAGGGACAGTTTTTTTCCCGGCTGAAACACTGGTCTGGGCAGCTCCCGAGTTTTTACGGGGCGTCAAAGTCAGAAAATTAGGGGCAGAGGAGGTGTATTACTTCTCGAAGAGCTGCCTGCCTGTCTGTGCAGCATATAGCCCAGGTCACGAGTGACGTGGATGTATCGGGACCTGCGCAGCACCTTGCCACGTCCTTAAGGTAGACCAGTCTTGTTTGGAGCTGTTTGCAGTCCGTCCAGTAAGGAAATGGGCAGATAACCTTATCTGTGGTCTGTGGGAACGTGCTAATTCTGAGTAGACCGAGCTGTTGTCACCAGGGTGTCTTCCCCGTGCTATCACAACTTTGGAAACCTGTTTCGCTCTCTTCCCTGGAGGACCCTTCCCAGCCAGGACTGCCAGCGCAGTTGCAACATGCAGAGCAAATCGTTCAAGTCTCTTATTTCGATTCGGAAAAGCTGTCTCCTAAAGAACCCTCTGTTACTCCCGAGCTGATCGACCCGGCCCCAGCCCTGCCACCAGGCGAGGTTTCCAGCCGGCAGCTCCCGGGGCAGCAGCGTGACGGCTCTCCGTGCTCCCCTCCATGTCGCACGGGAGCCAGGAGCTGCTAAGATAAACAGAAGTGATTTCATCTTGCGTGCGTTTCAGCGGGCGTTTCGGGCAGAAAAGAGGAGCAGGGCCGCACCTTGCTTTGAGGAGACAGTGGCTAAATAAACATCTGGGCACTAATGTAAACTCGCGCGGGTCTCGGTGGAGGTTTGGCGCAGCGCGGGGCCGGGTGCCAGCAGGGTATGTGCCGGGCTGCACAGCGTCCACGTTCGCGCGAGTGTCGGCCCCGAATCTTGTCCGCTTCGTACGTGATGTTTCCCTTGAGCGGTGCCAAGCTGTTTAGTCTTTCGGTTGCTTTGCTGTAACTTCCTTTGTTTAATATCCTTTAAAACAGCCGAGCGCCTCACAAAGAGAAGCTTGTTCGGCTGTGCAGCAGCCAGCGAGACAAAGAGACTTCCACGTCTCCTGTTTTTACAAGCCGGGATGAATCACCCAGCTCCGCACGCGGTTCCCCAGCCGCGCGCCGGTATTCCCCTCGCCCGGGGACTGGCGCTGAGGAAGCAGAGATGCGCGGCCGAGCTGCCGGGAGGGCTCACACGCGGGCCGGGAGGGCTCACACGCGGGCCGGCTGCCGTCAGCATCCCCTGGCACCGCGGCGCTGCCCTCCCCGCCGAGGCGCTGCCCGTGTCGGGTTTGACGTCGGCGTGCTCCAGCGCCGTTAACTGTTTCCTAGTCCTCCAGCTGCAGGGCACGAGAGCATCGCTGCCGCCAAGCACGGTAGGAGCTGTTTGTGGCCGAGGCTGCAGTGGTCGCTCAGACTTTGCTTTATCGGATGGCGTCTGTTTGTGTGGAAGTGTCCTTGCTCCAGAGGAAAGGGCTCCGTGTTTCTTAAGGCAGTGCTGCACGTAGTGAGCGACCCGTTTGCTTTTAACGGGAGCGCTTGGGAGTGGTGCACGCGAGGCTGCGGGACGAGGAGGGAGCAGCCCCGGCCCGTGAGCCCCCCAGAAGCTGCGGGGTGCTCGAGGCGGGGGAGCTGGCTCTGCCCCTGCCGTGTGCGTCAGCTCTCAGCGCTCTCACACACGGGCCTTCGGGTCAGCTGTCTCTTTATCCTCCCTATTCCTCCCCCTCTCTCTCTGGCCTCTACAGTAAATCATTCTGGTTCTATGAAATGCGGCACAACAGCGGGGAGGAATAGCGGGCCATGCACAGGCAGATTTGACAACCTGATATTTTTGTCTTGCTAGCCCCGTGGGCTGTCAGTTTCCAGATATCTCAGCTGAGCTGATTCAAATATCAAAGGCAGCGGCACGTTAGGAAGGTGTGCCGCTGTCTTGGTGAAGTGCCAGCACGGCGGGGGGAGCCAGGGTCGCCGTCCGAGATACCCTCCTGGAGCAAACGACTTCATTTCCAGCGGTGGCTGCTGCCCCGTCCCACCACGCTGGTGCCGTAAACGGGTCAGAAAAGCCCATAAGAGGGCAACCCCACGACCACGCACCATGCTGCCAGTGCACATCCGGACAGCCACCGCAGAGGTGAGGATCTGGGGCGCTGAATTTCGCTTCAAATCCATCTTCCCGGGAGCCCTTCTGGGGAGCCGCCGTCCGTCAGGACGCGATGGTGCCCAGGACTTCCTAGCTTGCCCCTTAACATTTTCTGCTTGTGCTTGGATGTGACGGCTGTTAAAGTTCTGCATTCTCAGACTTTTACGTTATAACACATCAGGGTGGGGCTTAAATAAATAATAGCTCAAAGGCAGGTTCGAAATGAATCATGATTCGAGGGCAGGACGCGAGGGTGACTAACTGTTCGGAGCAGTGACCTCTCTGGAAGTGAAGTGAGGATACTGGAGACGCATGAAATCTCGGAGGAGCAGCACCGCTGCGGATGGAGGCGGGCAGTGAAGGATCTCAAAGCAGGATTTAACCCTCGGAGCAGTCCTAATCCTGACCCTGATGCTGTGATGCTGTGGACCGGGCCGATTGGCACAGCCTGACTCCAAACCCCTCAATTTTTACCCAGGTGCAGAGCAACTGCTCTCAGGGAGGCTACTGGCGATCAAAATATTTTCACTAAGTGAAACTTAATTGAAAGATGTTGTGTTATCAAAGCCAAAACATGTTGTGGAGATGTATTGGTTTGAAAGCTCATCTGTCAGAGCTCTTAGAGGGAGAGATTTCTCTGATTAAAGTCTTTGCTCTGTGTTTAAAGCAAACAAACGAGAAGCGCCTCACCTTGCTGCTATTTTAGCACAGCTGGGCAAACGCTACATAAAAATCACTCTGCAAATCATTTGCCTATCTCTCTGTGAGAAGGATTTTTCATTTGAATATATTTACATTAATTAGTGCCTTTCGTATGGTTTTGATGCCTGCACTGGGCTCAGTTTCATTTTGGCACCAAAACTGGGGGGAGATCCTGCCTTGTAGGGTGGCGTACGCCGTTCGCCAGGTCCGCAGACCTCTGTGTCCTGCGCTTCCCGAAGCAGACTTCTGTTGATTAAAAGCTGCCAGAGTTTCGCATCCCTGCAAGCATCTTTGAGAAGTCGTTTCAGGGCACCAGGTTATTTGAATTTTCCAAAGCCTGTTCTCCTACTCAGGTAAAACCCCTGCCGGATTTGCCTAAACGAGGACTGCGGAGCCTGACTCAAATTTAAATTAAATTTAAATTGCTGCTTCATACGATTAACAAAATCCCGCTTTTAATTGCATTGCTCTCTTGTTAAACGATAAGCACACCTCCCCCTCTCTGTTGTCGAAGGCCAGGGAGGCAATCCAGGTGCTCAGCGCCCTCCTGCCCTACGTCCCCAGGCGGTGGGCAGGACGTGGGGTGCCCCCCTGGGTGCCGGGGACCCCTCAGGTTCCAGGGATGCGCTGCCGGCTCTGCTGCTGCCTGGCACGGGCGGAGGAGCCGGGGAGGTGCTCTGGTTTGTGGGCTCTTTTTACGAAGTTGTTTGGCTTCCTTTGGCACTTGAGGCTTCGTCAGTGTGGTTTGCATGGGTGGGACTGACAAAAGATTTTGGTCTGAGATCTGCAGCCTGCTGGAGCGTTATCTGCTCTCACAGCCGCAGATGTTGTCAGCTGCATCAGGGCTTTCTTTAATCAAGTTTTTATGTCAACAAACAAACTGCTGCAGTTTTTAATTTTGCTGTTGCTTCCTAGCCCCTAGCCTTCAGCTCAGGCCGGTGCTCATCGGCTCTTGCTTCCTCAATTTTCTCGTGCACTTAACGCACAACAAACATTTTTTCAGCTGGTAAAACTCTGTAAAAACAATTTTGCAGAACCAGTGTTTTCGCTTGTTCCTGCTTTTATTGACGGGCCTCTTGTTAGGCTGAAGAATAAAACCGGAGCGGGACTGACAGCCTGGTGCTAGGGCTCACCAGGCTGGCGCTGGGCTCGGGACCTGCCCCTCGCCTGTGACCTGGTGCTGGAGCAGCCCTGTCCCCGTCCCCTGGAGCGCGTGCTGTTTTCCAGGTAAAGGGCTCCGGTGCCAAGCGTTTTTGGGGTACTGGGGAGGACATTGATACCAAATACGATTCTGTCAACGCACCAAACGTTAACCCAAAACGAGGGCTGTTGGTACAAAGAGGGTACGGAGAGCCCGGGGTACACCGGGACCTGAATTCATCGGCAGGAGATCCCGCGGGCTGCCCGGCCGGAGGAGGCTGGGAGCAGATGTGGCCCCGCAGGGCACGGCGCGCATTTCTCAGCGTGCCAACAAAAACTGGGGCGGGCACACCTTGTAAACACATGACAAATTCATTTTCAGGAAAATAAGCAGGGTGGTTTCTCCGTGACCTTGCCGATCCCCCTGCATCAGGTGGAGGGGTTTTTTCTTCTGGCTCACCATTTCCCAGCAAGTGAGTAACGTGCCCCGAGCCTGCTTTTAAATGAGGAAATTCGGAATCGCTTCTACGCAGGGCTAAATGCACAGCGCCTGCCTGGTGCAGGACCGTGTGGGGAGTTTTTCCTTTCCGGCATTTTAATTCAATTTGCATATTTCAAGTCTCATTTATCTGGAAATGAGCTGGAAACGTACCGGTGATAACACTGGTGCTTCAGGTTCCATTTCATCACTTTTTAAGTGCTGCGTTGCATAAATGCATACCACCCAAGGGAGGTTTCAGATGAAATGCTAAACTTTACGGGTAAAATCTGAATATTATGCCGTCTACATCAGATATATGTTATTGCTTTCATGAGCAGCCACATGCTGATTTATGGCAGCGTGCTATTTATTTATCAACATTTACATTGTGGATTTTTAAATTATTCTAATAACACAAAGCCAACAAGTTGGTCATGACGTTTTTCCTTTAAAGTCTTCCTTTGAACACATATATAAATCAACTCTCCTTTGATGTGAAATTGGAGATTTCATAACCGTGTGTTTACTTTTTGGTTTAAAAAATAAGCTGAAGGGAAAACAGAAAACAAAAACCAAATAGTACTTTGTATCTCATTAGAAATAGTTTCTAGCACATTAAAAACTATATTGTTTTAGGAAACAAGAACTAGAAAGAGTTGCAAAAGCATTTGATTTTTTTAATGACTGGCTGTTGACTGCAACCATTCCACTTTTCTTCAGGCACTGAAATATGTCTGAAAACCTTCTCCTGTAGTATTGATTTAATGTGAAATTAGGCTTCTTTTTTTCTTTAAACATTATATTTAAATGCGCCTTCCCGACGTCTGTTGTGCGAGTGCTTGAAGAGGAAAACTGATAGAAATTGTGGAGTAACAAGGGCAGCTGCAGGCCAGTTTGGCGATCCTTCTTGTAAGGGAGGCGATGTCGGGAAAGCACAGCCAAATGGTCGGGTTGCTCCTCCAATAAATTAAAGAACTTTAACTCTTTTGGCTTGCAAACTTTTAAAGAAAACAAAAGAAAAACCTCAGCCCTACAAAATCAACAGGCTTCCCAAATGTGCTTTGGTGAAAAGCAGAACGGTGACAAATTGCTTCTGGGTGGCGACCAGGTGCTGGGCTGCAGAGACCTTTTTTTGGCAGCCTGTTTGAGTAAGGACCAGTACTGGACAAGGTGCATCAACGCCAGGAAGAGAGGTATTTAAAACGTTTCTCCCAGCTCCTCCGGCGCTGGTGATGCGATTACTCTGATTTTTTTAAATCTGCAGTAGCACATCTGTGTCGCATCCATTCTCTTAGCGCGACCAGAGATCCGGACAAAAGCATTACGCACTCGCCGCTTGACCTGGTAGTCGTTTGCATGCATGAGTAATTTCCCTCCTGCGTGTAAATAATTTCCGTCTTGATTCCCATCGCCGTCCCGTCCCGGGGCAGGTAGGTGTCAGCTGTTCCTCCCCAGCTCCCGGGGCCGGCCGGCCCGCCATTCCCAGGAGAGGTGCTGCTAACACGAGTGGAGTTACACCGAGATTTAATTGTGCCTCCAGAACTGAAGTGATTTACCAGGGCAATTAAACCGAGAAGGATTAAGCCCGGCTGCATTTGCGTAGAAATCAAAGGCGAAAGTTGCCCTTGTACCACAAATCCCTTTGTTCTAAGGATTTCCAAGCGCAGTGGAAGAGCGAGGGATGTAATATTTGCGTCAGAAGGGTGGGTCACCGGGAACAGAGTTTATAAACATTTTTACACGCTGGAGATCTGCAACGAGATTCCCCCATCAAAGTGCGGGGTGGGACCCCACTCTCCATAGGTATTCCAGGCTGGAGCCCCACAGCATCTTAGCAGCTCTTTTATCTTGCAATTGCCCTCAGCTCCTGCAAATGACTCAAACTTTTTCAGGCAGCCTGTTTGAATAAGGACTCGTGGCCTCAGGGAACCTCAGCTGGTATACATTGACTTCAAAGGATTTGCATCAGCAGCAGATACATCCTCCTGTCTTTATGCTGTCTGTAAGGCACCAGGAACACCTCTGATGCTGTGCTCCAAGGGGCAATAGGAACAGGAATGACAACGGGACTATTGCCGGAGCTGGCTTTGGGCTGGAAAGGCCAAGAACTGTATGTACATCTGCGTAGCTCTCTGATGAACCTTCTCGGGAAAGGAAGAGTTATTTCTTCCCTAAAAAACTAGAAAAGTAGGATTTACCACACTGATGCATGAGGAGGATCTCCCGGCTTGTGGCTGGATGCTGCCCTGAACGCCCCGTGCCACACGCATGGAGAAGGAGTGCGGCCAGTGCGGCGTGCTCAGGCTCCTGGGTCTGGCACATCCCATCACAGGCAGGGCCACTTCTCTTCCTTTGCATGAAAACGAAGGCAAACAAGCTTTGCCTGCAGAGCTTTCGGTGGGATGGGTGAGAGGGGCTGTACCAGCTCGCCATAAGGTTGTGGGAGCTGTCGTGCACTCGGTGGCAATGCCACCACCTTGTCACCGCGCTTCTGCTGGGTGGGCACGTCCTCGCCACAGAACCTGGTGCTGGGGCAGGTGCTCAGCCTCTCCCTGCAGCTGGAGGGGCTAGCCCCATCCTGAAAACGCCCCTACCGAGGACGTGGACCGAGAGGGTGCGACGTCAGGAGTGAGGAGGGGAACCGTGAGCTGAGTTCCTGAGCGGTAATCAAGGAAATTCCCACATGCACGCAGAGTTGGAAGGCTGGAAAGAAACTGTGACTCCCTCTACCAGAGAATACATGAAAAATTAATCAAAGAATGATTCAATTTCTGGGAGGCTTAATTTGGTTCAGATGACTTCTCCAGTTACTTCAGAGCATGCGAAACAGGAAGGCTCCCCCCACTGTGATGTCTTTTTCTCACACGATCCTCCAGATGGTTTTAGACTTCTGTTACTTGATTAGGAGGTCAGGTGTGCTGCCGTGTGTGCTTCCTTATTGCAAATTTCAGGTTGGGTTTCATTTCATTCACAGGATTTGCACTCTTTTCATCAGCTCTACGTGTTGATTGCAGTGGTCGGAGTTGGGGTAGAGGGAAGGGAGCCCCAGGACAATTCCCAATTCTGCCTCTTGCTTCTTTTGCACGGGAAGCAGCCCTTGAACCCCTGCACGCAGCCATTCATGTGCCTCTTCCGCATGCCTCAGCTCCCGTCAGTACGGCAAGGTTATCGGGGCCTCTTTCCTTTGTAAAAGGCACTGAGATGATTGTTAATTATGAAAATAACAGCGCACGTGCACTCTTGCTGATATGCGTTGCTGTAATTGCCGAGCTGAGTTCTGCAGCTACGCACGAGCTCTCTAAAGCACACAGCCTGCTCTCCCCAAAGAAGCAACACTTCTGTTTGCTTAATGGCAAAGCAGTTGGTATTTTCTCAGTGCTAGCATGCAATCTGTTTGTTTTACCCTTCGCTGTCAAATCGATTTAACGAAGGAATCGTTACCGAGGTTTGCACATGACATCACGCATTGATCTGTGCGGAGAGGGAGCAGCATGCTTTCTCCCCGCGGGTGCCGCAGGCAAATGGCAAAGCAGCTCGGAGGAAACAGCACCGCTCCAGAGCATCCTGATGTGGAAGGAAGCTAAGGAAAAAACCCCAATCCCCCCACCAGCAGTGAACACATTGGGATTGCCATGCGAACCATCAGCGTGCCTTGTTCCATACCAAGATGAGGTTTTTTTTAAGTGTGTCGTGTTATTAAGGAAATCCCCCTTAGGTGCCCGCATCATCCAGATGGTAAATTCCGGTAGAAGGTACAAAGCACGGGGGTACTCTCGTGCACATACCTGGCACTGTGGGTGTCTCGGCTGGGTTTGGCAATGACAGACTTTCCAGCCGTGCTGTAATACCGCCGTCTGTGTTTGTAAAAGGTTGCCGATTAAAAGTCTGGAAAAGTGAGCAAGATTAAGGCTGTTGGAAGAGATGAAGGGGACAGACTTCTGGTTAAAGATCAGATATGAGGGTACAAAGGTCTTTTATCTGTCCTCATCTCTGCTGCGGATGGCTTGTGTGACCTTGCAGAGGCCATTTAATTGCTTTGTGCCTCTGTGAAAGGCAAGAGCTACCCTTTGTACTTTATTAAGCCAGATGTGAGGTAAGGGCGCTTTTTTTCAAATGTTTGCCCACCACTTGGCATTATTTGTCTGAAAGGGGCGATTGTTTGTGTAGAAACCCCAACTGATGTAACTTTACTTAAAAGTTGTTTGTGTGATCATCTGATTATGGTGTTTTTCTTGTAAAGATAAAGGCCTCAATCCAGAGAAATATTTTGGCACGTGCTTCACTGTAGGTCTGTGGGAGGGTTCACATGCTGCTGGCATGGTGCTTGTGACCCACGAAAATACGTCACTTTGAGGAACGATAGGGTCAGAGCTCTCATCTCATCCCAGAGGCTTTCTCCCGCTCCGTTTGCAGTCCTTTTGCCACTAGTTTTCTAAGTTTTTCATCACTAAGGTTTCTCAGCTGTCTGCCTCTGAGCCTCGTCAGCTCGAGGGGGAGAAAGAGGTGGCTTCACAGCTCCTTTAGCTCTGGTCTTGTCACGGAGAAGGTGCTTGTCACTGGTACGCGGGGCATGGAGGCTGGGATCCGGGTTAGTGACGGTAGCTGCAAGGCCCGAGCCTGGTTTGTGTGCGAGGGGGAGATCTGGGGAGGTAGCGGGCGTTAGAAGGAGCTTTTCTGTTCAGAAGGAGAGTGAGGGAAGTGTGTCATGAGCACGGACAGCACCATGACTTGGTGTTGTCCCCCAGCTCGACTTCCTGCTGCCCGCAGCAGCCCGGCCTGCTACGGCTGTGGCTGCAGCTGTGGAGCCCCAGTGCGGGGCCTGGGGCAGGCCTCTCCCAGCCTTCCCCCAGTGTTTCCAGCATGGTTCAAACTCCTTTATCATTATTACCGAGGTGAGCGTGTGGCCGAAACCCAAACGCCCCATCCGGCCGGTGCTGAGCAGCGGCTGGAGCATCCCTGGGCAGGGGGCTTTGGGCCCAGCGTGGCGCTCAGGGAGGGCAGCCTGCGGGCCGGGCCTTCTGCCTTTGGTGGCAAGGTTAGCGTGGAGGAGCACAGCTCGGGAGCCACGGAGCGCCCTTCTGCGAGCAGTGGGCGAGGAGTCCGCGTAGGTGCTGGCATTCGTCAGAATCGCCCCGAGGCGCTGTGGCTCCGCTTTTAAAGTCAAAGTGAGAAACGGCACCGAAAGCAGCTGCAGCTCCGCGTGGGGCAGTGCTGGGGTTCGTGGGGCGATGCTCCGCGGGGTGCCCAGGGAGCTGCGGGCTCTGCACCTCACTGCACCCAGAGCCCTGTGGCCAGGGCTGCCCTGCAGCATGCCAGGGAGCCTCGTGACGTCGCGCGGAGCACCACTGATAGCGTTTAATCAAAGCAGCCTGAGAAAGGAAATAATTCAAGACGAAGGATTGCCCTTCTGTTTCGGGAGCCCCAGCCGTGCGGTGTGGCGTGTTGCAGGCACCAAGGTCGCCCGAAGGCAGCGCGGGCGCTTCCCCACAGGGGTGATTCCTCACTGCGATCGCTGCCACGCACACCAAAATGCGCTTTGCTGCTGGTTTGAGGCTAAAAGGGCAGCTGCAGCTTGCTAATAAAGTGATTGTATTTCGGCTTAACGTAACAATGAAAGTAGCGAGTAAACCTCCGAATTCGGGCTGTGCCTATATCCTAGCGAGAAAGAAAGAATTTATTAAAATCCTGCATTGAGACTGCAGGCTGACATCACAGATGTAAGGTTATTGCTAGTTTAGCCTTCTTTGTTGAAAGATATTCCCTGTTGTAAAGGTGCATTTTCCTACATTGCTGCGTTTTGCCCTCTACCGTATGGGGAAAAAAGATAGCGATCCCAGTGAAAATGTGAAAAATCGTGGTCTCAACAATCCATCTGAATACTTGCCTTGAAAATCCTCAGCCTCTGTCATGAAGAGGATTTTTTAAAAAAGCATAACCAGAGAAGAGAGGGCTGCCTACTTTGACTTATTTAAATATGCACAGAGCTTCCTCCATTTTAATCTTCCTTATAAAAAGATGGCTGTGTTACTAAAGCTGGCAGCCCCTCAGAAACCAGCATCATTTTTTTTGTCAGCCGGTTCAGCTGAGCAAGGCTAATGTGGAGTGGGGACCCCCTTCAGCCAACTAAGCAACCAGGACGATTCATAATTCATAAGTGCTCGAAGCCATCTCGCTGAATACATTTGGATTAGTTCTTGTTTCTTCGTGCAATCCCTGATTTCATTATTCTCTCCTGCTAGCAAATAACACCCACGTTCAGCCCTCTGCAAAGATGCTGTGCCAAGGCTGGCTTTGTCTGGGATTAGCGACTGCCGGGCTTTTGGGGATCTCTGGGCTTGATGAATGCTGATTTTTTTTACTGACTGGGAAACCGGGGTGTCCTTGTGCTTGTGGAGCTCTCCTGTCTTGCCGGCGATTTCTGCATAAGGATCTGTGGACTGTGGTGTGGAGTTTTCCAAAATGCCTGAAGCAAACTATTTGTTATCTGTATCTTGGGGTTATATTAAGGTGGGTTAAATCCGGAAGGATCACAAATGCCTGTTTTTTGTGCTGTATTTCTAGGCTAGAACCCCTAACAGGAGAACATGCACGTTAACTGGTTATTTTTGTGTACTGTATGGCATGAGATAAACGTGTGCACGGTGCATGCAGCATACATGTATGTGAATTATTTTTCCCCTTTGGGAATTCACTTTTGTGGGATAAAATGATACTGCAATGAAAATGTGTGATTAGAAAATTAAGAGGATCGTATCTTGTATATCTGGGTGAACAAATGCTTAAATCCTATGTTTTACTGCAATGATCCAAGCAGATCTTCAGATTTATGGCATATTTGCTCCTCTGTTATGTTTTGAGCATATGCAGTTGTATTTTGCTTGCATATTTCAAAATGGAGCAAACTTATATAATGAAACTGAGAACAAAAGAAGGTTGCAGGATGTGGAAATAAAAACCAATATGGGACTTCGATCTTTCAGGGAGATTACCTGAAACGTCTTCTCATTTATGACAGTGAAAATTAATATCTGCCTTTGCAGGAAATGCATTTTGCAGTGTAGTATGCTGAAAAGAAATATCTAGTCATGGTGGTTCTGAGAAGGACCTAAATCAAACCATATGTCACTGATTCTGTTCCAAATATCTCCACAATTTTGTTTTTAACATCTTGTTTGTGCGTTGCTTGTAATAGAGTTAAAGCTGTATTAATTCAGACCAGTGTTCAGAAAAATACCATCTTTGTGTGTGTGCTTCTCCCCTGCCAGTTCAAGAGAATGCTGAACCGCGAGCTGACACACCTCTCCGAGATGAGCCGCTCCGGCAACCAGGTGTCTGAGTACATTTCCAACACTTTCCTGGGTAAGGCGTTGCATCCCGAGCTTTCAGATGACTCAAAGATAACAATTAATGGCAGCCTAATACCCACCAGTCTATACTTGTGCCCAATTTCTGAGTGGTGCTTTGAGGCAGAGCGTTATTAAAACGTTTTGATTTTTCACTTTCAAGATGGATATGGGGAGGAAAGCAGTATAATGTTTGAATAATGTTATCCACAGAGGAATTCCCTTTCCAAATCGAAAGATTTTTCTGTTCAGGTTGAGTTAAGCTATTGTCAGCTGAATTGTGCAATATTTGATTTTTGTGTTGACCTTATGTAAAGGACAAAGTCACACAAGCCCAACTGCATACTCTCCTCTTTGCTCCTTCTGCCTCATAAAACTGCATTTTCCCCCTGCAGAGTCAGGGGTTCAGACAAGCAAGTCCAGCCCAGACATTTTTAATATTACTCTGTGTTTATTTGCTCATTTTGCACTGGAAGTCAAAAATATTTGTAAAAAAAAAAAGTATTTTGCATGTCATTAGTTTTGTTGGAGCTCATATGACTACCAACACGAATTTAAGTGGTTTGAGAATTGGATCCTCTGTGCTTACAAAATACATCTTTTACAACAAGTACAGTTTGCTGTGATTTCAAACAGCTCTAGAATTTGTGATCGTTTGCTTATAAAAAGAACCCTCATCCATATATGTCTGAGCTGAGTGTGTGTGGTGTGCTGGAGCTCACGGGGGACTCATGCCCTGCGGTTAAGATGGCCCAGAATGCATTCACTGTATGACACACAATTATTTCCATTAAGGGATTTTAAAGTGATTTCAATAGCCAGTTGCAACTGGAACTACTGTGTGCATTTAGGACACATCACATCATTAATAATCCATGTAAAAGTCTGTAGTTGCTTTGTGGGAATCCGCTGGTCCTCTCTTATCACTCAGCTTAATCGTGACATCCAGAACATGAATTAATACAGGGGATAAAAGCAAGACTGCCTCGCTGCCAGCCAGCAGGCCACTTCTGCAGCTGGAGAGCCTGGAGCGTGCACAGCTTACTGGGGATCATGACCACCCTGGCATTTTCAGGGAGTTTGTTGTGCATCAGCACTTCCAGTAGGCGCACATCTTTGGAGGAGGATGCGCTGCAGCAGAAATACCCCGTGTATTCGTGATGCTGGGTATGCAAGTAATACACAGCATTCTTGTTAGTGTGGACTGAATGCAATACTAGTAAACCCCACGTACACCCAGGTTAGTGTAGTCTGCATCTCAGCAGGGGCTAAGGAGCTCGAGCCGCTGCCGCTGCTGCTGTGGCTGTATTATTCCCTGTGCTCAGGCTAGGTCAGGGAACTGCATTTCCCTTCATGTCTTGTTTATTCCTGTCCTGCTTATTCTCACATATTCCATGGTGGTGACGTACTTGCTGTTTGGTGGCAGTGTAAGGGCCACTCAGCCACTCGGGGCTTTGTTAACGCCGAGTGGTACAACCTCTCCGCATTGGGCCAGATCCCACCTTGATTGCTTGTGTTAGAAAGAAATGAATAAAGCTTTTAAAAGGACCTTAAAGCTCCTTTGGGAAGTTGTGCTGTACCTTTTTTATGAATTTGCTTTTTTTCATAAAACTTGGCTTAAAATTTTAATGAATGCACAAAATAACAAGAGTCTAAAACTGAGGAAGTTGAACCAAAATGAAGGAATATGTGGGTAGAATAGAACAGACTTATCATTTAACTCCAAATGGTGTTCATAAGATGGGGATAGCTTATAGATAACTAAAACCAGATCGAATAACTTCATTTGGTCTATTGCCTTTATTAAATGAGCTGAGGAATACCCCAATAAAGCCATGTCCTCTGCCAGTGGGGCCAGTCCTGCTGTCATCATTTGGTCAGTAAGAGTAAGGACACCAACCTTAGGTCTGTATCGAGGCCAAAGATTGAAAATGGTGGGTTTGTCCTTGGCCCCATCATGTAAATGGGAACGAGCACAATAAACTTTTATCACCTGCCCTTTCCTACAGCAGCAAGGGGTATTGAGGTGCCGTGGTTCCTGGCACTGCTGCAGGGACACCCTCTTAGCCAAGCGGCTTGCTCAGAAGCTCGAAGCAGTCCCCAGCCCCCTGCAAGCCTGCAGGCAGCAGCGTTAACCAAGCAGAGTCCTGCCAGCAGCAGTAGTCCTGGTGCTCTCAGCCCCCACGTTCAACATTTTGACTTCCAAAGACCGCGGGCATTGTAGAAAGGTCTTGTGTGCCTGTTGTCCCCAAGTCATGGATGGGGACGCTGCTGCGAGCAGTGCGATGGGGTCACAAATAAGATCTGCAGAAGCAGTAACATCTCAGTGAAAGGACGAGAGTCAAAGTGGGCAGGAGCCTCTGTATAATAATGCTTAAGGCACAGGAATCCACATGTGCCCTCTGATAGGCATTGAAAGCAATGAACGTGATTTGTTAGTCAACTATGAAGCATTATGAAAACACCAATTAAAGGTTTAAAATTAATTACCATATTTTCATAAGTGCCACTTTGTGCTGTACGTTGAATAGCAATATACACTGTGTAGCTATATTGTCTTTCTCTGAGGATTTTGCCTATTTTGTGTTCCTCAGATTCTCCACTGCACTACTCCTCAGGCTGTTAGATATATTGAAAGGATCTTTTCCCAGAATTCACCAAGTTTGTGAAGCTCACGGTTTAATGAATTAGAGATTTCTGTTCAAGAATCTCCATTTTACACTGCCTTAGCATTAGTCATTGCTAAGGAGATTATATATAGGAAAGTCCTTCTGTTGTTCAGCAAAGGCACACAAGGGAAACACCCATTGATGTCAGCTTGACTGTTGCTGTGAATAATGGCTTCCTTCTTAATTGCAGCGTTGCAGACACACTGGTAGTTCTTATTTCAGAGATTTTTAATTAAGCTAAGGCAAAAGTAACTAATGCTTGGATGCCTAGTCCCTCCTGAGGTCCTCAGATCTGCAAAGGTGCAGAGATTATAGTAGGCTATTTTAAAAGTTCACGAAAAAATGGCTAGTATGAAAGTCATGAGCCACTGTATCTCCATTTTAATGCAGCAAATGGAGTGGTTTTGAAGGCAGTAACTAGCGTATGTGGATAGATTTATCTATCAAACACATCTCCCCAGCCAAGTTTGTGCCCCACTGCGAACCTACTTAATGCACACTAATATTGCTATTATCTCTAAGCGTACTTGACAGTAGGGATGTACCCTGCACTTTGTATGTTATTCTACACATTTTTAGTAGAAAGAATTGTTGTAGAGGGCAAACCTTTAATAAATAAGTGCCACCAATTTATTATTGGGTTGTTGTTTTAGGAGCAGGGGGTATGGGCCCTAATATGCGTCAACTGGGTAATACTTAATCATATTTAATGATCGAAGGTAAGGGTTGACTTTAAGGAGTGTGATGGGTGCTCACACTCTGTTTCTGCAAATGGCATTGATTCATTTCACCTTTATTTGTTACAGACAAGCAGAATGATGTGGAGATTCCTTCTCCCACACAGAAAGACAGAGAAAAGAAGAAAAAACAGCAGCTCATGACACAGATCAGTGGAGTGAAAAAATTAATGCATAGTTCAAGCTTAAATAATACCAGCATTTCACGATTTGGTGTGAAAACAGAAAAGGAAGACCATCTGGCCAAGGTATGACAGATCCTTACGGTTCTGGGAGAGTCAGTATGATCTCAAAGCAGGGGTTGGATTGGCTGAATTGACTGCCCCTAGGTAAAATTGGAACCAGTATCCCCTAAGTGATATGGCCGCTACAGATGTTGTAATTTATGGGACCAGACCCTAACAGCATATTCCCAGGTTGACAAATTCTTTGAAAATGTCACTAAAATAATCAGAAACTGTGATGAAGGCTGAGTAGAGTAATTATCAAACACAGGAACATAAAGCAACACTATGTGCAACAAACTGGCTACGAGGCCTTTGTCTCCATCAGGTGCCTTGCTTCTTGCTACCTGGGAACAACCATCACAAATAATTCCCCTGGTGCAGGGAAATGTGGTCTCCCTGTACAAGTGCTTTGACATCAGCACTTCACAGTCACTCTGTGTTCATGTACTTCAATAATTACGTGTGCTCATGCACTTACTTGATTACCACAATTAGGGTTGAATTCTCTGTGTAAACTTTTGGAACATGCAAAAGCCTCAGTGAAAGTGATAAATGCAGAAATGTCTTGAGAAATATTTTAATTGTTCTCCTTCTGTCTTTTCAAAAGGAACTGGAAGATCTGAATAAATGGGGTCTCAACATATTTAATGTTGCCAGGTACTCCCACAACAGGCCGCTCACCTGCATTATGTATGCTATATTTCAGGTTTGTGGTTTTCTGATCACATTTGCTATTCTTTTACGACGCTGTTTTAGTTTCTAATTGCTTTCTGCTATGTTGCCTTCCACAATATGACATCCTTATTTGATACATACATCTGTACTTATTTATTATACAGGAGCGAGATCTACTAAAAACATTCAAGATCTCATCAGACACTTTTGTAACGTACATGATGACTCTAGAAGACCACTACCATTCGGATGTAGCTTACCACAACAGCCTACATGCTGCTGATGTTGCCCAGTCCACCCATGTTCTTCTCTCCACCCCTGCACTGGATGTGAGTGACCTAGTTTGAGCAAAGTGGTCTGTGTCGGGCAATTGTCATATTTTAACGTGGGATGTTTTGAATGGTAGATTAAAACCAGCACACTGCTTATATGAACACAGAAGAACCTTAAACTGAGTTAATCACTGATGGCACTTAGACTTGAAAAAAAAATGCAGTGGGCTGCCTGTTCTTCTGAGGGCTCAGTTTACTACCAGAGAAGAAAACATAAAGAAATTTCAGCAGCAGCTTTATTTGTAATCTCTGTTTCATCTTAAAGGGCACGTGCTGCATGTAGACCTTTCTTCTGAGTAAATGCCTTGTAATTCAGAAAGAACAATTTGTTTCTCTACATCAGCATCCCAAACTGTTGAGCAAGAAAACATAGGGACTTTTCTGACAAATTTCTGTTTTCCTTCCTAGGCTGTCTTCACTGATTTGGAAATCCTTGCTGCAATTTTTGCAGCTGCAATTCATGATGTGGATCACCCTGGTGTCTCCAATCAGTTTCTTATTAATACAAGTGAGTTTTATTTCAAGTACAATTATAACTTCATCTGCAAACTTGGAGTACATTTTCCATTACAGCGAGGTCACAAATTATGACTTTCAGACTGTGTTGCTTTCTCAACATATTGTGCAGTAAACTAGTCCTACATTTTGAAATGGAGCAGTAATTAAAATTAAATTCCTATCAAAACAAGGGAAGCTATTGTAGTGCAATTTGCAAAGTGGCCTTGAATCTTGTGGTTATTACTTGATAAGGCATAATAAATCTTCCCATCCTGAGTGCAAATTTTATCGTTAATATAAGGTTAATAATGCTGTTGCTATTGACAACAATAAAGCCTAAATATTGTGGTTCATATTGTATTCTGCAACAGGCTAAGCATGTATTTTGATTCCAAAATATGTGTATTGTTCTTTTTTGGAAAGTGCGTTTGCAGGATTCATGCTTTCTGTTGTCAGTGGTTCTGAAGCCTGTAACTAAGTCAACCAAATACTATTTTGTTCATTAGAACTGAGCAAAGGGCTGTTTATGGTATTTACATATGTGCTTAGATTAGAAAACTGTGTGCTCTTGGCACATGTGAAACAAAAAAAGAAAACTTTCCCGATTTATTGCATATGGATAAACAATTCAGTGCCCAGTGTTTGCTGTTTGAAGTCACGCATTTCTCATACTGGAGTCACGTATTTATGTTGCTCTGCTAGATTCTGAACTAGCCCTGATGTACAACGACGAATCCGTCTTGGAGAACCACCATCTTGCTGTGGGTTTCAAACTGCTTCAAGAAGAGCACTGTGACATCTTCCAGAACCTGACCAAGAAACAGCGTCAGACTCTCAGGAAGATGGTGATTGACATGGTATGACCTATGCTCACGCTGCTACCCTTAAACATAATACTGGCTTCTTTGTATGGCTGCCCTTGCTGAGATCGCGTTTTCTCTTCGGTAAAGGTATTGGCAACAGATATGTCCAAGCATATGAGTCTGTTAGCTGATCTGAAGACCATGGTGGAAACCAAGAAAGTGACCAGTTCAGGAGTCCTCCTTCTGGATAACTACACAGATAGAATACAGGTAGGTCAGAGGACGTTCCTGTAGCATTTCGTGTATTTTGTTCGGTACTGAAGAAACCATGTTCCTGTTTTTGCTGTGGCTTCTCAGTAGGCTATATATAGTAAAGTTGCTGACCTAGATTTTCAGCAATCACGCAAGAACTGTAGATGTATTTTCTTCTGTTCTGCACCACAGAGACCAACAAGGTGGTACAAGGTGGTCTCCTGTCTTTCAGGTAGAAGGATTTACGTTTTTAACACTTAGAGCGTGCAACTGCAAGCATGCATGTCCTTCTGAGGTTAATCTGTAAGGCTCAGTTTTTGAGGGCTCTTGAATTTCTTTTCCACTTTCCCCCCATTTCTTTATCTTAACAAAGAAGTATAGCCAGATTGCTATAGCATTGCAAGATTGCAGGAATTTAATTTGTAACTCCATACCTAAAGCAACTCTTAAACTGGGTTAAAAATTATGTACACTCTGTTCTCTGTATAGTCTGATCCTTGATTTACAGAAATGACAACGCAGTACTGGTAGGGGGTTACGTAGTTAACACGTAGGACGAAGTACATCCTGATCCTCTCTCTACTTCGATGGCCAGCTTCTTAAGAACAGTCTCATAGGAAAACTGACCTTACATTTTTGTTTAAGACGGCTGCTGTTGAAACAGGTCACTCCATTGCTGTCTAAATCCTTGTAGCCACAGTTAGTCAGGCACATTTTTGTGTGTGTGGAAGGGATATTACTCATTTAATAAAGAAGGAGCGTTTAACCATATGAGAGCATGAAAATAAAGTTTGAATGGTGGGAAGCACCTGCATTCAAAAACAAACCTATATGATGTAATTAACATTGCCACCGCTGCACCCTCTGTAAGTACTGAGTTGTCTAAAAAACATATAGCACAGTTTACTTTTGGAGCAGACCATAGCAGCTAGTCACATATATGGAGATATTACAATGTTAATATTTTTATGGAATGTTGCATAATCAAAGAGTCTTGTGGTTAAATGTTCTGAATTAAGCAAGCAGATACAGCTTGAAGCCGTCCTCTTTTTCCATTTGATTTTACGAGTTTTCTTATTAATATAATTGCAGGTTCTCCGAAATATGGTACATTGTGCAGACTTGAGTAATCCCACAAAGTCTCTGGAGTTGTACCGGCAGTGGACAGACAGAATCATGGAGGAGTTCTTCCAGCAGGGAGACAAAGAACGAGAAAGAGGAATGGAAATCAGTCCAATGTGTGACAAACATACAGCGTCAGTGGAAAAATCACAGGTAATTGGCCTTGAGCTGCATTTTTGTATTGCCTAAGCTTGTATTTTTAAAGCAGAGACAAAAATTCATCTGCTTTCTCTAATACAATTAGGCAAACAGCCAGCTGTTCAGAGGGTTGGTTCTGATTGACCCTGACACGCAGCTGTGCCTGAAGCTCATATAGACTCACTAGGCTGTTCAGCCTCCTTTATGTACTCCTTGGCGTCTCCTCATTTCTAAATGCATGCTTATCTTGCCTTGTTTGTGTCCCAGTTTCCAGAGTGAGCTGGTTTCCTTTTGTTCCCCAGGCTGGAAGAGTGTGATTCTGATCTCCCCAGGTCTCTTCTGTCTTCACACCCTACAGCCTCCTTCTTAGCTCTTAATTAGCACCTCCTAAACCTACTGATATTGTACCCCACATTAGAAATTTATAGCAATGCCAGTCCCACTGAATGGCAGCGGTAGGAGTGTCCCCAAGCTGAGCTCCATTTCAGGACACGGAAAAAGTCGGAATGTTGGTTGTTTTTCAGCCTTGTGTAGAATAGTTTTGCACTTCTTGATTAGGCCAGTAAAGTTAGAGGCCTGATGGAGTCTCTGTGTTGTGAAGTCAAAGAATAGGTATTTAAATCACTACAAATCTTAAAAAGAATTTGGATATTTCTTTTTTTTTTTTTTTTGAGATTACCTGGCTCATTCCTAGTTCTGATTCATAGATTAGACGATATAAAGGTCAAATTTCTTCTGACCTGTGTAGCACAAGCCATAAAATTTCACCTGGCTGGTCTCTAGTGAAGCCAGTAATTTATGTTTGCCTAAACTTATTCCTGTCTTCATATAATGGTGTCTTGGTTGTTGTTTTTAAATGACTTGAGCAAGCCATCATCGAGGTTTTTCAGCTTGAATAAGTAACAAAATTGACGATAATTATTTCCAAATGTCCTCTTGGGCTAAGCCAAGTGGTTTCAAAATTATTCACTCAACCGCATGGTGATTTTGTTGGAAAAATCTGTCTTATTTGTTAACCTAACAAGAAGTGAATCCTTTGGCCAGGCTTGGCCAGAAAATGCCCATGTGCTCCACATATAAGCTCCAATTATTTTTTTTGTTTCACATGTGCACTTCATAGAGGTTTCAAGATGGCATTTTTGCTATGCAAAAAGAACAGGAATTGCACGAAATGGCTGCCATCAAAATACCAACGAGTGGCGGGGGTGGGAGGGAAGTGGCGTTTCCATCCTGGAGCGAAACAAAGAACCGATGGGCAGACAGTATGCAAGTATTGCAGGGCTCTGGATGTTCCCTCTTTACATCAAAATATTTTAAGATCAGCCTTCGGCCATCTGGCCAGCTATTCTGTGATATGGGATGTTTGTTTAAAGGAACAATGGCTTTGCTGCAAGGTTTGTAGCCGTAGGTCCTGCAGCCCTTGAGCGTTTTGGGTGGCGGTGAAGCCATCGGCCAACCGTACAGAATTTTTTTCACTTTAAAAGTGCTCCGGAACATGTGCTGCAGGAAATTTTCATCACCTTTTTGTTTAAGCTGCCTCAACAGTACGTTACAATTGAATGTTAATGGTTCTATTGACATCCTGTTGTGTCTGAAGGAGGCATGTGTGATTTCCAAAGCAAACATCTGCACGTTGAGTCTGGCCCCTTTGAGAGCCATTTTCCTGCTGCACAGAAATGTTGTCCAGCAGAGCGAGGAGAGAAGTGACACACGCTGCCAAGACGGAAGAATTTCAATCCTCTTTATGGCCATTCAGTTTTCTCCATCCTGGACGTACGTCCTCTTAGTCAGACAATTGAAAAATGATTTAGCTCAGAACTTACGCGCCAGCGGGCGGATGGACTGACGGACCCGGCCGCAAGCCTCACTGTTTCCACCACTGGCACGTCACTCCACGGGAGCCAAGCAGCAGTGGTCTGTCCACGTTAGTGCAGGAGGACTTCTTGTCAGGGTTAGTTACCCTGCTTTCTGCACTCTTTCCAAAATGAAGCAAAAGGAAGGGAAATCTCTACAAGGTTCATAGAGGTGGCTGTGTTGGCAGCGCAGAGGAAACGCGCTGAAGTGTTTAAAGATGCAGCACTACAAAAGAGTTCAGAACAGATGCAAACTGCACACTGTAGTAAAATACATCTAAAGGTCAAACTTAAGTCCATAAAAGCAGGGACATTCAGCATTAGGGCTGGTGCTCACCCTGAGAACACTGGCATTTTCACAACTGCCAGCCAAACGAAGCCCCTGGGGTGTGACTGCACGTTGCCATAAACACACCAACCTTGTCCGCGGTCCCCAGGAGCCCTGTGTGAGATACAGCACATTTTCTCGATTCACGGGGTGGGGACAACAGCTGTCTTAAAATGTCTCTGTGCACTGGCAGTTGGTAGGTGGCATTTCTGCAGGGACCTCAGTGGGACGTTCTGCCTTCAGAGCAGTAACTCGCCCTGCCTCCTGCACAGCAGCGGTTGATTCAGTGGTCAGGAAAAGACACCTACAAGGACATCCAAAATCATTCATGCAGCCAGGGATGGAAGTGGCAGCTTTATCGCTGAGTTTCCAGGTGGCTCCTGCTTTTCCTCAACCTTCCATACAAGTCTTGGTTTTGGACAAGAGGTCAACCTAGCCCCAGCTTTGGGGGTGCAGCTTTGGTAGGAGATGATTATGTCTGTGATCAGACTGTTCTGGGACGGGGAGCTTGCTCCCAGGCAGCTATTTTGCTTGTAAAAATCATGTATTACGGTCATCTTAACTCTTTAGACACCCATCTACTTCCCTTCCCTTAACTGTGCGTGTTCTTGTGTTTCTCAGGTTGGGTTCATCGACTACATCGTCCATCCGCTTTGGGAGACGTGGGCTGACCTGGTGCAGCCCGACGCCCAGGACATCCTGGACACGCTGGAGGACAACAGGAACTGGTACCAGAGCATGATACCTCAGAGCCCCTCTCCTCCGCTGGAGGAGCGGAGCAGGGACTGCCAGGGCCTGATGGAGAAGTTCCAGTTTGAACTGACCCTCGAGGAGGAGGATTCGGACGGACCTGAGAAGGAAGGAGAGGGCATCGGCTACTTCAGCAATACAAAGACACTCTGCATGGACGACCCAGGGGAAAAAGATTCACAGAGGGAGGCGAACATAGAAATTGTGACAGAAGACACATCTCCTGTTGACACATAATGTCCTGTACCTGTGTAAGTGGATTTTAAACACTTAATGAGCATGCGAGCAGTCTCGAGGGACTCGCCTGCAGCCTGGGTCTTAGGCCTGTGTCTAACATTGGCTAAAAGTTCTCCCCAGCTACTTGAGATTGGAGTCAGGGTTGGAGATCGTGTAGTGAATGATTGCTCAGGAAATTGCCAGATGATTTACATTGTGGTTTAAGCCTTGTCAGCTAAAAGCATCGTGTTGTCCTGGAGCTGGCTTGAATCGTAACTGAACAGTAAATGACACACAACTGAGAGATTTTATACTGTTAGTTTTGGAATTTATACCAGTTAGACTGATAGAAACTACTGATTAATAACTCTACGTATAAAACCTGTCCACCTGACCACCTGTCTGCAGACCTGTGTGCCTTCTTTGTAAACACTTTCATGTCTTTTCAAGAGTCTATTAAATACACGGAGTTTAGTATAAAGAGCAACACAAAGTGTTTCAAAATTGATGGATACTTTTTTGATTCTTCCTGTTACAAGAAGCAGTCTTCCTTTTTTCATGGGCAATACCTGTCACTTTATTGCAGTTAATCACTTTTACAGACTAAATAGAAAGGACACCCTCTGTTTTGCATTACTGCACCTCTAGTAGTCTTCTTACTACTCCAGACGGCCCATTTAGAGTCACTTCATGCCATCGTGCACCCTCTCCGTTGGCTTGCTAGAAATAACAGTATTTTTTCCTCAACTGGGTTTTCCTTTCGTTGTGCACAGGACAAAGGGTAGTTTGTTTTCATGGCACCGTGCAGTACATATATCAGTAAGCGTAATAAGGCAGTGTGTGACGCGCGCTCCCCCTCGGCAGCTCCTTGGCTCAGTGGAAGTTGCACGCTCAGATGTTTGTGTTTCTCTCGCCTGTTGTTCACGTTTCCTAGGTTTAGGTCCACCGTCCTCCTCCCGCACTGCCTTGAGCTCTAACACCTCCATTACTGTTTATAACAGTGTATTTATTACGTAATGTATATACTGTAATGTTTTGTAAGTTATTAATTTATATGAATTAACATTGCCTGTCGGCGGTGATGTTAATTGTGTAGAAAACTCGGAATAAGAGTTGCCTTTTTTTCTTGTAACCTTTTGTATTGCATAAAATACAAGAACCTGAACATAGCTGAAGAGACATACGCAACCCAGGAAGGGCATTTGGGTGGCAGCCGCCCGCGGGCTTCGTCCTCGCAGCGAGCGGGGGCGAGCCAGGCCCCAGGGGAGGGGAACTGGGGGGTCGTGGGCGCCGAAAGGCTGGAAGGGGAAAAGGAAAAGGAATCCCCCCGCCAGTGGGCTGGCTTTTAAATGTCACGTTCCAATTTCTGAACAACCCAATGTGAATTTCTATGACAAAAATGTGAACTGATGTAATAATTGTGCTGTGAAACTTCTTCTGACAAAGCTTGTTAGGCATCGTGAGCGGTGTCAATCTCAGTTTGTAAAATATGTTTCAAGCTTTTGGTCCAACTTGTGACTAACTAGTTAATGAAAATAGCACAGTTGTGCATGATCAATGGGTTTGTATGTCTGTTGAACACTGCATTGTTCCAGGTGGTTATTTTATTGTTTTCAAAAATTTCACACAATGTATGTTATAGTATTATATATTGTGTTCAGATGCATTCTTAAGAGATTTTTATATGAAGTGAATAAATGAAAGCATGACCCTGCCTTCGGCTCTCCTCGGCGTTGTTTTTTGTTGTTTAAGTAGGTCAGTTTGGGGAGTACCTAACAGCAGGCAAGGTACCTACGGTCGCTTTAGGCACAATAGGAAGCCGGCTGGCACGTGGTTATCGAGCAGCTCAGGGAGTAAAGGAAAAACGACCCCTCCTGTGGCTGAAATCCAAGCCACGCTCAGGGGCTTCCTGTGCTCGGGCTTATGAATGGTGACACAGCCAGAGGGCACGGCACGGCTCTCCGGCACCCGGCGGCACCATGGCTGGGCGAGCACGGCTCTCCGGGTGCTGGTCCTGAGCCTCGGCAGGGCCGGGGCCTGTGGCCGGCCGCGGCGGTGGCGACAGGAAGGCGCTGCAGACAGGAAGGCGATGGCCGCGGCCGGCGGCGCACCAGAGGCCGTGGGCTGCTTTCATGTCCTGGCCTAACCCAAAACAACCGACTTTCCAGTAAAAACACATCCTGCCAGCGTGCGGGAGGACAGCCCGGGCAGCGCCGCGCTCCATCTGTGACGCACGGCCGGGCAGGGCCCCGGGGCCGCCCTCGCTGCGGGCGATGCACGGGGCGCCCGCGGCGCTCGGGGCTGATCCTGCGTCGGCGCGGCGAGGTGCTCCGGCTGCCGGCGCGGCGTGGGCTCCCCCGGGCTCTCCCCAGACTTCCTGGCTCCGAAACGAAGCCACTTGAAAGCGCAGATCCCCGATGCCGCGTCTTCCTTCCCACACAGCACTTAATGGCAGCAGCAATTAACAACCAGCCTTCATCAAAGCCTCGCAGGCCCAGATGTAAGTGGGCTTCAATGGAAGCTGACCTCCAGGTTGGCGAGAGGCGCGAAAGCTGAGCGTGCACGTACGCCGCCGAGCTCGGGGCCGCATCCTGCCCCGCAGCGTCCCGCAGCGGCGCCTCCGGGGTGCTTTGTGCCGCGGCTTGCCAGGATCCTAACCGCTAATGAACACCTTCTTGGCAGTGCTGGTACAAATTTCCCTGTTCCGCTGAATGTGCCCATGCGCACGGTTTGCTCATACCCTGCTGCGGGTGCGCTCGGCGAGCCACGCGCACGGCTCTGCCCTGCAGCACCGGGAGCCGCGTGCCTGCTCCCGGGACGTGCGGAGGTGGGGAGCGGGTTGTGGGGCCGGGAATCCATCCGAGGGCAGAAAGCAACGAGCTGCGAGTGCAGGTGATCCCCCAAAACCGCAGGCACGGTGGGCGGATGAAGGGAAAACGAAGCGATCTGCCAAGGGGGCCGGGAAGAACAGGGTGCGGCGTGCTCTGTGTGGCACCCTCTCGCCCGGCTCTGCCCACCTCCTGCCTTCCTGGGCTTCATTTTTTTCCTTTCCAGTGACCCATTTCTGCCAGGCAGCAGCTTTACCGTGAATACATGCAGCGTGGCGGTGCTCTGCGCTGAAATAGCAGCCCCCTTTCGCTCCTCAGCGGCAGCAAGCGCCCTGCCAGCAGCTCTGCTGCTGAATAACCCAAATCCTCCCATTTTGGGGTGGGAAATCCCAGTTTAGGTGCGGGCTTGCTTGGTAGCTCACTTTCCTCGGGGGATGAGGCTGTGTGTTGGCTGTGCTTCGCTGGCCCCCAGCACCAGTGCAGTTCCTGCAGTTTCCTTCGGCACCGGGCGCACGTCCGCGCGCACGCTGTGGATGCGGGGCTTCGGCTGTGGGTGCTGCTGGCGGCTGCTCCCCTCTCCCCAGCCATACCCCGGGGTGCAGCCGCACGGCTCCAGCGTGCAGCCGGGTGTGCAAGCAGGTGTGCAAGCAGGGGGTGCCCTTGGGGTTGTGGTTGGGCATGTAGGGCTGCTACCTGCAGGCAGTGCCCGCAGTTCCCCAGCTCCTGGCTGTCCCGTGCCAGGCACAGGACATCACCATCCCCTTGTCCCAGTGGCACTGGAAGACCCACGCTGCCCTGTGCTGGGGCTGTGGGATGAGGGGAGCCCAGGCTCGTGTTTCAGCAGCGGCTGAGTAACAGCTGGGCTTGGGAACGTAGTTCTTGATGTTCTTCCTTTTCCCAGACACGCGGGAGTTGGATACCAACCTTCCTCCTCTCATCAGCCCCAGCGATGCAAAGCCACAGGGCTGAGCCACACACGGAGTGCACCCCCAAAAGGTCTCAAAGGAGCCTTGGGTTTCTTCTGAAGGAAGAGGCCGTGGTTCTCTTGTCTGGGTAAGGGCAGCTGCAGGATCGTGCCACGCCATCGGTGCTGCCCCATGCCGCTCACCAAGGGACAAAGGACAGGGACACGGTCCCTGCACTGAGGCCCCCAGCTGCAGGACGTTGGGCTTGTCGAAGCCACAGCAGTTGCCTCCGCTGTGCACAGGCAGCAGAACCACCTCCAGAAATGTGCTTTCATTGTTATGGCTGCTCGGCCTCCGTCAGCTTCTGGTGGTGTTTAGGCCGTGCCCAGGTTGCCTTGGGGCCGGCAGGCTCCCAGAGGACAGCCCTGTGCTCCGTGGCGCCGTGTCCTCCCCGGCGGGACAGGAGCAGCTGGCAGGGCAGGACTCAGCCCCAGGGACCTGCAAACGATGCCGAGAGCTGGAGGTGGTTTGCTGGCCGTGAAGATTTAGGTGCCACTGGCTTAGCGTTCAGCTAAAAATCCTACAGATTAAAAAAAAAAAAACACAAAAGAAATTAAAATCTCAAGCACTGATGGTCTCACCGTCAAAAACAGGAAGATGCTCGGGGCTGGTGCACAAAGCCCAGATTTTATCGTGCCCGCGGCGCTGGAACCAAGCCCAGCGGCAAAGAGCCCCGGTGCCAGGGAGGTGGTGCCGGCACAGCGGCTGTGGGGCTGAGCGCGGTGCTGTGACCACGCGGTGACCGAGGAGCCCGTCCCCAAGGGCTCCCCGTCCCGAGGGCGTCCTGGCCCTGCTGTCACCCACACAAGTCCCTGTTCCGGGTCCCTCTGATGCTGTTTTGGCACCTGCTGAGATGCCAGCATCCCCCCGGCCCACACGGGATGTCCCCGTCTGCCTGCCCGGAGCAGGCACCGCCAGGAAGCCGCCCGTGTTGGTGAGTTTCCCATCCCAAAACTTATTGGTGGCAGCACCAGGACTCGTGCCATGCCCAGCTTGCCGTGGTGCACGAGGGACCAAATGCAGCCCGTGTTCGGGCAGGGTGTGCCGGGCCGTGCTGCTCCCCCCGGCACCGTTTGGCCCCATTTTAGGGGTCTGCAGTGGTGCTGGTGGGGGGCTAAGCCCCAGGACCAGCCCGAGGACATTCCCTGCACCCAAGAGCAGCACCCGTGGGCACAGCACAGGGTTCCCCGTGGGCACCGGGGCTGCCTTCCCCTTGCTCCCTTCACTCCAGGACTGTTGCTGTCAGCCCAGGCGTACACAGCCGCAGGGATGTGCCAGCTGGGGGGGGCGCAGCACTGGCAGCAGGACACAGAACCACGGTGCCCCCTTCTCCCCCCACCCCACTGCTGGTGGCTGAATGCCCTCGCTGCCCCTCGGGGCGCAACGTGCCACGGCTTGGGTGCCCCCCACGCAGCTCCGCCTGCGTCCCGCTGCGGCCCCGCGGGACAGAGGCGGGGGCCCCGCCGTGCTGCAGCCCCACATTTTGCCAAGCGCGGGCAGTGCCGCCCCCGGCGCTCCCCGCACCCTGCTCCTGCACCCACGCAGCAGCCGTGGCAGCCAGGGCTCGGCCCGCTGCAGCCCCGCAGCCAGCCCCGGCCTGCCCGCGCAGCCATGCGCAGCTGCACAGCTCCATCTGCCGAGCCCCAGCCACTGCACAGCGCAGCAGGCGCAGCAGGGCGTGCGGCGGGGACACCCAAAATGGGGACAGAAAGCAGGGATGTGCACGGCGGGGTCGGCACAGCTGGAGCTGGAGCGGGCCCCAAGCAGCTGGAGCCGTGCCCGGCTGAGGTCCCGCAAGGCCGGGGCCACGCGCAGGTGGAGGAGCGCGCAGCTGGGTCCTGTGCCGCAGGAGGGGTGCACAGCTGGGGCTCCGCACAGCTGGGGCCGTGCACAGCTGGAGCCTGTGTGGCTGGAGCTCAAGCACAGCTGGATCCCGCACACAGCTGGATCCCGCACACAGCTGGATCCCATGCACACAGCTGGATCCCACGCACAGCTGGATCCCACACACCCAGCTGGCAGCAGTGACTCCGTGCCGCTTCCATCCCCAGGGAGTTCATTTTGGGACCTGTCACTTTTTTTGCCCCCCTTGCACATTCATTTCCCCCCACAGCCCCTCCATTCCCTGCCCTCTCCCGCCCCCAGCACCGCTCCTGCTCGCTCCGAAGGAGCTCAGGGCTTCGTCCAGCCATGTGCAAGCGCAGCTGGTCACTCCCAGGCAGAACCGTTTGGCCCACTGCACAAGCACAGCCCTGCTTACTTTTCTCCAGCCTCCTCTTCCTCCCCTCTAACGGGCAACACTTTCAGCTCTGACACTTTTTTATAGGGTCTTAATACACAGATCTTGCAGAAAAATCTTGTTTTTACGAGGGAGGGGTAAATACTTCTTCCCTGGAAATGCAGGCCACGTTGCTGGTGGCTGGGGGATGCAGTCACCCGGAGCACATCCGGGGGCACCTGCGCTCTTCCCAGGTGATGCCAGGTGCAGGAGACACAGGGCCAGGGCTGTCACCTCCCTCGCTGTCACCCACGGGGACCCGTCCGCAGCAAAACGCGGGGCAGCCCCGACATCGCCCCAGCGCACCCCAGGAGCAGAGGCAGGAGGCTTTCGCAGCACGAATGTCTTCAACGCCATTCATACACGTATTTTTTCCATAACCTCATTCTTCAGACTCAGCTGAGCTATTTCGGTGGAAACCTTCCTGATAAAAAAAAAAAAAAAAAAAAAAAAACAGCCTGAGGCAGGCAACTGTCAGAAGCTTTTAGCATGGGTGGTTGGTGCTGGCAGCGGGGGCGGCGGCGCCTGCCCATGGGCACGGGTGCAGCTGTGGCTGGGGCACGGGGCAGCATTTCCAGCGTCTCACGGGGCCGGGGAGCAGCGCCCAAATACATGAAGTTTCTTCAAAATACCCAAACCTGTGCTGTTCCTATAGGTTTTACGTTGGATTTAAAACCCAACCCTTTGCGTGCTACTGAGCCTCCGCTTCTCACCTTGGCATGCAATGATTTGAATGTGGTGTTTCTTGGGGCAGAAACGCACGAAATGGGACTGTTGGGTTCCCGGGGAGCAGGCACTGCCTGGGCTCATCCCCGCTCCCCCTGCTGCCGGGGCTGCTCACCACGATGTGGGGCACACGGGGAGGGTGGCTTCCACCCCAAATCACACCCGGGCTGATGCTCGCGGCGATACCGCCCCAAAACAGGCTGGGCAACGCTCAGGAGCACACACACGTGTGCTGCGGGGCGGCGCTGCCGTCTGCGAAAACACACACCCATTGTTTGCATGGGGATTTTTTTTCCATGTTCCTGAATACCTTCTTTCTAACTGAAAAAAAGGCACAACGGCCTCGCTGCCAGGCCAGTTAGCATCCCCTGTGCCGCCCCGTCGGAGCAGCTGGGGGCTCGGGGGCTGCAGTTCTGGCTCCAGCCCCGCTCCCCACCATGGGCAGGGCTGCAGCAGCTGCTGGGGCAGGGCAGGAGCAGCCCCCGCGGGTGCGGGGCCGCAGCTGTGCCTCATCCCATCGGGCCCGGGCAGGATTTAAGCTGGGGAGCCCACCTGCAGGGTTTGGCCTCCTCACGAGTGGGGGCAGAGCTGAGCGGGGGTGTGAGGCAGGTGAGTGCTGGCTGGGAGCTCGGTGCTGCTGGTAAATGGGTGCTTGTGCTCCGAGCTGTGGCCGTGGGAGCTGCTGGCAGGGTGTGTGCGGGGCTCCCATCGTGCTCCAGTGCCCCAGGGCACAGCCTAATTACCTCTGTGTGCATGAGAGCCATTAAATAAGGCAGAGGCTGCTCTGACAGTGTTCAATTGCTCCTGGAGCTCTGCACCCTGTTGCTGCTGCCCGGCACGGAGCTGCTGGCCAAATGGGCACCGTGGGTGCTGCCGGTGCCTGGGGATGGATGTGGCCATCTGCTCGGTGGGTGCCCTGGCTTGCTGTGCTGGGTGTAAGCTGGTCTTGGTCGTGTCGTGCTCGTGATGGGTGGTGCTGGAGCTGGGAGCCCATTGGAGCCCCATGGGGTGCTGCCGCCACTGTCCCCATCGTGTGCTGGGGGTGGGGGGATGCTTTGCAGTGCTCAGGGTGTTTTGGGGGGCCCTTGGCAGCACACAGAGCGCTTGCAGGGCCCTGGTGTGGGCAGGGTGCGGCTGTGCAACCCGTGGGGCTGGTTCCCCACGTGTGCAGCAGGGCCGGGTGCCAGGCGGGGCAGGAGGCAGTGAGTGGAGGGTGCGGGGGCTGGCGGGGCCAGGGGGCTGGGGTGCTGCATGTTGGTGCTGGGCTGTGGTTTAAGAGCCTCAAGCAGCTAATCTCTGTTTAAATGTATGGCAAGCGTGGCTTCCCCTACACTGCTGGGGAGCTGTGCCATGTTGGTGTGTATTCACCAAGGGCTGTAGCTGGTTCTGGGGCACAGTGAGGGCTTGCTCCTATGCTCCTCTCCTTGCTCACTGGGATGGGAAGGGCCCAGTGGTTCTTTGTACGGGGGAAAAATGGGATGAGTGGAGCAGATGGTAACAGTCCTCGTTGCTGAGCGTGGAGCTGCTGCATCCTGGAAGGGGCCCTGGGATGTGGGGTGGGCACAGCACCGTGGGCAGCTTGGCTGCTCTCCTGGCTCGATGGTGTTGATTTGGTGCTTGTGGCTGGTGTCAGGCTGAGCTGTGACACTCAGGGCAAGCTCCAGGAGGTTGCATGGCCCTGCTGCCTCTGCACTTACCACGAGTCCCATGCACACAGAAACATCAGCTGTGGCAAGGATGTGAGTGCTGGTTACAGAGAATGCCATGTGTATGGCTGAGATCAGTGACATCTTGGTGTTATGGCCTTTTCCAGCCCCACATGATGTGCCCAGGTGCCCCATCTTTTTGGAAGTGCCCAGAAACTGCCATGCCTGCCTCCGTGCCCCTCGAGGCTCTCCCAGTGAGGCCGTGTTTCAGTCTTCCCCTTGTCATACTGGGAGAAGGCATTTGGAGCAAGCAGCCTGAAAATGTCACTGTATCAAAGCCCAAATGGCAGCCTATAAAAGGCTTTGGTATTTTTCAGCTGTCTCGCAGCGAGGCACAAATGTTCAGAGTCTCTAAATCCTGGTGAGGTGGCCTGCGTGTGATGGCTCCCGACCACGGCCCCGCGTGCGGCCTACCCTGCACAATGGGCACATGAGGCACGGGGCCTGGTGTCAGAGCCCTCTGTGGGCAGGTGGGGAGAGATCCCCAAGGAGGTCTGCCTAATTAGCTCTTCCAGGCTGTTTGGCCTCTTTAGCTCTGGTCCCACCCGGCACAGAGAAGCCCACAGGCTTGTTTTCAGTCAGATGCCCCATTAGGCTTAGCAGTGGGTTGTCGAGGCAGGTGTGCAGACCTGTGACCGACTCACTGCTGCCCGTTAGCGCTGTTAATGCTGTGGGATTTACGGGGCTGTGCCCTGAGAGGGATCAGGCTGGGTGGATTTGAGCTTTATTTAGCAAATCCCTTCACCCAGGGGTGTGGGGGCACCTTGCCCTGTGGCGGGGACGCGCTGGGATCGCCCATCACATGCGGTGCGAGCATGACTGCTCCGGCATGAGTAATGCGCTGCTGTGACTCATTTTCTGCCTTCTTATTTTCTCCTTTGAGGCTGACTTCCCCTGTTTATGTTTACACATGGCATCCAATTGCGCACCCAGTGGGGTCTGGCTCCCCCCTCCTGCTGTGATGGGAGGGGGCTGTGCCAAGGGCAGGTTTGTGGTGTCCTCTGCGGGGCCCTGCCCTGGGGCTGCCTTTGCCCGCAGGAGGACGCAGGGATGGAAGATGTTAGGGATGCTTCATCAGCTCCGTGCCTCTGGGCCAGGTGTCCCATGGGACCCAGCCAGTGCCGTGTTATGTTGTGCAATAAGCCATGGTTTCTTCCCAGCGCTCCTCTATGTCAGCGCTGTGTGGAGGCTGCCATAACTCAGCACTCAAGTGAGGAATTAGCAAAGATAACTTGGTTATGGGCTACCTGGCTCCAATGGGCTTGCACCAAGTCATAGCTGCAAGCTTCCTGCAGGGATGTTGGTGGGAGCCGTCCTGCGGGGACAACCCTGGGGTGCTGGGTGGCTGTGGCAGCACCCTCTGCTTTGGAAGAGCTGTATGAATTTTGGGATAAGTGTTATATTGCAGAATCTGCCAGCCGACCCACTGTGATCCCTTGCTTATTTAGACTGCTTGTGCCCTTTTCCGCAGGTAAACTGGGGCTGTTTGACCTCGTGGGGAGCCGGTATTTTGGGAGCCCCAGGGCTGTGGGTGAGCCCATGGTGTGAGCTGATAAAATATGGGGAGCAGCAAGGTCCAGAGTTAATCCTGCCCCAGCTGAAGTCAGGGTGGTGCTGGAGGAGTGCCAGCGGTGGGGACTGACAGCGGGGAGCCTCGTGGTGGCAGAGGAGACATGAGGTGGTCTGGGGAGCAGCAGAGTAGTGCTGGATGGGCTGTGCTCCCCATGGGTTACAGCCGTATCTCCCGACGCTGCTGGGCAACCATTCTTGCACCTGCAGTGCTGCTGGGGTGGATGGTGGGTGATAAATGCCCCCTCTGGCAGGTGATCCCAGTGGGCACCTGCCTGGGGTGGCTGAGGGTGTCCCCAAGGGTGCGTCCCCATGGATGCATCCAGCTGTGCTTCTCCATTATTTTTTCAACAGCAGAAATGTTGCACCCATTGGTGTCCCAGCTTTTCAAAGGGGCAATCCAAGAGAATCCTCAGGCTAGGACGGAGCCTGAGGGTGGTGGTGTGGGGTGAGGGGCTGTGGTCAGCCCCCGCTGCAGGCAGAGGGTGATGCTGGAAGGCTGTGCCCCAGAGTGCTGGCTGTGCCTGATTTGTCCTGGGGGGTGGCAGCTGTGTGCCAGAGGTGCCTCTGGGTTGTGGTTTGCTTCTTGGCCCTGCCAGAGCCACCCAATGACCCTTAGCAAATCCCCTGCCACATCCTAACTTCACCAACCCCATGGATGCTGCATTCTTTTGTTCTCATCGCACCCCCTCACATCTCCTGTTCACGTACAGCAAACTCGCAGATTTCCTGAATAATGCTATTTTTGCCCCCCAACCTTTATTTCTTTAATTTTTAAATAACATCTCCAGAGCTGCCCATGGACCCTTCCGTAGGGTTGCACAAAGCCCCAGAGCCCAGTGGCTTTGCAGCCCTTGCTGGCCTCTGTAAGCGTGTTTCCCAGTGGGGGTGTGCCCGGGGGGGTGGCACGGGGCAGCATCCCCCTCCCCAGGTGTGGCAGGGTGCTGGTACCGGCTCGGGGATTGGGCTGTGTCCCCCAGCCCCTCGTGGCAGTGGGAGCTGCCGTGGGAGCGAGGAGGACGTGGGGCTGGGTCAGCTTCAGGGCAAGGTGCAAGGGTTTTTAAGGCATAATTTTTACCAGGAAAAAAAAAAAACTTTTGGAGGTGGTGATTGCGTGCAAATCCCAAATTTATATTTTCGTGGGGTAATCCCAGCAGTGCCAGGTGTAACTGGCGTGCTGGTGGTGCCCCGTGGTAGCTCCGGGTGGTGCTTTGTGGCTGAGGGGGGTTTGGGGTCAGGGTGCAGCGTGGTCTCCTGCCCTCTGCAGCACCTCCTGTCCCTGCTTCGGCTGTTCCCCACGGGAGACGAGGTCCCGGTGCTCCAGCAGGCGGCTGGGAGCGATCCCTGCCCGTCACCCTGCCGGGGCTAACTGCGATGTGACGTCAGCCCCATCGATTTCTCCCTCGGGTGGCTGCGGGAGAGGCGAGGGACGAGCAGCCGTGGGTGTGCAGCCCTGGTGTGTGTGCCCTCGGCCGGGGGGATTCGCTTTTCCCCCCTGCCCAGCCCCACTGCTGGAGCGCTCTCCTAATCTGACAGTGCCGGGTAATTAATCTTGCTCCCCCAGCTGCTGCAATAGGATTACAGGGAGGGGAAGTGCGTCACGAGGTACGAAAAGGGGTTCTGCTTTTGGTGAAAGTGGGGGGAAAATGGGAAATAGGTTGGTGCGCTCCCGGGGGCATTGTGGCAGGGCTCGGGAGCGAGCGCGCATGTGACGAGATGTGGGGCGGGAGGGACGGGGGCAGCGCCGGAGCCGAGCCTGGCTCATCCTGCCTTTCTCTCAGCATCCTCCGGTGATCCTGGAGGTGATACAGCCACAGCAGCATCCATGGCCTGCCCTCGGCATTAGCACTGGCTTTTTCTTTTTTTTTTTTCCCCTTGTTCTGGCAGCTAAACAAGCCGTGGATCGGAGGTGTTTGATTTAAGGGCTTATGTTAAGCAGCTGGTAACCAGGATTGTGTTCTCCTGTATTTTTTCAGGCTCCTTGGAAATTGAGGAATGCAATTCTGCCACCATGATGGAAGGTAGGTGATGATCTGAGCATGTCTTTCGGGATCGCCGGAGTTTTGAAGGCAATGGTGGGGGAAGGAGAATGCATTGAACCCAGGAGCGTGAATCCTTCACCTTTTCCTTTCAGAAAATAGAAATAAGGATGATAAAAACCCCTCCCTTCCCCCTAAGCCGAAGCTCCCTGCCTGCTGTCAGCAAGCTGGTGGGTGCTGTAATGTCGAGCCCGGAGGATTATTCGCAGCGCCGTGCCCGTGCCGGGGGGCAGCAGCCAGGCAGGGAGCTTGGGGCCGGCGCTGGCCGCTCTGCATCGCGCTCCGACGAGCAGGAATTCATCCCCCGCGTGGAAACCTGCTTGTTCCCCCTGATGTGATGCGGAGGATGATTTTAAATGTTATCTGCCCGCACAGCCCAGGGGCCTATTGACGATAGATGGGACTCCGTGTCTCTGTAGCACAGCGGTATGGATGTGAATCTTTCCGACGGGGAGCGAGGATGCTGGGCTGAAGGCGATTTCTGCCATGCAGTGTCGCTGGCTTGGAGATGCAGGCTCTGGGAAAGGAGGGGGGCGGGGGGTGGGGGGACACTGCTTTGAGGCTTATTGGAATGGAAAAGGAAACGAGGAGGAAACATGGGCTCCGGGCATCAGATGCTCCGGGGAGCGCTGGCAGAATGCGCGTCTGGTTGTGCGTGGGAAAAGCCCCCGGGCATTTCTTACACAGATTTTAACCTGTGTCATCCGTCTCGGCCGTATGCAAACCTCCCCTTTATGCCTTCTGGAGCAAGATGCCACGGAAGGGAGATTTTTATTTGCTTAAAGCAGAATAGCTCTTGGCCTTCGGGGCCAAAAAGCTCAAAATGCAGGTGATTTATTTTATTTACGGCCCCTCGGCCAAGCCGGAGGCCTGCCTGGTGTGATGTGCCCAGACAGCAGCATCCAGCCCCTGCGGGCATGGGCGGCCGTGGGGGCTGGGGATGTGTCACTCGGTGGTGACGGCGGCCCAGGGACGTGTGGCTGTGTCCTGATGGAGGCCAGGGATGTGTGACTGTGCCCAGGCCGGCCGGGAAGGGAGCTTGGTGCCGGTGGGCGATGTTCGCCTCACCTTGGGAGCCCAGCGCCCTGTGTGAGCGCAGGATGGCTGCTTGTGCTTCTTGACTCCTGGGTGCGAGGGAAACGGGCGCTGCTGTCCTTCGGTGCCTTATTTGTGCCTTGGGTATCGTCAATATTAGGAGATTTTAATCTCGAGCCATGGCGCGTGACGTGTTTGTGGCAGTGGCACGACGGCTCGGCTGTGGGGAAGGTGCCGTTAACAGGGCCCCTCTCGAAGGCGCCGACGTGTCAGGAGGAATGAATGCAGGGGAATGAAAGCTGGCCTGCTGCAGTGCGTGGTGTGTGCTAGCTGCTTCTGTGGCTGTGTATGAGGAAGGGTTGGGTCTGGGTTTCTGCTTTTTGGTGTGTTTTTTTGTTTTTTGGTGGCTCTGCTGGAGGCGGAATCAGGCCTCGTGGAAAGGTCTTGCCTGCCTTTGGGAAAAGGGGACTGGCCACGAGAAGTGCCCCATCAGCTGTGACTTACTGAGCTGCTTGGTGTGTCGCTCCCCAACTATCTGATGTGCACGGGAACCTGGGATGGGAGTGAGAAAACGGAGTGAGAAGAAATAATGCTTTTGATTAATTTTTAAACGGTTGGAAGCTAGCTCTATTTGTGGAATAGTGAAACTTTTGTGAGCGATGCCCTGTTGAAACGCTGACACCTTGCAGAGATGCTCTATTTTAATGCAAGAATGGTCTCTAATGCCCTCACTTTAGAACTGGTCTGAAAGTTGGAAACCTGCGTGAGGTCCCTGTGGCTCCCTGTGCCAAACAGGCTGGACGTTTTCAGTGGTGTTATTTAAATGGTGGTGCCTAGGGACGCGGTTTAGTGGGTGATATTGGTGGAAGGGGGATGGCTGGACCAGATCTTGGAGGTCTTTTCCAGCCTCCATGGTTCTGTGAAATGGCCTGTGCAGCATGTCACCGGCACGCTGGGGCATCGCCCTGCAGGCAGAGCGTGGGGCTGTGCGTGCTGGTGCCCCTGTGCTCCCGGCTGGTGGCACGGGGTGGCTCTGGGGCTGGTTTGGGATCCTGCTTGGGAACGGGAACGCTTGGCCTCTTGGGGGGAGATGCAGGGCTTGCGGTTTGTGTTTGTCCTGAACCTGATATAGAGCATTTTCTAGCAGATGGCAGGGAAAAAAAAAGCCACAGTTATGTTTCTAAACACTGTGTTTCTCAATACACCTTTAAAAATCAGGGTGCATAACCAAAATCCACATTGATGGTGCTGTCCCAGGCAGCCAGGCCTCCCCAGGAGGCCGGTGTGCACTGCGTGGCGCTGGGGCACCACTTGGCCAAGTGGGGTGAGGCCGCCAGCAGCAGGGGCTGAAATCCCCAGCTTTGAAACACCCAAATGGAAATAACCCATGGTGAAACGGCGTGGCGTGCCGGCACTTGGCCTTGGGCAGAAGCTGGTGCTGGAGAGGTGCCGGCGAGCCCTCTGTGTGCGTGGCCGCGGGCTCTGGACCTCCCTCCCCTCTGGTGGCTCAGGAATGCACCCGGTGATGATGTTGAGGCAAACATCCGTGCGTGAGAACAAAGGGGTGTATTGATCTCTTTTTTTTAATTAATCTGCTGCATCTCAAATGCACTGAAGGTATTTTATACGGCTTAATTACGTTTTGAAACCACTGCTGCAACATGTCACTCCCGCAGACACTGTGCAGCGTTCGGGAAGCTCATCCAAGGGTGGGAGAGGGGAAGGGCCCCGATTGTACCAGGGACGGCAGCGTCTTCCTCTGCAGGGACGGTTCTGCTTTTCTGCCTCGCCAGAGCCCAACTCAGGAGTTTGCTGGGGAGAGCAGGGAGAAGCTTCCCCAGAGCAGGAGTTTCTCTTTGCAGTTATTTTCCAGGTCTCTGTACCCATTTCTGGGGCATCACGCCGGGAACTTCCGTGGGTGGCTGGTCACATCCCATACAGCAAAGGCTTTGTTGCATTGCCTCTTAGCGATGCTTGTCTGATATTTTCTTGGTGCTGAACAGGCAGCGCTGGGCCTGGAGGCAGCAAATGGCACAGAGCAAAGCCTCTGCCTTGGCTAAGCAAGATCATGGGCTTCACATGCATGGGGGGGAGCGCTGTCCGTCGTCCTCCCCCCGTGGGGCCAAGCTGTGGCAACGTGCTGGGGTCTCACCCTTACAAGCCCCTGCCATATCTCAGGGTCCTCAGAAAGGCCTTGTAGTGCCCGCAGGGGTTGTTGCTGTGCTTGGAGGATGCATGTGGAGCATTTGGAGGTGTATGGGCTGGCTGGGCTGCTGGTGGGCCTGGCTGTAAAAGCCAGCCGAGCTCTGGCCATACAAACCTTTCTGGCCAGCCTGGTTTGGGTTTCCCACCTCTGGCAGCGTTTCTCAATAGGTCTTAGTAAGGGAGGGAAGGGACAAAGGGATCCAGCTCCAAAACACAACAAAACCCCACCCAAACCCTGGGAGTCAGGGAAAAGCTTTGGGTTAAGCCTGGAAATACTTCCCAGTATTGGCCATGAGAGACAGCAGGACTTCCACAGATGAGGCTTTTTGGGTGGAAAGGGTAGAAAGTAAAGCCAAACTCAATAAGTGCACGTGATGCAGGTTTGCAAAGTGTCCATTTGGTGGGTCCTGGTTTCAAGCGTGCCCATGGGCATCTCTGGTGCCCAACGCAGCAATCGCAGTCTCTGCTGGGGCAAAACCACTGCCTGATGCACTGACAGTGTGAAAACTTAAAGATGCTTAAAAAGAATCTGGGTTAAATCAGATGCATGTTCCTCTTGAGTCCTCACCCCAGGATCTTAAGCAGCTCAGGGTGAGCAAGAGGCACCTCCTTGAGTGCCTGTGAGGCTGTGGGTGGTGTGGAAGGGGGTGATGCTCCTGTTTGTGCCTTGGACCCCCACCTGCTGCCAGGGCAGTGGGAGAAGTGGAAGAAGCAGGGACAGGAGCAGCCCCACCAGCTGCCTCAGGCTGCTCGGACACCCAACTCACTCTGCTTATGAGGAGGACTTTGGGAGCCACCAAAATCCCTCTGTCCTTGGGAATTTGGTGGGGTTGGATGCTCTTTCTCCCCAGTTGGATGCTGCTTGTGTGGTGGTGCTCCTGCTTCCAGGGCTGGCCCACTGCATCCCTCTTTCTCCCCCAAGCAGACCACACGTATGGTTCCTATGAGCCCAGCAGAGTGCCTTGCTCATGCTTGCCTTGTGAGCTGCTGAGTAGCCGCAGCTGTTGGTTTTTAATTGAAGCTCAGTTATGGGCTGAGGCTCCTGGGGGTTTTGGGGTTTGGTTTTTTTTTTTTTTTTTTTGCTTTACTGGTGCCTTGGAAGAGGAGGAAGGCCTACAGAATGGCCACAGCTGCTGTCCTCCCCGTTGACAGGCCCACAGAATGGCCTGTCTTTAACTTTGGGGTTGGTTTCAGGGATTTTTAGCTTCATGGCTGCTAATCGTGCAGGGGGAGGCTGCGAAGGAAGGAAATCCCTCTGGGTGATGTGCTCCTTCCAGCATCATGTGGGAGCACCGGGGCTGGATATAGCCACGTGCCAGTAAAACCCCACCAGCCCCCAGGGGGATTTAACCTGCCAGCTACCAGAGCAAACACACGGAGAACATTAACGTGTTGATGTTGGGAACCAGTACAGGGGAAACCACACTTTGCAGCCAGCCCATGTTATCCTGGATCTGTTTTGTGTGGTCCGTGCGGCGAAGGCACTGCTGGTGACCACGACCCGACCAGACCTGGCCCCCTGGCACTTCTTGGTCACTTGGGGGGATTTTTTGTCTTGTTTTTACACATGTTTTCCTATGTTTTTTGGGAGTTTTTGAAGGAATTGGGGGGTGGGGTATTTCCTAAAGCCTCCCACCTCCAGGCCGCAGGGAATGTAGCAGACCTGCTCGGGGTGGGCATCAGGAGCGTGGGATGTGCTGGAATGACGCGGGGGGTGGGAAGGCAGGGGGCATGGTGCCAGGGGGGCTGTGCAGCAGTGGGGCGCATCCTGCTGTGTGCGGTGCTCCTCTCTATAGCCAGATCTGCAGAACCTGATGGAGAAACCATCGGGGATGCACCCTGTTATTAGGGCTAATTAATAATAAATGGGTGCCAGGCTTTCAAGCGTGTGTGTCAGTGGGCATTTGTTGTTCTGTGCATGCCTTAAGGCACCTCCAGCATCACACCGACCATCGCACGGCCGCTTCAGATGGGTGGGCTTCATCCTATATCCTGCCCTATATTTCAGATGCTGTAAGCCTCATAAACAAGCTCATCTGGGTGCTTGTTTTTTCATGGTGGCTTCTTTTCATGGCCTTGTCACTGAGGTTTTCTGGGAGCCAGTGGTGTTTTCAAACATGCCTGAAATGGGCTCATCTGGGGCACTTCTAGCTCCCCAAGGGTGCCCTCCCAAGTGTGTAAAGGGATGGCTTCAGTGATGTCTTAGCATGGCTTATTGAGTTTGGTGGGGTGTTGGCCTGGCTTTGGCCCTAGCACAGAAGATGCAGAAGAAGCCAGTGTGATTCATCAATAATAAGGTCACTTGTGCTCTGCTTGCATAGCTCCTTCCACCTGGGACCTGGAGCTCCCTCCTGTAGCACCGCTCCTCTGCGGGGAAGCAGATGCTGGGAAGAGGCTTGGTGGTTGTGTTAAATGCCTGGCAATGGAGCCTCTCTTTCGGGTCAGGTCTCCTCTGCTTATTTTTAGTTACAGCATGGCTGCGGTTAATCGCTCCTTTAAAAGCCGAGTATTTGATGGCAGAGCATGGGAGGGATGAGACAGTTAATGGAACTGCCATGCTGTGCTATATTTTGGGTGTAAATCTTCATCTTTTATATATGCACACTAATGATTATGTATCGTTTATATACTATATAACATTAATATGATATATTCATACTTGCATATTAATCATAAATAATGTGTGTGTGTATATATAGCTGCATGCATCCTAGGCAACACCAGCAGGGCGAGGAGGGGATTGTCCCTCTCTGCTCTGCTCTCGTGGGACCCCACCTGGAGCCTGTGCTCAGCTCTGGGCCCCCAGCACAAGAAGGACATGGAGCTGTTAGAGCAAGTCCAGAGGAGGCCACGAGGACGCTCAAGGGGCTGGAGCACCTCGGCTCTGAAGGCAGGCTGAAGGAGCTGGGGTTGTTCAGCCTGGAGAGGAGAAGGCTCGGGGAGAGCTGATAGCAACCTTCAGCCCCTAAGGGGGGCTGCAGGAGAGATGGGGAGGGGCTCTGGGGGTGCATGCATAGGGCGGGGTAACGGTTTTACACTAAAAGAGGGTAGGTTTAGGTCAGATATGATGAAATGTTTTACCGTGAGGTGCTGTGGGTGCCCTGACCCTGGCAGTGCTCGAGGCCAGGCTGGGGGGGATTTGGGCAGCCTGGGCTTGGGGGTAGGGGGCCCTGACCATGGCAGGGGGGCCTAGGGGGGGCTTTGAGGTCCCTTCCAGCCAAAACCAGTTTGTAATTCTACAACCTCTTAAAGTTTATAACTGCCTTAATTCTCAAGGCTTTTGGTCATTCACATCTCACACCTTAGCTCTTCATCTTCACAGGCCAGTTCTATTAGTGTTTTCCTTGGTGCCCAAAGCACTGATCTGAGCAGGTTCCCACCGAGCGTGCCTCTCCTGGCACGGGGGGGGGGGGGGTCACAGCCCCACAACCCAAATCTGGAGGCAAACTGGGAATGAGGCATCCTGGAGAGCCACAAATATCTGCAGCTGGGTGGCCTTGGTCTCAGGAGTTACAGGGTAAATGTAAGGCTGTTGGTTATTGTCACGGCCAGGCAAGGATGGCGGTGGTCTTTGTCTCCATGTTTTGTGTAGATTACATGGCTGCAAAATCCATCTCTTCATAGACAACTGTCAGGGTCCTCGGCTGCTGGGTGCCCTGCTGTGGCTGCTCGGTGCTGGGGAGGTGCTGGGAGCGCCTTCATCTCCTGATCCCCACCAACCCCCAAAAAAACAAACCCTAAAAACAGGGATCTGAGCATCTCTGGGAGGGAGAGCCTGTCCTGGACAACTGCTCAAATAGCACAGCAACCTTTGCAAGTGCATCTGGCGTTCCTGTGCGTGTGCCAGCCCTGAATGAAAGCCACAACTGTATGCCCGAGGTGCCGGCAGTGCTGGCGGGGACGCTTGTGTCCTGCGGTTCTCTGCAAGTTGATATCAGAGACCTGATTTCTGGGGCAAGCGGGCAGCAAGCAATTCCTGTGGCTGCTTTTCTGAGGTTAGTGCATAACGTATGAGCAATGACTTACATCCTTCCAACCCTAAATATTCCTCAAACAGAGTGCCTGTGGGCAGCCGGCCGCACCAAGCCATGCTCACCACCGGGTATGGGTGCAGAGCCCTGGCCGTGCAGCCCACGGGGAACCTCTGCAGGGAGCCAAAAGCTGCTTTTAGCCTCTGGTGGGTTTTGGGTGCCTGTCCAGAAGTCCTTGCACTATAGATGATGATGGTTGGATTCCACTGACGTGATTTTCCGCAGGCCCGCAGACGTGCGGAGTGTGCTCCCACGTGCTGAGGCTGCAGGCACAGATGTGGCTTGAATCGGGGCTTTAGGGCAAAGGGCCAGCATAAGGCACAGTTGTGGGTTTTATCTCCGGATGGGCTTAAAGAAGCTGGTGCGTGCCTCCCTCATCATCGCTGTGGTGTGTGTGCAGGGGTGCTGGCCGTACCGGGGATGCCGCTGCAGTGCAGCGCTAGTGCAAGCCCCGGAGCGACCACCTGGCCGCAGGAGCTGCCTTGTTCCCTCTGTGCATCCAGCAGCCGAAATAGTGTGTATTTTTAGCAAGGTGTCGACTGTCAGTTGGAAGTCTCCTCTGGCAGGGCTCATCACAACCTGCTCAGAGGCTGGATTACCCTCATGGCACAAAACAGGGCCCCGTTTCTGAATGAAGCAGGGAGGCCTGGTGCTCTCTGCCCGCTACCACCACGTTCCCTTTCCCGAGGCAGGTCCCGGAGCAACCTCATCCGCTGTAGGAGAAAATGATGCAGGAGGATGTACCAGCGATGTTTTATCCCACTCAGACTTACTCACAGCTCTGTTGCAGGCTCTCCATCCCAGCTAGTCGGTCAGTAAAACAGATTTTACTTCCAAGTAAAATTTCTGGTGAGGATCAAAATTCTTGGCGTTTCATTTTTGAAAGCCTGTAGCCCATTCTTGTTTTCACGTACCTGCTGACCAGAAAGCCGTGGGTGAGGATGCCCTGCTGCAGCGGGGAGGGACAGAAGTGGCCATGAGGCCACTGTCCCTCTGTCCTCAGTGGGCCATTGCCTAATGGGGGAAACTGCTGTGAGTGTGTGGAAGGTTGTAATGCACCTTATTTGGGGGTATGCACGTGGGATTTGCTAACTAGGCAAAAATATCCTCAATGTTTTGGAAGCCTAATGGTAAAATTAATTCACATAGATAGCAGGGAATTTTAAGGAGTGGGCAGCTCGCTGTCAAAGCTGGCTTTACCAGTCCCCCTCACAGTAAAGCCACACGGAAGGGCTCAGTGACTGGAGGTTTGGTTTATTCGAGCGAGGTAAGGACCACGGCGAGTTCCCGTGACCATGGGAAACAGTGGGATGTGCACTGGTGCTGCATGCACAAGTGGCATAAATCACTTAAACCTAACTTTGCCACATTTTGGTGCGTCAAAGTAAGCTTGCACAGGTGCCTCCTATCTCAAGGGTTTTTCCAATAAACTTTCAGAAAACTAAAGTTTTCTGGGTGGTCAAAATGTAGACTTGGCCTGTGGGGAGAGAATGAGTCTTGTCCTTGCCCTGGGATGCTGCTGGGCCCCCACCAGTGAGATCTCCAAGATTATCACCGCCAAATATCTTCAGGTCTAGTCAATCCTTCTCACTGGGAGCCCAGGGAAGGTGCGTGTCAGTCTGGAGAGGCTTGCTCCTGCTGCAAAGCAGAGCTCTCCCCTGTCCCTGTCACCCCGTGTGTCCCCTGCCCTCCTGCTGTGCCAGGGCTGGCACTTTCCTGTCCTTCCTCATGGGCTTTGCCGAGCAGCAGTGTGTGCTCGGTGTGGCTGGCTGGAAGCAGGACACTGACCTGGCCTCGGGACCCAGTGTTACTGCCAGGGGGCTTGCCACAAAGTGGCTTTCATGCGTGAAGCTTGCGTTTTTGCAGTACTTTTATTATAACTGATATTAACTTTATGGATAAGCGGGCTGCCTCCTGGCATTACTGCCCCGCGAACGAGGCGGCTCCCTGGGAAGGAGCTACGGGTGCCTGTGGCATTACCAGGGGAGCGGGGCTGTAGGGACTGCCCGTGCGGGGACACCGGTCAGAGCAGCTCTGGGAGCACCTCTGGGAGCCGGGGCGGCTGCGAGGACTGAGTGGGACCTGCGGGGAGCCGGGGGTCTGCGTGGGAGGCGATATGCTGACTGAGAAGACAGGCGTTGGGTGAAAAGAACTGGCGCGATGTGTTTGTGTCGCCCATGGAGGGTGGGAGGCTGGTGCCCAGCAGGAGTGCCCCAAGCAGGAGGGAGGCAGCGCTGCCCACCGCAGGGCCAAGAACCACGCTCTGCAGGCCGGAGGCAGCGTGAGCCCTTGCAGGGTGCAGGATTGTGGTGGGGGACTGCAAGTGCTGCTGCTGACAAAGTGAGCCTTGGAAATGCACCCTACGGCAGTAGCTGGGATGTGCAGCAATCCAATACGTGGTGGGCAAATACCAGGTTAAATACGAGGTGGCAGACCCAAGAGTAGCACGGACAGAAGCAGCGCAGTTTCTGGGACTTGACTCTTCTGCTACCGAGGCCGTGGTGGTGGAGACTCCCCGTTTGTGCAATGGACCAAACATGCCCGTTCTCATGTGAAATACTTGCTCGGCACAGCAGCTGGGCCTGAGGTGTGCGGGGCTGTGGCTGTCAAACCAAGTGCGAGCCAGGTTCTGGGCTGTGGTGCTGCTGTTGGGGTCATGTATTTGGGGCTCGATGTGGTCACACCCTCCCTGCTTGGAGTTCAATTTGCCTTTTGACTTTCTGTCCTCTGGGTGTGACTGGAGGGATTTTGGCTTTTTTTTTTTTGTCCTCCCTCTCTTCTTGTTTTGCTGAGCAAACTGAGGATTATTTCTTTAGCAGTGCAAGCCCAGAGCAAGCACAAGTCTGTTGGCTTTGAAGCAGTGGCAATTTCCCCATCTTTGGACCCAGCGAAGTAATTCAGCAGGGGCAGGTGTGTGTGCAGCGGGGGAACAGGAATGGCTCAAACCCAGCTCCAAGCAAAACAACAACAAACCAGCCACGAAACAAACCATTTCCTACTTCTCATGACAGCACCTCTGCCTTCAGCAGTGCCCAGGCTGCCCGCAGCAGGGGGTGCTCCTCCTGCTTTCCATCTTCCCCCATCCAAGGGCCCAAATCCACCTTTCCTTGCCCATTCCTCCCTGCAGAGCTGGTGAAATGCAGCCTCTGGGGCTGGCCTTGGTGCTTTGCCTTGTCCCCATCCCAGGCACCTCCCCTGCTGCAGAGCAGAAGCATGCACCCAGTGCTGTCCCTCTCCCCAGTGGCACTCTGATGGGAATTTCCCCTCTTCTTCCCCACCCCCCACTGCTTTTTCTCTTCCTCCAGCGGTATTTTGGGTCTTGAGGCTCTGCACGTTTATTTTTAGTGCTGCTCGGTCTGTGCACAGTGAATCAATACATTTCATTGGCTTTGTTTTAATGCTTTTGTCATCAAAAGAGAGTGTGTAAGGCAATGGCAGTGTCATTGGTGTCTTCTCTGAGGCGTGTGTTGCTTTCACGAGGCTCCTCCTGCAAAGCCCCCCGAGACGTGGGGGACCAGAAGCGCCAGCAGCCCCCACCCATGGGGGTGCAGTGGGGAGGGCACTGGGTTTGGGTTATTTTTTAGAGCTGCTTAGTCTCTGGTGTATAGAAGACGTTTGCACAGTTTTTAAGAATGAAGCTCAGAAAGCTTCACAGCGGCAAATACAAACTTGTATTTCTCAGACGCTGATTCATGGGGGTGGGGAGGAGGAGGGTAATGATAAGGGGAAGGTGACTAATGCCCCGTGTCAGGGGCTTGTTGGGAGGGGGGTCTCCAGGCACACTGCAGCTGGTTCAGCCCTGGTTTGTGGTGCTCCTGGAGCTCTTGCTCGAAGCTGCTCGCCTGGATGAGCGCTAACTGCGGCCCCGTGGTGTGGCCGATGGCTTCCCATTGAGGAAAGGTTGTGCAAGTTCAGGCTGGTGGCTGCTGACCTCGGTGGGTCTGTGGGGTCCGTGTGTCCTTGTGCCAACAGCAGGGGGTGGCTCTGCTGCAGTGGTGGTGCCCAGCTCCCCTCTGCGGGCACTTCTTTTAATGTCCCCTGCAGCAGAAGGACGCGGTGCCCACCTCGGGGAGCACAGGGTTTGGTGCTGACGGTGCCTTTGGACAGTCTGGCGAGGTGGGGCTCTCACTGGTGCTGCTGGGTGGCTCCGAAGGGCCTGCCCCACCTGCCTCTGTTTTATCAAGGCCCTGGGAGATCAGCTGTAGGTCCCTAACCCAGCAGAGCAGCCTGGTGGCTTGGGTGAGAGCGTGGCTGCGGGGCTGAGAAATCTGGGGCAGGTGCCCCCTGTGCTCTGCTTTCTGTTCCTGTGCTGTTCCTCCTGCTGCCTCGTCTCTGCCGTCTCCCACTTGCTGTCACCTCCTCTGTTCCAGCATTAAATGTTCCAGCATTAAATCCATCTCTTTCTGCATCTCTCCCAAACCTGCCGTGTTCCCGCGTGTGCGCTCCCCAACACGGACAAGGTATTTCTGTAGGGGGACTTCTTGCCAGGACTGTTTTCACGGTGCTTCAGCACCCACAGAAAGCTGGGAGTGAGACTGAAGGACCAGAGGGCTCTCATCTTTGTTCTGCCTTTTCCTAAATATCCCTTTCCTTTCCCTAATCGTAGTTACATTTCAAGCAGATGGTGGGCCTATTATATAACTGAGCAGAAGGCTTGGTTACAGAACTTATCTGAAGAAGAGCCTGATTTGGCTAAGGCCAAACAACTTATTTTTGTGTTTTTCGTCCCTCCCTGTTCTACTTCGGGTCTGGAGGATGAAGTTATTCTGGGGGGGATTGAAATCAGAGGAAATCTCCCCTGGTTATTAATAATTTGCTGGAAGAAGTTGTGGGGAAGCTGGAAGGCAAGATGCGGCAGGAGCAAAGCACGGGGCTGAGGATTGCAGCATCGCCTCCAGGTCCCTTAGCACAACCGCAAGCTCCATCGGAGAACCTTCACTGGGTCCCGCCCTGGACCAAAAAACACCCAGCCACAGGGTATTGAGGGCCTGAAGCCTCCCCTGTGTCGTGATAACTCAACCCCAGTGCCTTTTGATGCGCCGCAGAGAAGCAGCGTTTGTGGTGCTTGTTGCATCAGCGCCCAGAGGAGTGGGGTGCTCCAGGGAGAACAGAAATATCTTCCATTTGGGGGTGTGCTCAAACTAGGAGGCAGACCAAGGAAATCCACTGAAAAGCACTGAAGGAGTTGGAGCTCCTGGGAGCACCGCTGGCAGCCGGGGGGCCTGTGTTGGTCCCTGGGGGCTGGATGCGGCTGCGTGTTGCAGTGCTGTGAGCAGCACGGGTCTGCACCTGGGCAGCAGGAGGGCAGTGCCTGGCTCCCTGGTGTCTGCCAAAGGTTAAAATGCTCCAGAACCACTCCTTGGTGTGCTCACTGCCAGCATTTATTAGACTGCTCCCAGGGCTGGCTCCTCCAGGAAGCAGGAGGGGAGTCGCAGAGCGCCGCTCTCCTGTACCTGCGCTGCGAGTGGTGCTCTGCTGGTACTGGGGCTGCTCACGGCTCTGTCCCCATCTCCCGCAGGCTGGCACTGGTGTAACTGTGTGGGAGATAGCCAGCCTCGTGGTTCAAGCTGGTTCTGTTTTGTTTTATTTGTATTTACTCCAAAGAGGGGTTTCCCTGCTGCACGCAGCATGGCAAGGGAGCGTATCATTAAGGTGGTAAGTTCAGGAACACTGACTGTGAAATATGGAGTCATGCATGCCAAGAAAAAATGAGTGTTCATTTAACAAAGGGACGGCGTATAAGCAAAGTGTACACCACCTGCAATGTCCTGCTGGTGACTTCTTGGGTTTGGACCTCTTTTAACTTACAGCTGGCAATCGGATAAGTAGCCTCTTGGGGGATTTATTTGAAGCATAACGTTAATTTGCGTTCTTATTTGTACTCCTCCTATCCGCAGGATTGAAAAAACGTACAAGGAAGGCCTTTGGTATACGCAAGAAAGAAAAGGATACCGATTCCACGTAAGTCCCTGAGATACGAAGCACATCACACAGTGCTGCTGGGGAGCAGTGTGCCAGGGCAGGAAGAGCTCGGTGCGTCAGAAGCATCTGTCATCCTTCGGTCACGTCTCGTAATAACGAGTGCATCGAGGCCATTTCCCCTGCATGCCCAGGGGCCAGCAAGCAAGGCGTGTGCTCTGGGATGCTGTGGGTACAACAAAGCTGGCTCCCCGGGTGCTTGCAGTGCACGCTGGCAGTTAGTGGTGATCACAAGCAAATTACTCCTCTGAGGGGTCCAGCAGGTTAATCTCTGCCCAAACGGCTGATTTGCCCATCTGCAGATTTTTTTTTTAGATGCCAAATTCCATCAGAACAGGACCCCCTGATGGTCAGTGGAGGCACGGTGCTCGCTGGGGGCACGTGGCTGCTCCCTCCCTGTGCTGCCAGGGTTTTTTTCTCCCTGGGAGATGTCAGGGATGGGGGGCATTGTGCCCCATCAGGGCAGGAGATGCTGCAGCACTGCTGCTGGAGTGCTGAGCCTGGTCCAGGCCCTTGGCTCTCCCTGGTGCATGTTTTGGGAGACGCCCCAAGTCAGCGCCTTCCCCAGAGCGCTTTCTGCCTGGCGCTGCAGAAGCCCGATGGCGTTCTTGTTCTGGATCAGTTTTCCTGAGCTGTTCTGCACATCAGCAGGCAGCTGCTGAGGTTTTCCTGTGTGAAAGCTGTAGCACAGTGAGCCTGGCTGTGCCAGCACCATGGGCGCTGCCTGCTGCAAAGGGAACCCAAAAACGTGGGGAGGTGAGGAGCTCGTCCCCAAAGAGGGTGGCAGGCAAGAGTGAAAGCTGGTGCATTTGTGATAAGATGCTGGAGGGAAGGCTGCAGTGGGGGAAGCCAGAGATTAAAGGCAGGGTGAGAGAGCAGGCAGACGTGCTGCCTTACGGAGAAGTTTGCTGGGAGGCGTTAATCTCCATTAAATCAGACCCAACCCGGCAGCAGCTCCCTTCAGATTTTCTGTGCTGCTGTGAGTCAGACGTTAATTTGTGGAAAATCTCTGGCAATGCATAAACATGGGGCTGTGTGGGAGGTGAGGAGCCAGTCTGGCTCTGATAAACACATCTGTCTCTTTGCTAAATAACTCGGCATCCTCGGCCAGCGCTGGCAGGCATGTGCTGCCGGACCCGCGGTGCTCGCTGTGCCCGAGGTCCGAAGTCCATGAGTGTTTGGGGACCCTGACCCCCACAGCTCCGTTGGTTTTCACATCTGGTCGTAAGCAAAGCCGTGATGCTTCTGGCAGGAGAAAGCCTTCCTGGATTAGATCTAAGTAACTCACATGTAATTTCTATCGTCTTCATCAGTGCAGAAGCACTTTATGTACTTATCAAACACACAAATATATATATATATAACACAAGCACAGTTGTTTAGACTCCATGAGGCATGCACAGGTAATTTAGATCTGCTGGCACTGCCATAATTAGGCCTGTTGCTGCTGTGGGTGCCCTCAGAAAACAGTTTGTGCATTTCACCCAGCAGGGCTGCGTTGAGCTAACCCCGCTGCCTCTCTCTCTGTTGCAGGGGGTCGCCGGACAGGGACGGCATCGTAAGTACTGCACGGCGCTGCTCTGCGGGATGGCTTCCTCCTCTGCCAGCCCCCGCGGGTGTTTTGGGGACCTTCTCCTCCTCTTTAATATAGAAAATTTCAAAGTCCATTGCAGTAACAAGCTGTTTAAAAAAAAAAAAGTCAGGATTTCATGCAGGAAATCCTAGCTCCTGCTCCCCCTGAGCGCAATTGGTTCAGGGCACCTCTGCTGTACAAGGAGTTAATGGAAAATGTCCACCTCACCTGTTTATGTCAGTGTTTTCTATATTAAACTGGAAACAAGAGGATAGTTGTTCTGTTGTTACTGCTGCTTTTACTGGTTTTGGATGGAAATGCCCCTGCTAGAGCTGGGCAGTGGAAGGACCGCGTTTAGCCATTTGACAAGTTTGCAGTTAAGTATGTTGGGCTCAGGCTGGGACTGTGCAAATTTGGACATTACAGGCTTAAAATAACCCCTGGCAGATGCTCAGCAGGGAGAGCAGTGCTGCATGCCCGGCCAGCCCAGCACCAGAGACCACGCAGGGCACTGCTGGTACCCTCTGTGTCTGATGTCACATGGAAATTGGGGTCCCAAATTGCTCCTTTAGAGAGAGAGCTGCTTTTTCCACCTCTGACCCAAGATCCTTGGCTTTGGGCTCAGTCTATGTTCCTAAGCCCTCTGTTACTGGCTGTTAAGGACTGGTGATTAAAAAAGTCTGCAGTTCAGGTAGTGCTTTAATCAAGGCTCTATTCAGCAGTGAAACATAAAAATTAAAAAAAAAAAAACACTTTCAAAGTGTCACAAAACAGTGCACTGAATACAAATGCTCTATTTAGCAAAACCAAGTTTAATTTAGGAGAGTGAGAACCCAGCTGGCAGCTTGCTAGGGCATGGCTGGAAGTGGGGCTGAGGGACCCCAGGTGGCCCTGATCCACCCTCCCCAAGCTGGAAATGGACACCCCAGGAGAGCAGGGCCGGAGCTCTGAAATGTTTCCAACCCTTGTCAGCAGCCAATGCCTTCTCCATAAGGCTCATATTTGGGGTTTTCCAGGCGGTTTGCTCCTTATCTCTGTAGGGCAGGTGGGTCTCCAGTGCTCCAGCAAGCTGGAGGAAGCAGAAATGCAATTTAGTTTTTTTTTAATATAATGAAGCCACTGAGTGTGTTGGAGACAAAGCATTGGAGGGTGGAAATGTTTGAATTTTCCTCCTCTAGTATGTTCTTGCAAGAATACTCGTGGTGGGGCTGGCAGCCCCAGCTGGTGCAAACCCTGACTGCTGAATATGGCCCTCGCCCACCCCGAGCACCCCCATGCTTCTGGGGGGGGCCAGGCCGGGCCCTCCCCTCCTACAGACCCTACAGCCTTTGCTAACTCCTTGCCGTTTGCTTTGATGTTGAAAACCAGCCACCCGACGTGTTAACCCTCTTTCTGCCCAACCCAAATCCCTTCCAGCCTCTCAGCCCTCATCCCACTGAGCCACCTTGCCATAGCAAACCCGACAGCGTGCGGGAAGGAGGAAAAAAAAATTCGGTAAGGAAAACAGTGCTGGGTTTACAGCTACGCACGGGTTATTGAGAGCAGTGAGTAATTTGGGGTTAGAAAGCCAAGCCATAGAAAAATGCCGTTTAGGTTGAGTCAGGCCAATATTTGGGCCGTGGGAATGCCATCGCTCTGGTGGGGCCTGTGCCAGTGCTTTCTCTGCTGGGAAGAAAAGAGCATTTCTGTTGGTGGTCACCACCATGTGGCAGTGATTTGGTGATGACTGCAAGCTCTGAAGTAAAGGATGGTGTCTTGCTTGACTATTTTTTGCCTTGCTGTCCCTCGGCACGTACCGCTGGGTGCTGAGCACGGTGGCATTGCCCTGAGCCTCGCCAGCCACAGGCAAGCCCCTCTTACAGAAAAACAGGAACTTTGGTCACTATCTTGGTGCTGGCCTCCAGCACACGTGGCTTCTGCAGGAGCTTGGGGCTGGCAGAGAGCAGCCACGGCTCTCGTGGGTGATGGATGCCCGGGGCCCTGTGTTGGGAGCAGCAAGAGCTCACCGTGCACTGTCAGCTGCAGCTGCTCGCTGTGGTTTCGTGGTGAGCCACAAACCCAGCTTGGGCAGGGGCACAGAGCTGTCCTCATTGACCTTCTTGCCCTCCAGAAATGCCAAGTGCTCGGCCAGCGGTGGCTCCAAGCAAGCTGGTGCTGGGCAGGTCAGGGCCCTGCTCCACTTGCACAGGTGGCCACGGTGCTCACGTTGTGGTCCCAGCATCAGATGCACAAATGCAGGTATGCTGTGGTCATCTTATTTTCCTTCCTTTTAAAATGCGGAAATCTTGTTTTCCCGTGTGTTGCAGAAGAAAAGTAATGGAGCCCCCAATGGATTTTATGCAGAGATCGACTGGGACAGATATGTAAGTGCCCGAGGGCCCTTTGTCCTGGGGGGGCTGTGTGCGTGTGCTGTGGGTTTGGCTCCTGGGTGGCTGTGGGTGTGTGGGGCCGTGTCCTCATGCCGCGGGATCTCAGCCCCACTGTGAGAAATACAGGATGAAAATAGTGATTCTGGAGGTGGTGTTAGAGTTGTGCAGGGAAACCTGCCCTTGCCCTGAGACATCGTTTGCATTTGCACGTTAATTAGGCTGTCTGATCCTGGGTTAAAAAAAAAAAACCTGGGTTAAAAAAAAAAAAGGCATGGAGGGGGTGGGGAAAAAAACAACCCATGGGCCTGGCTTGCTCAGTGCCCCAGTGGGTGCTGTGCTGTAGCCCCAGGTAGCACCGCTCGCTGCAGGAGCGAAGGGCAGCCTCAGCTCCCAGCGGCCGTGTCCCTGACCCTCCGCGTGTTGTGCCCCATGCAGAACTCCCCGGAGCTCGACGAGGAGGGGTACAGCATCCGGCCCGAGGAGCCAGGCTATATCCTTTGTGGGCTCGGCCTCTTGGCTTGCAAAACCGTACGATGAGCTGGGGTTCGCAGACAGGCCACTGACTCTTTTATTTTTTATTTCTCCCCTTTTATTCTCCTTTGAGCTGTTATTCTGCAGCCAGAACCAACTCCCCCAGAGCACTGCCCGAGGCAGCAGAGCAGAAAGTTTTTGGCTGCCTTTGGTCCGCTGCTGTGGTATGAGGAGCACAGCGGTGGGCACTGGCCGATCCCATGTGCTCTGCTTTTTGGATGCTGTGGGTCCCTACTATGTCCCTGTTAAGGGGCAAGGGAGTGTGGATGCAGCCCATGCTCACAGCCTGTGTGCCGAGCTTGTAGGAGATGTAGGAAATCGATGTCCTGCTCATAGCTGCAGGAGGTGGGTGGGAAACCAGAACTCTCCCTCTCCTGCTGATGAAGGACGCCGTCCCCATCAGCCTGTGGGGGATGCCCAGGCTCCATCTCTACTTCATTCTTGCCAGCCACGATTTTCGTGTTCTCTGCCCACACGTGGTGTAGCAGGAAGTCAGCACAGAAATCAGCACAGCAGGAGGGGTTGTCCCTGCTGCTGCTCCTGCCATCGGGGTTAGGGATGAGCATTTCAGGAATGCCTAATCCCCGTTTTTTCACTGAGATGCGAGCTTTTTGAATCACTGCCGACATGCAGGGGCGCTCCTGAACCCGTGCCTTGCTCCAAAGCCGAGGCTTGCCCTTGGGAAGGCTGCGGCACGCCATGGTGCTGCTGCGCGGCCGCGTCCCCTGCAGCCCGGAGCTTCCTTAGCTGCGCTGCACCCACCAGAGGAAAGCACTTCTACTCCTCCAGCGAGTCCGAGGAGGAGGAGGAGACCCACAAGAAGTTCAACATCAAGATCAAGCCGTTGCAGGCTAAAGACATCCTGAAGAGTGCGGCAACAGTGGATGAGCTGAAGGCGTCTGTAGGCAACATCGCACTTTCTCCATCCCCCGTGGTGAGTGCCCTGTGCTGGGGTTTTTCCCTGGCTGTGGAAGCAGGAGTGCTCGGTGTGTTCGAGCCCAGGGTTCCTCCTCCTGGGGTGTGAGTGGGGAATGTTGGCTTCGTGCCCTGATCAGTGGGGTCTGCTTGGTGCAGAGCAGCGCCCTGGGTTTATTGGGGTGGTCCCAGGAGCGCTGCTGGCTGGCACAGCCCTCCTAGGCTCCCCAGGTCCCGGCACCGTGTGCCCTGCTTTTCTTCTTCTCCCCAGTTTGGTTGTCATTCAGGACATAAATCATTTGATGCTTGCCCTGATCCCTAGCTCAGGGAGCACATCTGTGGGGTTTTCCGTAGTGCTGCTGTAAGATGCTAAAGGGCACTCCCTACACGAGGGGTGTCTGAAGGGAACGGTACCTGTCCCCCGTCTCCTCCCTGCTGCAAACACTGATACCTGCTGATTCTCCTAAGGCTTGTTGGGATTTGTCATCTCATCCCAATCTGTTTAGCTGGGTTAAGATTTGTGGGTTTTGTTTTCCGTGGGCTTCCGCGTGGGCTCTAGTATCTTTCCATCTTTCCAGCTGAAGCTGTTCAGGGTTTATAACCAGCCCGCGTGTGAAGCGTGAAAGAATTGCAAATATAAGTAAAGATGAAACAAAATCAGTCTCACTTCCCAAACCAGTGGAACGTTGCCAAGCCCACGGTAAGCTCCTGGGAGAAGCCGGTGCTTCCCCCAGGGCCGCAGTGGGGCTGGGCAGGATCTGGTGGCTGCCACTGGGGCACCGCTCTGGGCTCCTCCCGTGATGTTTTTGGGAGCTTTCTGTGACCAGGAGCTTTGTGCTGGGCTAAGACTGATTCGGACCTGGCGAGCACCTCTGGGTGCAGTATGAAGCCCTTCGGGTGGTGTCTCGGGACAGCCCCCCCAGCTCCCTGAGCACACAGTGCCCTGCCAGCGACATGCCTGGGGCTTCTCCGCGGGTACACACAGCCTGTTGTTGTCATCCCATTACAGAAACACCTTTTCTCATATTTTTTTTCTGTATTCTTTTAGAGGAAAAGCCCGGTAAGATGTACATTTTTTTTCTTTTTTTCTTGCATTTTTAGCACAGACTTGACTTGTGCTCTGCCTGCATGCCGCCTGCTCTGCATGTCTCTAGAGCTGGGATGGGAACTGTGAGCAACAAATCCTGATGTTTTGGAAGGCATGCCGTTTGTTATTGGCCCTCTCCATCGGGTTTAGCTCGGCATGCTTAAACAAGAGCTCGGCTGTGCTTGCTGTGAACGTGTGTAGTTGGGGGGCATGGCCCTGCTCTGCGCGGAGGGGCTGGGGCTGGGAAGGGGCTGGGGCTGGTTTTGGATGAGGTACGTGAGGGCACAGTGTTGTCCCAGTGGGTTCTGCATGTGTCCTTGTGCACCAGCATGTAGCAGGCGGCAGGAATGCCTGCTGTGGTGCCACTGGGTGCAGCAGCCACGTCATCCCCACCAGGACTTGGCTTGAGACTGCTCTGAGATGGGGCAGTCCCAGCTGTCTGGGGCGCAGGGTTCCCCTCCTGCTGCTCCTGCCTTGCTGCAGGAGCTGGCTCCGGCACAGCCAGCCCTGGGCTCCAAAGGGTTTCATCGCCAAAAAATCCATGTCTGAGTGCATTAAAGGGCAGGTGTGGGGTTTGATGCCTCCTGGGGTGCATGCGCACCAGTAGTGCTAGCATGGGGGAGCCCCAAAACGCTCTGGGGTCAGCTCTGCCTGCGTGGACACCGCGGTTCTCATAGGCAGAGGGAGATGCCTGTGCCTTGGCGCGGGGCTGCTTGAAAACCCAGGGCAAAATGAAACACATCCCCTCTTCAGCTCCCGCACAGGGGTGCGTGGGGCCCCGGGTGTTTGGTGTGGCACCAGGCGTCCCTCCCTGACCCGGTGTCTCACCAGGTGTCTGTTCTCTCTCCCTTCTCGCTGACCGCAGCGGCGCAGCCCGGTAAGCTCCCTCCCTCCCTCAGCTCGCTGCTTCTGGCCGGGCCTTGGTGCGGGCGTTGTGCCCGTCTGGTCTCCCGGAGGGGTTTTGGGGAGCTCCTGCTGCATGCAGGCACCTGTGCTGTGCGGTGGGAGCGAGGATTCGGGTCGCTGAAAATGCATTATTTGCCTCGGATCAGTCCTTGGTCCATCAGAGGTGAGGATTTTGTTTGGATGCTGCCTCTGACAGGCACCCGCTGGGTTTAAATGACGAACGTAAGCCGTTTACAGCCAGGGTGGCTGCGAGCGCAGCGCTGCCAGGTGATGGGCTTAGGGGCTCCAAATCCTCCCGCTGGGCTTTGCCTGCCCCGGTATGCTGGGAGCAAACCTGGCTTCCCAGGGCATACCTGCAGCTGGGTGTCTCAGCCACGTAAAGCAAATGTTGTATTAGATGATGCTGCCTTGATTGCTGTGCTGCCGTGGGTCTCGTTTGGTGCCAGCGGCAACGTGCCTGTGTCCCCGCACACCCCACTGACCTCCTGTGTTTCTAATTCCAGGGGACGATTAAGAGGAATTTATCCAGTAAGTATGTCCTTTAGCCTTCCAGAGCAGTAATTAGTGTGCCGGCAGCCTGGTGCTGGCGGTTAAAATAAATTACCTTTGAAAGGTGGGGAGAGGTGGGTTCGCTTTAATGTGGTCACGGCAGAAGTGATGGCACCCAAATGTCCCCTTACAGAGGGTCATATGGACATCCTTGGGAGGCCCCATAGCAGAAGCAATGCCTGCTAGCCCTGTCCTCTGTAAAAATAAATAAATAATAATTAGAGCCAGACCTCTCTGCCAGTGCTGCTGTAGCAGGCTTGGTGCAGGACACGTGCTGGGTGCCAGCAGCACGCCTGGGGTGCCGTGGTGCATGCGGGGCATGGGGATGGTGGGGGACAGGGGCACCATTTCTAACCCCGCTCTGTCCCACCCTGCACAGGTGAGGAGATCGCACGGCCCCGGCGCTCCACGCCCACGCCGGACCCCAGCAGGTCAGTACGGGGGGGGGGGCTGTGTGCGTGCATGTATTTGCACACACTCTGTGCACATGCAAAACCTTGCTTTGGCACCCCCCAGAACACCAAAGGCCCCATATTTCAGCATCCATCAGTGCAGCTCTCCCCTACAGCTGCCATCAGATGCATCACCCAGATGTAATTAAAAAAAAAAAAAACAACAAACTTGGTACACAACCATGTGATTGTAGTATTGTTCCAAGAGGAAATATCAGCCTTCTCCTCCAGGTTCTGATCCTTCCTGCGTGTGTGCCAGGCTGGGTCAAACCTGGAATAACACCCCAAGCTCAGTGTCACTGCCTGTCTGCAGCAGGCTCATCAGAGATGCAGCAGCACCAGGCTTACAGCATTTCAGGCTCGTGAGCCAGCCCTTCACCTTATTCCAGTGCTGAAACGAGCGGGGTGAATGCTCAGCACTGCTGGCTGCAAGGGGCAGGGAGCGCGCCGTGCCCATGGGACCTCCGGCAGCTGCTGCAGAGGTGCGGGATGAGAGGTGTGGCTCCTGCCTGGGGCAGCAGGGCTGGCACTGCCCACCTTTGGTTTAACAAAAACGCCCAGAATTGAGGCACAAAATAGTAACAACACCCTGATTTTAGATGCTACCCCTCTTCTTTCCGTTCTCCATGCCCCAGCCTGTATGCTTTGCAAGCCGGACACAAACTCCCCACAAATAGACACACCTGTACTCAGCATCAATTCTTACGGAGTTTTTGTTGAGAGTTATTTAAATCCTGTACAAGCCGGAAAAACACGCAGGTGCTGTGCTGGGGGGGGCCACCACAGTGTTGTGCCCCCAGGCTGAGGACACTCTTCCCTTCTGTCCCCCTGCAGCAGGAAGCCCCCCGAGGACCCCGCTGCGCTGGCACCGCTCTTTGGGCCCCCGCTGGAGTCGGCGTTTGAGGAGCAGAAGCTGGACGGTGTGTCGGGCACGGGGAGTTGGGGATGGTGTGTGGGGGACGGGTGTGCAGAGCAGGGGCTTGGGGCCAGGCCTCGGAACAGCTCCAGTTAAACCTCACATTCAAAGCAACCTCTACGTGCAGTTCTTCGCACGTAGCCTAAGAAAAACAGCACGTGATGAGCAAATGAGAGTCGTGGCGCTTTCCACGTGATCTATGTGAATAGTTGGATCTCTTCATTTAATACCTGTCGCTTTTCTGCACATCCTAAAATTCCAGAGGATTTCTGCAATTAATTCAATGTTTCACTTTAATGCAATAAGCCTCCAAATACACAAATGGCATTGTTTTGTTTGTCAAGCATCATGATTGTCAAACTAATTGCGTGTCCTGTTTTAAAAATCAGGCAGGCTTGTAATTATCTAACATTACAGAAATAACCCTGTCTTTAATTAGAGGGGGGTTGCTGTCAATATTTAGTTTCCTGTTTTTGCATGCCTCAGACGAATGCACCTTGTCTGCGTGATTCTGGTATTTGGAAGAAAACAGTCACGTTTATCATCACCTCTGCATGTGTATTTATTTGTATCGTCACCTCTGCACGTGCATTTATTTGCTTTCTTTTCCCAGCTCCTCTGGACCAGCCCGAGATCTGGGGCTCCATCCAGCCCCCCAGCAGTGCCGACTCCCCGAAGCTGCCAAGACCTTTTCCAACTGGAAGTAAGTCGACCGAAAATGAAGGAGTGCAAACGCATGCAAACCCAGCCTTCCACTTCTGGCACTGGCCCTAGCTCGTGCTGGCAGAGCAGCTCAGAGCTGTGCAAGGGGGGTGATGGAAAAGCTGTGCGAACCCTTTATTGAGATTTTTGTGCCATGTCCTGGGGCTGCTCTGCCTTCAGCTGGGCACGGAGCGGGTCGCCCCACAGCCATTTGGATTTATCCCAGCTGTGCCCCGGTGGGATGGGACACAGGTAACTGCAGTGGGTGCCCCTGCCAGCTCAGCCCCTGACCTCCTGCTTCTCTGCTTTGCAGCACCGCCACCGCTGCCGCCCAAGAACGTCCCGGCCACGCCGCCCCGCACCGGCTCGCCCCTGACGGTGGCCCCAGGTAAAGGCCAGGCACCCCGCTCCTAGTGCCTGGTGTGGCACAGCCGCATCCGGACCCGTGGGGGCTGTACTGCTGGGGCCGGTTCCCCCCTATCCCCAGGGTGTCCCGTGTGACAGCTGCATTTCGGATGTGGATGTACCCCTGCGCATCCTCCTTGTGGCATTGGTGTTGTTTCGGCAGTTGTTGTGTGCGGGGCGATGCTGCAAAGAGCTGAGCCCTGGCGGCACCGCCCTGGCTGGGTGCCCGCTCTCTGCTCCCCACGCTGCTGGTGTTGGTCGCTGCTAGGAGCAAAATGCAAAGCTCACCTGAAACCCTGCTGAATGCCTGCAGGGGGGACTTGCAGCCCCTGCTCCTCGAAGCCGTGCTGCACAAGGTTGGCCATCCCCTTGTGCTGGGCGTGCCAGCATGTCCCCAGGGCCAGCAGCTGCAGCCCCTCTGTGTCCCGGGGCTGCAAGCAGGGACCAAAGCAACCAAACCGAGCAGTGGTGGGACCAGGGAGCATCGTGCTGTGCTGCAGGCGTGTGCCTGAGCTGCCGTGTCCTGCTGCTGTGCTCGTTAACGTGTCATCGTTAACAGCTGCCTGGTGGCTCAGTGAGTGAGCAGAGCCTTGTACCTTTACCTGCTGCTGGTCGCAGCTGAAATACATCCATGTGGTCGCTTCCCTGTGCTGCATGCCCTCGGCAGTGTCGCTGTCCAACCAGCATGTCTAAGTGTATATATTTATATGGACCTGTATATAAATATATGAGCGGAGTGTGCAAGAGAGCTTTTGTTTGAGTTGAGTGCATAACTTTAATATCTTCTGGAAGCTGAATACCTTCTAATAACTGGTGCTGCTGCTACGTAGCCAAGAGGTAAGGAGGGCTGCGTGCCAGCCGTGAAGGGTGCGAGCAGAGGGGACCGGCGGGGGCAGCCCCGCAGGAGGCAGGGGCCGGCATGCTTTCCCTGCAGTGTATGTGTTTCAGTCCCGTGTGGCTTGTTACACGTTGCACATGTTCTGGTGTGGATACTCGTGCCTGCATTGCGGTCCTGGCAGCTCGTAGGAAAACCCTCTAGAAAGCAGCGGGCGCGAGCCCCCCCCCTGGGTGTGCCGCAGCCCCCTAAGCCTAAACCCGACTGCTTTGACCGCAGGAAGCGACCAGCCAGCCGCCGAGGCCAAAAGTGACAAAGTGCCGTCGATCAATGACTTGGACAGCATTTTTGGCCCCGTGCTGTCCCCCAAGTCCGTGGTTGTGCACACGGAAGACAAGTGGGTCAATTTTTCCGATCCCTCCACGGAAAGCGTGATGGTGGTGCCGAGGCCCCGGGAGAAGGTCGCGTCCCCCCCGGTGGGGGCAGTGGGCAGCCCGGTGGCCGAGCCCCCCCACGCCCTCCTGTCCCCGCTGCGCCTGGAGGAGCTCCAGAAGAAGGCTTTGGAGCAGCCCCACGCTAAAGAGGAGAACGCGGAGCCGGCCACCTCGCCCAAGGATTTTGGGCCGGGACAGAGAGCGACCCCGCCGCCCCCCCCGCCACCCACCTACCGCACGGTGGTCTCGTCCCCCGGACCGGGTGCCAGCAGTGGCGCAGGAAGCCCCAGCGGTATGTCCCTGCCGCCCCCCCCACCTGCTGCGTGCCTGGCTGCCCTCGGCCCCCTGTGTCGTGCTCCCTGCTGTGCCTTCCCCAAATCTCGGGGGCTGTCGGTGTCCCACAAGCCGCCCTTCCCACCCCTGCTGTGTGCGTAACCGCCCCTAAAAACATTTGGCGTAAGCGTGCTCGTGCCTGTGTCTGCTGTAGGCTTCAGAGTGAACAAAGGAAGAAACATTCCTGCTTCGTAATCAACTTCTAAGCAAGCCTCGGAACTGTGGTGCTTTAACAAAACCTGTTGTACGCCCCAGGGCTGCCAGGAGCAAAGCCCCAGGACAGCAGTAGGCACAGGGGTGAATGCAGTTCCCATCTGCACGGCCCCGGATTGTGGGAGCGTGAAGCCCCAGCCCCATTTGGAGAAATGGCTTTCAGAGTATGCGTTTCAGAAAAACACCTCCCCCAGCTCTGTCTGACCTGTGCTTCCTGCCTGGCTTCACCTGCTTAATTATAAATGCCTGTGTGGTGGGGTCAGCTTACACCTGCTCTCCCCCAGCCACCCCCCAGAGCAGAAACTACCCAGGGTCGCACGGCCCCAGCCTGGCACCCCTGGGTGCTGGTGGTGGTGCTCAGCAGGGCTTGGCTGTGCTGCTCTCACCACGTGTCTGCGGGGGGTGGCGCGGCCCCCCAGGGGCCTGGCTGGGGCTGGGACCTCTCCAGGAGGCCGGCAGCAGGACACGCTGAGCCTCTTCCTCTGGTGCTCCCCGCCACAGTGACAACGGTGCTGAATGAGCTGAGACGGGCAGGACAGGGATGCGAAGGTGGCTGCGTGTGTGGGGACTGATGGAGCAACCCCACTCTGATGGCTGGGGCTGGGATCACGGGGTAGCATCGCCTGCTTCAGAGGATCCTCACTCACCTCTTGGCTAGAACTTGCCTTCTGGCTCCTTTCCGCGTGCTTTGCAGACTGCTGAGACCTGGTCCTCAGCCAGTCCGGATGTAAAAGCCAGAAAAGTGGACTGTAAGGCTGCTGGGGGTTGAAATACGCACACAAAGATGGTGCGAGCCTTCAGAAAGCCGTGTCTGGTGGCAGTGGGTCAGGGTGCATGGTGTCGGCCAGGTTCCTTTCCTGCTCCTGGCTTCTCCATCTTCTGGAGGCCCCTGCTGCTGCGTCCAGCCCCAAGGCTGTTGGGGGGCTCTGCTTCAGGGCCAGCCCCCAGCCCCCTCCTGCCCTGGCATCACGCAGGAGCATGGGGTCAGTGGTGTCACCACAGCAGGGCTGGGACCAGCATCTGGATGGGTTCCTCGTGTCCTGCTGGCCCACACCGCGGTGCCGCTGCTCCTTGCTACAGAAAGCATCCAGAGGGCCCTAAAATGTGGAGAGCCAGCATCCCCCTGCTAAACCTGGCATCTGGCAGGGCTTTGGACTAACGGCACGTTGCTGATTCTGGATGCGATGCGCGTTCAAAAGCCACCTTGTGGCATCTGTTCAGTGCTCTTAGGTCTCTTCCCTGAATAGTTCCCCTTTTGCTAAGCTTTCATGTGGACAAGGAGGGAAAAAAAAGTCAACTTTGGCACCCAAATTAGGCTTCTAAATAAAAATGACTTAATTTTTCGAGGTGCTCATGTGAACGGCCAGGACTTGCTCTGCTGAAACAAGCCCCTCTTCTCTTAGCAGCCTGCCATTAGGTCTGATTGCTATAGGTCTCGCTCTCATGGTTTCTTAATCAGAGCTACCTTCCACAAAGCTCCGCGAGCTGTTTCTCTTGTAAGCAGGAGAAATAAAGCTAAACACGCAAACATGCTCAGGCAAAACATGTCCCTCCACAACAGAGCTTGCCTTTGTGGAGGCTGCTAACAAACACTGCGCTGCTCGCTGGTCCCGCAGATCAGGTCGGCATCGCCCTGCTGCCCTTCCTTGTGGGCAGCAGCAGCCTTCACTTGTGCTGCACAGCTCCGAGTCGTGCTGAACGTACCCAGGAGGGACTCCTGCCCCCATGGCAAAGCAGGTGTCCTGCTAAGCAGCTGTTAAAATTCGTTTGATGGCACAAGGTCAGCCTTCGTGGCATGGTCACAGCCAGTGACGACTGCATGAACCGTGAAGGCATCACCGTCATGTTCATGGAAACTCTTCTACCGAGCTGGGAAACGCTTTCTGCTCCCAGCAGAGCCCATAACGTCGCTTTCCAGCGCTTCCTGCCCTTCCTCTTCATCACTGGGGTAAAACCCCATCCCTCTTGGTATGCCCACGAGGCTTCCCTTCTTCGGGGGGCAGGACTGACCCTGGTGGTCCTGTGACAGGTGGTCCTGTGAGCTGCGGGAGCCATGCCGGGGCAGATGGAGGCGTGTGGTGGTTTTGCAGCTCACGAAGCCTCAGGGCATGCAGGAAGAGCCCAAATCTCCACTGCAAGCCAGTAGGATGGAGGAGAAGCGGGGCCTTCTCCCGCAGCCCTTGGCACGGCAGCATCAGCTGCCGCCGGGGTGAAATGCCTTGACGCATCATCTCCTCCTGCTCAGGCAGAGCTGCAGGGCTCCCGAAAGGATTGGGGCTGGATATGGGGCGAGGGGCTGTCCTGCATAAAGCCGCTGCCCTCAAGCAGCCATGTGGGGATGCCGGGGGTCCCCGTCCCCTCCCCGCCGCCCACACCAGCTCCCGGGGAGCAGCGTTTGGGCACCGACGTGGTGCTGACATCTCTGTCTTTGTTGCAGGTTCCTCGTCCCCGGCTCGCCCCGGCACGCCGCTGGCCGCCTGCGGCACCCCGCCACCCCCACCGCCGCGGCCCCCCTCCCGGCCCAAGCTGCCCCCCGGCAAGCCTGCCGTCGCCGACCTGGTAGGTGCCGCGCTGCGGCTTGGGGTCAGGGGCTGGCTGGAGCTTTCTGGGTTATGAAATGAGGCACACGTGGGAAAAGGGCAGCACGCGAGCTGGGAGCTGTTTCCCAGGGTTCGCACAGGGTTAGCGGGTTTGGGACGGGCACGAAGCTGCTGCTCCTGTGCAAAAAGGGATGGGTTTGGACACGAAGCAGCACAGAGAGTGGGGATGGGGACAGCAGGGCGGGCTGCCCGTGGCCGTGCTGCAGCCGGGGTGCTGGGCTCCTCCCTGCAGCTCGGGGCCAGTGCAAGCAAAGAATTTTGGGTGGGTGTTATGGTACAAAATTATCCCAAAAGGAGCCATGAAGACCCAATGAAGGTGCATGGGCACGATTGGCACTGCTCTCTTCCCGATACCGGTTGCATTAAATGCACCCAACATTTCCCTGGAGCTGTGGTGCCCCGCTGCTCTCCAATGAGCCGTGCAGTGGAGGATTTTTTCTGCCTTTTTCCTGGATCCAGAAGGAAATGTCTCCACATTAAACAACTGAAGTCGCTCAGGTTCACCCTGACCTGGCAGGGAGGCGCCGGGGCCACCGGGGAGCAGCCTGCCTTGGGGTACACAGGGGTCACGTCTTCAGCAAAAGTTTCTGGTTGTTATATGTGAATGTTCTGTGCATAATTCCTTTAACCTTGTGTTATTTTATGTTTTTCTACAGTCCAGGCCTTTTAGCCCTCCTATTCACTCATCCAGTCCTCCTCCGATAGCACCTTTAGCCCGTGCTGAAAGTACTTCTTCCATATCTTCCACCAATTCCCTGAGTGCAGCCACCACTCCCACAGTTGGTAAAAAAAAAAAAAAAAAAAAAAAAAAACCCTCCAGCACTGCTTTTCTTTCACCTTTCCTACCTCCAAACAGCCTTGAAAGAGCCCCGAGCCCTTTCGATTTGCTAGTTTGGTCTTTGGTTTCACGTTCGCTCGTTTTAATCAGGTTTTGAAAGGCAAAAAGGGACTGGAGGTGGGCGCAGTGGCCCACCAGGGCAATGCTGTCAGGGAAGCTTTCTCTTCCTGTCAGCCCCAAAAGTTGTGCAAAATACGTGTGGTGAGGGTAGAGGTTACCACCGAGCGGAATGCAGCAGAAAACGTGCTTGCGGTCTGTAACTTCGGTCAAAACAAGCTTTTTGGGGGAGCTGCTCACACCCTGGAGGGGAGGGGGCTGGAAGCCAGATGCTGGGACCCAGGGAGCGATCACTGCTCAGCCCCTTGGGGTGCCTGAAATTCACGCTCCCCGTTAAAGTGGGGGTGGGAAACGGGATCTTGGCAAAGGCCCTTCAAAACCCTGAGCTTCGCACATCTTACATCATAACAAGGTGCTGCTTCTGGAGGAAACATCCTCAAAAAAAAAAACCACACACGTTTCTTGCCAAATCCATCGTGTGCCTGGTGTGGCGCGGGGCAGTCGATGCAGGCAGTCGGCGTCTGGCTGACAGCTCCGAGGTCCCCACGCTCTGGGTGCTGCCGGCTCCCCCCGCGCCTCTGCCTCCGTCCCCGCTGCCATCCCGCCTGCACCCCGCTTCCTGCAGCTCCATTTTCTATCAGAATCGCCCCCCCCGCTCCCTTTTATTTTATTTTATTTTATTTTATTTTATTTTATTTTCCTGTTTGTTGCCCTGATGTGCTGATGCGCTCGGCGGGGGACATCCCGACGTGCCACCTGCTGCAGGCTGGCAGCGGCCGGGGGCGCTCGCGGAAGAGGCAGGCTGGCCACTAGGGAGGGAAGCTGGAGCCCAAAATCTCTTTAAAAACAAAAAAACAAAACAACAACGACAAAAAAAAAAGCAGATTTGCTCGGGTCTGTACGTGCTGGGCCATGACGTGAGGCGTTCCCATGGGGCACCCCCATACGAGGCTGTTGTGGATGGCGGCACCGCAGCCCCGAGGGAGGCTGGAGCCTCCCAGCTGCGTCTCCATCCCGCTGCTGCTTCACCCTGGAGGTGCCGTGGGTGTTTCTCCGTTCTGTGTCCGTCGGTCCCCGTTACAGCATGCTGCTCAAATAGCACGCTGCCAGCAGCCCGTGTGCCCGGGGTGCTGGCTGTGGGTCCTGGGGGACCCGGCAGCGGGCGCGGGGCTGGCGGTGCCGGTGGGCACGGCCGCTGCGGGGAGTGTGGGAGGACGGAGGCTGTGGTGGGAGGATGGAGGCTGTGGTGGGAGGATGGAGGCTGTGGTGGAGGGCAGAGCGGGGCTGAGGGCAGGGTAAGGGGCTTAAGGAGGCCTGGAGACAGTGCTGTGAAATTCAGGCTGTGCGTGAGGCCGGCAGCCCCTGCCCTGCCAAGGCATGGGTGGATTTTCCCATAGGATGAGCATGAAATAAGCCCTTCAGGCACTCGCTTTTAAATGTACGTGTTTTCCCTTTAACGTATATTTTTGTGAGCAGAGCTGCCTCTCCATGTTTTGTAACGGCTTATTCTGCGCCTGCTGCATGGCCAGGGAAAAGTGGTGGCGGTGCAGAGCGGGTGCCCCAGCCCCGAGCCTCACGAGCTGCCCCGGGGCACCCCAGCACCCCGTGTCCCCAGGGTGACCAGTGCCAGGCGAGCACCGGTGCAATGCTCCCCTTGCTCCACGGCGGAGGAGGCAGCATTTTCCGTTTGATTTTTTTCACGCAGAAAGAGGAAAAAGATAAGGAGAAGCCAGAAGGCAGAATTGGGGCCGCGTGGGCAGGAGGGCAGGCGGTGCATGGCAGCGGGTCGGGGACCCAGTGGCCCTATGGCTCCCCCCGGGATGCCCACGGCCAGCACCACGCTCCCGGCCTCCCCTTTTGTAGGGGCAAAACCAACAGAGTTCGTCCCAGAGCGCTCGGAGCTGTCGCCTCGTTTACGTGTCCCTCGTGCTGTGCTGGTGTGCTTCCGTCGGGGCTGCATGTGCGGTCATTGACTGCGGAGAAAGGCGCTGTTATGTCTGTGCCAGCGAGCCTGCAATTATTTTTCTCGTTAAAATTCTTCTCTGTGTGTTCTTGTGGATAGACGCACTGCTTGATTTCACTGGGGACTCGTTTTCGCATTCTTTTTTTTTTTGCTCTTCGTTGCGTGTCTTCTGCCCGCGTCATCAGAAGAGGGTGCTCTCAGTGGCACGCTGCACACCTCGGCAAGGCGCCGTCAGACGCCTGTGGGTGCACTTTGGGGGAATCTGGCCTAAAAGTGTGCATGCCGGTGGCTTCTCGGTGACAAACAGCACCAAGAGGTGCCACGCCATCACCTCCTAAATTCAGAAGTGAAGGGTTATTGCAGCAGCGCCCGGTGCCAAGCGCTGATCCTTCTCCGGTGGTTTTTGGGTGGTGTGAGTGCAGGTAACTGGTGAAAATGGGAAAATCCCAGTTAGGCATCTCCTGCCCTGCGTACACGTGGTTCTCCAGAAGTGGCGTGTCCCAAAATGCACGCACACACACCTGCGTTTTGCTGCACGTGCTGCCCCTGGCACTGAGGCTGGAAGCGAGCCCCCGGCGACGTCCCTGGGACCGTGGGCCGGGGAGCCTCGTCCACTCCACCCATAGACAGAAAAGAGAAAACCAAAAAAAAAAAATTAAAAAAAAATAGGTTTTAAGCGGTCAAAAATTCCCTTCCATCTGGGCTTCCATAGCTTTGCTTCCTGCTTTCTGTTTTCCGAGCAAAACCCAGAGTGCCAGCGCCCGCTCCCTGCCCTGCACGCTCGGCTTGCGGCGCCGCTCCCCGCCCCGTAGCGAGACGAATGTCCTGCTCCGTGACTCACTCTGTGTCCTTCTCTCTCCCTCTCCTGAACCTTCCCCATCCCGCTTCAACTCCCGGCCACACAGAGAATGAACAGCCTTCCCTCGTTTGGTTTGACAGAGGAAAGTTTTATTTGACTTTCGAAGGTAAGTAGCGCACAGCACGCCGCCTTCCGCTCGCCCCCGCTCCCGCTCGCTCCCCCGGGCTCCTCCGAAGGCTCCAGCCCAGGTGGCTGCGAGGTGCTGCGGCCAGCTGCCACCGTTTGGGTTCGATTTCTGCCATTCGTCCTATTTATTTTGGAAAAAAAAAAAAAAAATCTGAGACCTGGGCTGAACACCAAGTGCTCTGAAACCTCCCGCGCCCTCGCCAGCCGCCCGGGACCCCGTGGGAAGCGCAGGGCGCTGGGCACGGAGCCCCCCGGGGAGCTCGGCGTCGCTGCCGGCTGCAGGGTGCGGGGGCTGCGGGGCTGGGCTCCCCGTCGGGCTGTGACAAGGGGCATCCCACCACCGCCCGGCCCCGCAGCCCCCAGGCCCTGCAGCGGGGTCCCCGCCCGCCCCTCGGCATGGCCTTGCGCCCGCAGAGACCCGGCGGGGCGAAGCCATCCCGAATCGCTTGCTGCCCGCCTTGCCAGCAGGGCTTCACCAGGCGGTAAATTCGGACGAGTCCAGGACGAGGCCAGGTGTTTAGAAATGCTCACAAACCGACAGCAATTTTTTTTAATGTTGTTTTTTTTTTTGGCTCATCACATCGATTCGGTTGCCTTTGAGCTCCGTGGTTCATTAAATGTGCCCCAGCGCACAGCACAGAGAAACGAGCGCACGGGAGCAGGACTCCGGAGCAGGCTGCTGCCGGGCTCCTGGTGTGGCCACACGGAGGGGACGTGGTGGCACGGGGTGGGGGGGCGGCGTTCCCGTGGCTGTCACACCGCTGCCAAAGGGGCTGAGCACGGGCACGTGCAGGCAGTGTTGGCGAGGGCTCAGCTCCTTCCCCTCTGCCTCGCCTTTCCCTTCAGCTGCTGGGCCCTTTCCTTCCGATGCTCGGTTGAGTTTTGCCTTTTCCAGCCCAAGCCCTCCCTGGGCTCCTGTCCCCAGGGTCCATCTGTCTGTCCGTGCAGTGGGAGCTCTTCTGGGGTTCAGGGAGGATGGAACGAGGCGGGACAGGGCACGCAGCAGCCGCCTTTGAGCCTGCACATCCCCACGGCGCTCCCTCCTCCTCCTCGCTCGGTCGGGCACGCGGCCCTGCGAGCACGTGGCAGGTTCGCCTGTGGGTTTACGTATGAATGGTTTTGAACGTTTTTTTTTTTTTTTTTTTTGGCTGGTGTATCTGGATTTCTGCAGTTCATTATGGCAGTGTTTCTGTAGGTTGGGTTTGTTTGGTTTGGTTTGGTTTGTTTTTTTTGCTATGATCAAAGTATCTGTGGACCATGGGGTAATTTACGTGCAGAACGCTGTGATGCGGTGCTGGTGATGCTCCTCTGGACACTGCAGAAGAGCTGCGTTTCCTTGGGTGAGGGCTGCTTGTGGTGGCTTCATGCCACTGCCTCTATTCCCCACCTTTGTGCAGGGAAAAGTAAGGTAAATGTCACGTTTCTGTAAAAGCCACCCAGCACTCAGGGGTCTGGCTGTTTTCAGATCAAAAATCACGGGCTCAGGTGCCACGTTCCCAATAGATAACGGCAAATGAACCCAGCGCGCTGCTGGTGCCTGTGCCCCGAGCCCCAAAGGTGGATTTATTCTGCGTTACCGGGATGTTTTGCCAAAATGAAATGTTTCTGAAAGTGACTCCTGAAGCAGTAACCAAAAAGCACAGCACGTGCTTAAACTAGAACTGTCTCGCAAGCTGCTGGGAAAGAATATTAGGGCTTAGAGTAGAACGATTTATACTTCTCTTTTTGAATTAAAACTTCGTGTTTAAAAAAAAAAAAAAAAAAAGCTGGTTAGGCTCTGAACTCGTTAGAATAATACAGGGGTTTTCCTGGGGAAGGGTGGAGGGGACTGAGAGCCCTGCATGCCAGTTGCAGCCACAGGATTTCTCGGGAGGTTTTCCCGTTTCTCCTGCCCAGATGGACTCGGGGTTGCCCCCTCCTTTCACCCCGTTGGCACCCAGCCCTGCTCACCCCACCGAGCCCCTGCACATGTGTTTGCCTGACCCGCAGCAGCTGGACCTTTCACTCCTCAAATCCTCTTTTTGCTGCCTCCATCGCTTTGCAGGTGGCACGTGCATATTCAGGAGGATTTCTTTTTTTCTCTCCCCCAAAATCACAATTACACGGCAAGGCAGCTGCCTGCCCGAAACCTTCCTCCTGCCTCCCCTGCTGAAATGTGGTGCTGGGCGGCACCTCCAGCACCTCCCAAAGCCTTCGCCCTGGTTCCTGCAGTGGTCGGGGTGGTTTTGACCCCCGGCTGTTTCTGTACGGGTGCAGAGAGCCCCCTCGCTCCGTGCCGGGGCTAGGACGCGTGCGGTTGGCGCAGAGCCGGGTTTGGGGATGTGGTGATTTGCTTCCTCGTGGGTCGGTGAGGCTTCCGCTGGCGTGAGCTGTCCCTGCTCAGCTTATCACCTTTTTTCCAAGAGGAAAAAAAACTGAACTGAAGGCAAATGGTGTGCTTGAGACGTGAACACGTCTAGCAGTGTTTGTTAGGGGGGGGTTTCTGTGCGTGATGGACGTGCCGGGCACGCTGGCACTCGCTGGGCATCATTTCTTCCAGGCCAGGGCTGAAATAATGTATTCTCCTGGGTCTTTTAAGATGTATGACCTAGAGGGAGATGTGCGGCTACATTAATTTTTAACACCCCTCCAGGCTGCGTTAGACCTCTGAAAGGAAAATGCCGGCACTGGAGAGGGCTGACCCGTGCCGCGGGGAGGGAGCAGCGCTGGCTTCGTGCGGTAACGCGCTGCCTGCCCTGGCGTCTTTGTAGGGCGTGCGGGATCGTCAGCTGCGGTGCCGTGTTCTTTCACAATTGATCTATCAAAGCCCAGAGTGTAATTTAGCTGGCAGGGGTGCTTCTCCCGGGGGACTGTATGAACCCTGACTTCCTTACCCAAACCCCGTGCCTGACTCGCAGGGCACCCGCAGTGCCACAGAGCCAAGCCGCAAGGCAGGGCCTTACTGCAGCCAGCAAACACACACACACACCCCGACAGCAGGGGAGCAGCAGGTGGAGAAGAGGGGATTATTGCCGAGGACAGCCTCCCAAGGAAAGCAGGAGCTCGCAGCAGCCCGCTCGCTTGGCGTCTTGGCGAGGGTTGCCGCCCGCCGGCCCCGCACGGCCGTGCCTGCAGCCTGCGCTGGGAGCTTGCATGGGAGCATGCTGCGAGTGAAACCACTCTGAATCAGCCCATTTCACCCGTTGCCATTACTTATGATGTATTCTGGGGGCAAAACAACCCCTGCGTTTAGCTAATGTACAGGCAGTGATATTTTAAAAAACGTTGCAGGATGGTGCATTGCAGAAATTCACTGGGGGCACGCTGGAGCCGGCAGGGCTGCGGTTCGTGGGCAGCACCCGCTCCCCGCCACCTCCTGGGGACTTGCTCTGGTCCCAAAGGCTCAGCCCAGGGTGTGGTGGTGCACCCGAGCTGGACATGTTGGACCACGAGTAGGGGACCAGAAGCTCCCCTGGGGCTGATGTTTTGGGGCAGAAACAAGCACTCTGCATGCTGGTAGCTCGTGTTTGCACTGCCCTCGGTGATGGTGGGGTTGCCAGCACGCCCCAGGGTTTCGGGCAGCCCCTCACACCGATGCCCCTTCTGCAACCCACCACAGCATGTTGCAGACTTGATGGCTTTGCAGCCTGTGGAGCCGTGTGTGGGATTTGCCAGGCGGGCAGCAGCATCCCACATGGATGCATGCAAGGAGAGGGACATGCATGAGGGTCCTGCGGGCAGGATTCGGGCAGCGCCCTTTGCATCAGGGTCTAGCCTGGAAAGCAGCACCTGCTGCAGGGAAAAGGCAGCAAGCATCCTGCTCCCTTGTGAATGGGGAACCAAACTTCCCAGCCCCTCCAGGGGGGGCCCAGGACCCTCAAAATGCCCAAACCACCCTGCACTGCCCGCCGTGCGGGGCTGCCGGTGCCCTGTGCTCCTGCTCATCTGTTTTCTTTGCTCATTTCGGGGCGGGGGGGAAATAATCACGTAATGGCGTTAAAGCTTCATCCAAAGCCTGGGGGATTTTTTTTAAATATCTGCCCCCAAAGCCCCGTGGGGGGCTCGGTTCTGAGCGGTGCAGCGGGGTGGGAGCGGTGCCCCCCCTGCCCCAGCAAGCGGAGGCTTTGCTCTGTTGCAGGCTCCTCGCGGGGCCCCAGCCCGCTCACCATGGGGGCGCAGGACACCCTGCCCGTCGCCGCCGCCTTCACCGAAACCGTCAACGCGTATTTCAAAGGGGCCGACCCCAGCAAGTAGGTGCCGACCAGGGGGCTCTGGGTGCATGTCCAGGGAGGGGGTCCCGGCTGGGAAGGGGGGGCTGTCACCTCGCCGTCCCCCCCCCCGTGCTGCATTTCGAGCCCCCCGTTTCCTCCCCTGGGTCTCTGTGCCCGGCGCTGCAGGTGCATCGTGAAGATCACGGGGGAGATGGTGCTGTCGTTTCCGGCGGGCATCACCCGGCACTTTGCCAACAACCCCGCTCCGGCGGTGCTCACCTTCCGCGTGCTGAACTACAACCGGCTGGAGCACGTCCTGCCAAACCCCCAGCTCCTCTGCTGGTAAGTCCCACACCGCCGGCTCCTACACCCAGGCAGGGCAAGGCGGCTTTCCGCGAGAGCAGGGCGCTTGTAAAAACACGTGCTGGAAGTCTCCGTCCTCCCCAGGGCCCGGGCAGGTTTTGGGGAGGAGACTCTCAGCCCCTAAATATTTGCCAGACTTTTTGCTCTGAGCACAGCCCCTTTGCCAGGCAGCAGAGAGGAACAAGCCCTTTCCTGGGGTTTGCTCATTTTCTGCTCACAAAATGCTTCTGCGGTGCCTGCCCTGAGGCACCTGAGCACAAGCAGCGATGCACAGGGGGGACGCGGTGTTTCTGTAAGCACGGGATTAAACCTGGTCACAGCCTATGGGTGGCTGTGTCCTGCTGTGGAGGCAGCTTACGGAAAGGGTTAACCCTCCCCTAATTATAATTAATTCCGTTAATTGCTCGCAGTGACAGTGCACAGAGCGACGCCAGCACGAAGGAGTTCTGGGTCAACATGCCAAACCTGATGACGCACCTAAAGAAGGTATCGGAGCAGAAACCGCAAGCCACCTATTACAATGTGGACATGCTCAAGTACCAGGTACGGCTTCTGCTCACGCCAAATTCTGCCAAAAATGTGTGCTTGACCTGTCGGCGCGAGGGGCGGTGTACCCTAGTGCAGCATGAAGGTAGCAGGAGGTGGGGGCGTGCTGTCCTGGGATCCCCTCCGTGTGTCGATAGATTTTTGAGCCCCGTGCGCACTTGCTGTGTGAATGCAAGGCGTTGCCTCCTCTGAAACAAGCATTGCAATTGCTGCGTCTGTAAAATGGGATTTCTCCCTTCACCCCTATGGAAACTAAATGTTTTTTCTGTCATTTTGGAAGGTATCTGCCCAGGGTATTCAGTCTACTCCATTAAACCTTGCAGTGAGCTGGCGGTGTGAACCTGCAAGCACTGACCTCCGCATTGACTACAAATACAATACAGAGGCAATGACCACACCGGTAGCTCTAAACAACGTCCAGTTCCTCGTCCCCGTCGACGGAGGAGTAACCAAGCTGCAAGCCGTGCTTCCGCCCGCTGTCTGGTAGGAGCCCTCTGCGACGGGTGCCGTGGGTGCCGGAGGGGCTGGGGGGTGCCGGGACCGAATCCCGTCCTCGTCCTGTAGGACAGGGCACGTGGCTCTGCTCTGCAAAGGGGCACGGTGTTTTCTGCTCAGGTCAGGCCCGGGGCCTCGCTCCCAAAGGCGCAGCCCCGCCGAGTGGCACTGGGGCCCGGCGCATGTGGCTTTTAGCAGCCTTCAGATGCAGCCTCGGGAGCGACTTGGTTCCTACAGAAACGCTCTTCTTCCTCTGCTTGCAGGAACGCTGAACAGCAGAGGATATTGTGGAAGATCCCCGATATCTCACAGAAGTCAGAAAATGGAGGTAATCCCACAAACGTGCATGTAATTAGTGGTGAATGCTGCACTCAGACCTTGGCCTCTTTCTCTTGTCTGCACCCAAGTCCAGACAAAGCAACCCCTGCCAGCACTGGCTGAGGACGATGCTGTTGAAAGCCTCACAAAGAGCCTTGAAAATCCGGGACATGTCCCTGGCATGGCTCTGCCAGCCAGGGCTTGGCATCATGGAGGGTGTTACCTCGCAGGGCACGGGTTCAGCTGCTCTCCAAGCCCCTCGCTCCCTCAGCCCTCCCTGCATTTGTGTTGCATCCCACCGGGGGGGCTACAGCAACCCGCGGGTCACTTCTCACGTGTGCTTCATGCGCGTGTCCCACGCTAGGGTGTCCAAAAAGTACAAATCTGCCGGCAGGACGAGGGGGTTCGCCTCCTGCCCCCTCCTGGGGGCTGCTGCCAGCCTGGGTGCACCCGCGGGAGCGGGCAGCGCGTGCCAACCCGTCGGCGGGGCGCGCGGCGTGCCCCTGCGGGCCTGTAAGGGACTCGTGCGGGACTTTCCACCCGCAGGCGTGGGCTCTCTGCTGGCCCGCTTCCAGCTGTCGGAGGGGCCAAGCGCCCCGGCCCCGCTGGCCGTGCAGTTCACCAGCGAGGGCAGCACGCTCTCCAGCTGCGACATCGAGCTCGTCGGCGCCGGCTACCGCTTCTCCCTCATCAAGAAGAGGTTCGCGGCAGGTAGGTGCCAGCCGGCGGCTCTCCCGCGGGGCGGCAGGAGGGCAGAAGCTCCCTGGCGTGAAACACCCTGTGAAATCCCCCAGATATCCCCCGTGGGACCCGCATGGGGGTGCGGTGTCTCCAGGTGCAGCTCTGGCTCTCTGGCTGTGCATGGGCAGCGCCCACTGCTCGCGCCCCGCTGCACCCCGGGGTGGGCGGCTCACTTCTGGTCCCATTTCCAGGTAAATACTTGGCCGATAACTGAAGGAAGCTTATGCAAGTCTGTGGAAAATAACACGGAAAATAACCAAGGACTGCTCTGCGTGGAACGGGTTTTAATTGCAGTTTAAGGAAAATGAACTAAATCCTGCACTCGGGACATTTCTGTTGGAAGTGTCAACAACTTTCAGCGTTTTTTTCCTCGGAAAACACCGTCTTGACCAGTCCTACAGTATTTACTTCTAGATGTAACATTGTTAATGGTTTTAAAATGTAATTATTGTATTTGTAAATTGTACTCATTCCAGTAAGGCTGTATTTTGGCAGTTAGACACTTGAGTTTTAGCATTTTACCATTCATGAAATGGATGTAATTTAAACTGTGGTATATAAATTTAATAGTAGTACTGTTGAATGGCACAATGCTTACAGAGGTAGATTACATTTTGTCAATATATACGATTTAAATACAATACTGATAGCTGTTATAAAGGGGGTGCCTCAAAACAAGAGAGCTAAGCAGAGCTGACATGCTGGTTTACTTTTTCTTCAGTCCTTCGTATGCCTGACGGAGATGAATAAAAAGCTCAACCTTCGGGTTTAGCTGGTCGAACTCCAGAACCACATTTCCGTGAACATGGAGGCTCCTCGTGCAGCCTCCCAGCAAAAAGAAGGGAAAACGCCACTTCTGTACAGAGCATTTACTTCAAATCTCCATTGCCAGACAGCTCCGGGAGCAAGCCCGTGTTCCCCGAGCCCTGCAGGTCCGATGTCAGGGATCTGAAGATGTGCAGCCCGTGCCCTTCCATTTTACCAATTAGGCAGGTAAAATATATATATTAATATACAAATATTGAAAAAGTAACGCAGCCCGAGCCTCACCCTGCCAAAAGCACCTGGCACTGGGATCAGCATTCGCGTGGCCTGGAGATGTTTCCGTCCTGAGGTGGCTCTAGGTCGGGATGTGTGTGGTAGGAAGGTGGTTTGTGTGCATGCTCACGAGAAGTGCAAACACAGAAGGTAAAGCACAAGTTTTTGAGAGCAAACTTGCCGGTACTCCCAGATGGAGCACTCAGCCCAGTTACTTATTTTCCCTCTGAAATGGAAATATGCATAAGCTGTGCAGCCCACCCCCTTCAGACATAGGGACGTAGGGCAAAATCTAAGAATCAGTTTCCGCATAAGTGGTTCATGCTGTGTACAATTGTTATAAACTCATGCTTCCAGAAGAGATCTATGTCATAGTTCTGAAAATAAGGATTTTATAATGTAAATATTACCAGAACATAGATATTTTACTTTATATTTCGTTTGAAAGACAAGGTGTTTACATTAGCATTCGGTTTTTAGATGCTTTTTAAACAAACAAACGAAAGAAAACCAAACCAAATAACCCAAAGCTCCCGAGCTTGTCCCACTCGTGCTGTCCCACAGACCAGGTCCCTTTTTCCAGGCGTGTGTGCTGGGGCTCAGCACCCGTCTTGGCCGTGTGCCCCATTCCCTGTGCACGCATGGGCCCCCGCCGCGGGCGATGCTGGGACCAAACCCAGCAGTTTGGGGCAGTTTTCCTTCATGCTGTTTTTGCCAGTGTTTCGCATAGCTTTTCAGTTCACTTGGTGTTTTTTTGGGAGCATTGAACGGTGTCTCTGCTCCCCGGCCCAGGCTGCTTCGCAAGGAGATGCTGCTCTGCGCTGACAGCTTGGTTTTCCTGCCTGGTTGGTGTCTGAGCAGAGAGCAGAGCAGGGATGTTTATTAGCCGGGGTATTTCCCTTCCCGCGTGCCGTACAAGCATGGCAGCAGACACTTTTCTGCCCTCCCAAGCAGGGCCATGCTCAGGGAGGGAACAGAGCAGTTGTATTTCTACATCTGATGCGCAGGAGCCTGCTCGGCTCCTTCCCCTGGCTTTCAGGAGGTGTCAGCAGAAGAAAGGTTATGGGGAGCAGCCTGCAATGTATCAGACTTAAACTCAGAGCAGCAAATGAGGGTGTATGTAGGGACATTTATCATCAATTCCAGCCTCTGTAGTGGTGGCAAGAGCCCCCAGCTCCACCACATCCAGGGCACTTGAGCTCCGCAGGCTTCACCTCTGCATTTAGGCAGGAAAACCTGGGTGTCTGAGGGCAGGCGGGTCGGCAGGAGCTGGAAGGCAGCAAGGGTCCGTGGTCTGTAAGTCACCTGGGTTCCTGCAGCTCAGCACCACCTCTTGGGCTGGGAACATGCACACAAACATGTCAACAAAAGCTGGGAGGCTCCGAGCTCTAGTCCTGCCTGGCCCTCCTCCCTCGGCAGCACTCAGCCTGTTTGATTAAAAAAGGAAGCATTGAAATAGTCACTAGGCTTGGTGCGTGCACAGAAAGGCCTCAGCATGGTCCCTTTGAGCCCTGTTCCCTTGTGCTGGGTCCGCAGCCTCCGCTCGCCACGTGCCCTGGCACCTGCAGGTTCATCGTGTTGTAAATGGGGCCGGGGTGTTTTTCTCCACAGACACCTGCAGACTTGGCTCTTTAGATGTAAGGAACAGAAAGTCCTTTTTTTTTTGCAACTTTTCTTCTCCTGTTTGCTGCAAGTATTGAAGTTTCACAGCCAGCCGAGGGTGCTCCTTGCAGGAGGAGTTCCAGAGCAACTTTCTACATTAACAATATCTAATAACTATGAGATCATTCAATACTAGAAAACATTACCAAATCAAAAAGATTTCATTTGGCGTTTACTTTTCTTCTTAAATACCACTCCCCTGCTGTGAAGCTGCTGGTTATTTTTGCTGTAAGGCTGCCGGCCATCAAACTCCTGGCTCTGTGCTGAGCTCTCACTACGTGCGTGTGGCTTCCCTTGCAAAACCTTGTCCCGAGCGCAATCGTGCAGCGGGGAAGTTGCACAACTGCACACTCCTCCCGGTGCAGGCTGCTCTTAGGATGTCAGTGCAGTTATGTGATATTTAAATTACGTTACTTCTTTGTCTTCAGCACGCCCTTTCAGGATTTATCCATTATAGCGGGTTTTTTTAACATCGGTGAGAAAAAAAGCCAATGCCTCCTGTAACGTTAAGGTGAGCTCCGGCTCCCAGGGCAGCATTTTCCCTGGCTGTAGGCACCGGGATGTGTCGTAGCGGGGTGCTCGCGGGGTCCCTCTTGCCTGGCCTTTGGGCTGCACCAGAGAAAAATGCTGCTTACACCCATCGTTTTGAAGCCATGCACACCCGCAGGTGAGAGCCAGCTGCCTTTCCTTTTAACATGATCAGGGAGACCTAGGGAAGTCGTTCAGTGCCCAGGTGAAAACTTGCCCTGCTCTTGCAGGGGCAGTTATTTTCTCAGCGAGACCCCACACACCGTACTTGTGCTCCTTTCCCGGGGCCCGGGTGGTTCAGGGCAAACGTCCCAGTGGTGCTTCCCGAGGCTCCTGCAGCACGAGTGTCACGTCAGGAGCCACGGCTTCACCTTTTTGCAACAGAAACATTTCCAAATGGCCAGACTACCGCGAGAAGGTGTCGTATTTTTAAATGACCTAAGAAGAGGGTCAAGCATTTTTTACCGAAAATGCCCTCAGACGTATGTTGCAATTCTGTGTCTCAGATGAACCCATCTCCGTTTGACTTTTTTTCTTAATAGAGCTGATGGTGCTCTCCCTGAACACGTAGCACCTATTTCAGCTCATGCTTGAGAAAGCCAGTTCTATATCCTGAATATGGAGTGATTCTCCCCTATTCCTCTGTTGTCAAAGGCGTCATCGTTATGTGAAAATGTCTTTGTTAAAAATCTTAATTTTGAAGCTTATCGTGACTGAAATACATAATATCATCACATTATACTTTCCCTGTAAGAAATTTCTGTCTCAAAGACTTCATTTCATAGCCAGAATTCTTATTCTTTTTCTCACAAATTTACAAGGAAAGCAATTCTCGTAGAGCTAGGAAGTTTTATGCTTTTTTATGATGTATTTTTATCCTCACTTCATTGCAGGGCAGGAAAAAGGCCTGTAGAAATAGCCCACACCTCCTGTACGATCTCCCCTTGCATTTCAGGAGGGACTGCCTGACAATTTTCTTGAAAATCACAGGTGTTGGTGAGGCAATGTTCCTCAAGGGTTTGCACAGAAGCAGGACTTCACTACAGGTCGAGCAGTATGCGATAAGATACGGCAGGTTTTAACAGGTGCTTACAATATTTATTTCTTTGTTAGAACTCTCTCTTTCCTGACAAGCAGCAAATTGCTGGGGAAATGCCACACTGCAGTTTGGTCCTGTAATCCATGCATGGTGTGTTTGAAACCCACTCCTTTCTCCCAGCTCCAGCTACGTCCAGGATGCTCTAAGGCTAATGAAATTGGGCAGGTGCTTTGGTGGCACAAATCTTACCCAAAATTGAGTCACAGTTTGAGAGAGGAATCGCGTCAGGTCTCGGTTTGCAGCTCTGGTCCTGCACAGGCAGGCTGGCAGCGGGGGGACAAGGGAGGCTGGGCTGCGCCCCGCTGCTGCAGCCCCTCCGGGCTCAAGGGGAGCCCCAGCAGCGAATTGGGTTCCCCGGGGTATCACCCTGTATAAGCTATATCATTTTATGAAATCCCTCGTGTATAAAATGTTTATAAATATTTGTGGATTAAGATACACAGGTCTATTTTTAAGATTTAAGTTAAATAAGTTAATGAATGGCTGGCCTTTCTTGCCTAAACGTGCAATGAGATATATTATACCTTTAGTCTACGATGGCCTAGGTACTGCTTAGTCTGTGATGAAAACTTTGCTGCTTACCTAATGTTCTCAGAGAAAAACTGTAAAAGACGTACAGGTTTGTTGCACATGGACTACTGCAGCAAAGCTTTGTATTTGACCACTGGTAATATGAATGTGTTGTATTGACTTGTTGAAGATAATCATGAGACAACATATTTTAAATGTTACTTGCCTTATAGATTAGGATACAAATATGTGGATATCATTTTTGTAAATAATGTTTTTTATAAATGTCTTTCCTCCATTCTCCCTATCACCCATTTCACAAAATCTTGAATATGCAATTATTTACCATGCATAATATTGCAACAAATAAACCCCCACATCAGAACAAAGTTTATTAATTCTATACATGAGAACCACATTAAACACCCAATTAAGTTGCAATTTAAATGTGATTTTTTTTTTCCTTGAAAATAAAAACCAGAAAACACTACTTTGAGTGTGTTTTGCTTCCACATGCAGGAGCACCCGGAGGAGCCAAGCGAAGGGATGGAGGCTGCCGTGCTCCCCATGGGAAGCTGTCCCACAGTGTCACTGCTGTGCACAGCTTCCCAGCTGGGGCACGGGGCTGTGGTTGGGGTTGGCATGTGGGGACCTATGGGGACATTTAGGGCTTGTGGGGACACGTGGGGGCTGTGGGGACATGTGGGGACCATGCCTGTGGGGGCACGTGAGGGATGGGAAGAGCCATGGAGGCCACGGGGACTTAGGGACATGCGGGGACCACAGAGACCTGAGGGGACTGAAGTGGCCGGCGGGGACCTGTGGAGGTCATGGGGACACAAGGGGGCTGCAGGCACACATGTGGATCTGTAAAGACCACGGGGACCCCTGGGGACACACCGGCGCCATAGGGATATGGGGGAGGCTGTAGGAACCCATTATGTAGGACCATGAGACCCATGGAGGCTGATGAACCCTGCTGGAGTGCTTTGGGGACACACGAAGGGGGGCTGTAAGGACACACGGAGACCATGAGGACACAGAGAGGCACACGGGGACACAGGGGGGGCTCGGAGGGACCTGAGGGGCTCACAGGGACGTGTGGCGGCTGTAGGGATGCTGTGTCAACAGAGGAGAGACCGGGGGCGGGGGATGGCCCATGAGGGGCTGCGGCTGGCGGCATTCTGAGGGGACCGGGGACACAGGGGGACGCTGAAGGGCCGGGAGGGCTTCGGCCAGCGCCGCCCCGCGGCCGCCGGCCGCGGGGCGGCGCTGGCCGAAGCCCTCCCGGCCCTTCAGCGTCCCCGGGGGGATGCGTCGCGGCCCGGGCGGTTCGGGCACGGAGCCCCGGTGTCCCCCGGCCTCATCCCGGCGGCCCAGCACCGCCTCCCGGCCGGGCGAGGCGCAGCGGGCCGGGGAGGAGCGGGGCGGCGGGGCCGGCGGCTGCCCCCTCACGGGTAGGGGTCGGGGCCGGGCCTGAGGTTGGGGGGTGTCAGCGGGGACCTTGCCCTGGCTTCAGGGCGGTGGGTTTTCCTCAGGAAATTGGGGTTTGGGGTGAGCTTCAGTGTGTGTGTGTGTGTGTGTCCCCGCTCTGAAACAGGTCCCGCCAAGCGCTTTCCGGTGGGCGCGGTGGATGCCATCCTGCGGGACGTGCTGCGGGGATACCTGCAGGAGCAGCCCTACGAGCCAGGCGTGTGCAGGGAGATGGCGAAGACCATCGCCGAGGTACCCCCCGACTTAATTCACTTTGTGGGCCATTTCATCCTCCTGCTGCACCGGGGCGGCCGACAGCATGGGGAGGTTAGGGAGGGGGGTCCCACAGCGTGGTCTTGTAGGTATTGTTCTCCCTTGGTAGGTAACGAGGCATCCGTTCACCTCCCGGTGTCAAAACTTGAGGTTTTGTGTTTTTTTCCAGCAGCACACCTCTCACTTGTAACTGCAGGCAGAGCAAGGGTGGTGGGCACCATCCGGGGTCAATAGCAGCGTAAAGCAAACGCTGGAGGGGCCCTCAAAATGTGCCGAGGGGTGGTCTGAAACGGGTGCAGATCTATACAGTTTGATGATGAGGATTGTCTGAGCGGCAGTGGCTCTGGCCAAACACACGGTTCAGAAGAAAATTCTTGTCCTGTCCAGAAATGCTACTAGTAAGTTTGAAGTGTGTTTCAGACCTTTCCAAACTAAGTCCTTGGTAGTACCTGTGTTACTATAGTGGCTTAATTCTGCGCAGTGACACGTGCAAACTCCTTGTTGGCTAAATCCAGTCTTTCTGCACGTGCTGCCAAGAAAAGACTGTCCTGAGCTCTTAGTTTTTCAGCTGATTTGGCCCAGGAGGGCTTGTCGGCATTAAAAAAGTAGTACTGCTTGAGGTACCTTTTCCCTCTGTACTCAGCAGGTAAGCGTGAATGCATATGGGAAGGTGATCTGTGCACTGGGAAGATGGCACTCAGGTACGGTAACTCCTCACTTAACATCCGTGCTCACATTTCTGTAGTCAGGCAGAAAGATGTGCCTGCTTTAGCAGATGAAAGTGTTGGGTTTTTTGTCAAGTAACATCAGTGGCACGCATCCACCTGCCCGTGGGGCTGGGGTGATTTGTGTAGATGTTTCAAATGCAGCGTTTCAAAGATTATCATCAGGATTATTGCAAGGGCTCACTAGTGCAATGCTTGCACTTCTGTGTCCCAGAAAACCCAGTCACTGAGCATCCCCTGCGAAGAGAACTTGCCATTTGAGTCTAACCGTGCTTCTCTCTTGCAGGTTATCAAAGCTCGGGTAAAAGACCTTCTGGTGCCCAGGTACAAGATCGTTGTGGTTACACATATTGGGCAGCTGAATGAGCAGAGCATGCAGATCGGAAGCAGGTGCCTGTGGGATCCTGCGACTGATACACTTTCGTCGTATGTGTTCAAAAACACTTCACTGTTTGCTCTTGCAAATGTCTATGCTATCTATTTTGAATAATGAGGTAGTTGAGTTTTAGCAGTGGGAGAAATTAACATTCTCTCTAATTCTTCCTGTTTCTGTTTCTGAGAACAGTTGTGAAGGACCTCTAGAAGGCAACTCTAGCCTGTTTTGTAACGTGGTTACCATAAGGTTTTTGGTGGTGGATGTAGTAATTGTATTTCCCAGGGCTTTCTCTGGGAAGTGATTTTCTGTAAAATGCCGTTTTGCACCTGATTCTAACTGCTTTCAGAACAGCGTATCCCTGTAATACTTTTTCTCCTTGCATTTACTGTGACTACATGATCCCCAAATAGAAATCACAGGGGGATTTTTTGAAAGTAAAACAAAAGCATTTTGAAATAGTCCACATTAAATGGCATTTTCAGGCAGTTAAGCATGTGCCTGGCTCTGCAGCAGTGGCTCCGCGCACACACTGGAGCCACGTCCCCTGCACACCTTGTGTGGGAGATGGAGGGGTCCCTTCAAACCTCCTGCCCCGGGAGCTCTGTGGCAGGAGGGCAGCAGCTCATGCAGGGGACGTGAGTTCTGCCCTGAGTGCAGCCCTGTGTGCAGAGAAGGCAGTTAGCTGTGCCTGGAGAATAACTGTCCCACAGCATTTGAAATCAAATGATAAATGCCTTTAAATTATATCATGTTTAGAGTATATACATCCAACATGTCTGGCCCCTTTTATTTAAGGTGCTTGAATCTAGCAAAAAATTTGAATTGGGTTTCTCAGCTGATTCCTGCCTATAGATAGCAGGGGACATACATCTCTGTGCTCAGAAGCGTGCTCAGAAGCAGATTTCCAATCAGTCTGGGTGCAAATTAACTGCTCCCTAGGCAGGACCTTGGGTAGACTTGGAAACAGCTGCAATAGGAAACAAATCATGGCACCTGCCCTTTTTAAGGGGAATCAGTGTTGAATTGATCATAGTCTCTACTGCTGTAGCAGTGGCTCTGACTGTGGCAGGGCTCTGACTTGGAGGCCTCGTGGTGTGATGGTCTGCACAGAATTATTTGCACGGCATTGTTTTTAGTCTGATACTGCCGAAGATGGGCTTTTTGCTACCCGTATTTCACAGTTGATACCAGGTCCAAAATCGGCTGTTGGATTTTCGTAAGTAAGAGAAAACACCTGTGGTAAATGGCTTATATTACTACATTTTATGTGCAGAGATGAAGCTGGACTAGTAGTTAGATGGAAAGAAAAATTGTACTTGTGTCTAAAAATGTAATGATTTTAACATTTAAAAATTAAAACACTATACTTTGTAGAAGGTAGACAAACCAACGTGAGCTGCCATTGCAGCCACTAGCTGGTTTGCACTACAGCATTTACCATTCAGCCTTTACTCCTTAGTGTACTCCAAAGAATAATTAATTAAAAAATACAAGTGAAATAACTGTGTTCATGTCATGATTACTTTAATACATGAAAGCTATGGATGGCAGTGAGCCTCATCAGCATCTGCTGCGTTTTAGCACAGCGAGCTTATATCTCTCTCGCTGCAGCCGACGCTGCAGCAGGATGTGGTGAGCAACTTGGCTACTTCGCGCTTTCTCAGCATCGACATTTTCCTGGTGCGCTGTAAGTCTCGCTTTGTCTCGGGCATGATGTTAAGGATTTCCTCGCTGTCAGTCCCCAGCCTCCTGTCCGTGTATGTCAAGGGATCTGCATAACCGTTGCTCTCCTCAGAGAAGGGCAGGGGATTTTCACTCTCTGTTGCATAAAAATTAGAAGCTAAGCGTTAGAAGTCATGGAATCACAAGTCAATTACAGATGTTTATCCTTACCAGAAGGAAAGTCAGACCAACCTACAGCTAGAGAGCTGAAAGTATTAGCCACGTTTCTGATGTAACAGCTGAGATGTATGGGATCACTGTCTTCTCACCAGGATGGTGTTAAGATAGATATGTGAGGTAGACGTTCTGTGATTAACATGTTAAAATAACAGGAATTCAGGGATTTGTACTGAAGAGTGTTCTTTGCAGGAGCAGTTGCCTAATCAGTCTTACACTGATACGTTTGCTTCAGAGGATAAAAGTGATTTGATGTGTCAGCGGCACTTGATGAGCATGTTAACCGAGAACTTCTTGTGGGTTTCCTGAGATGCAGCTACTGTGTTAACACATCAGACACACATAGTTCCTGGATGTTCCCACTTAAATCATGCTTGTAATTCATGTGCATCTTAAACACTGTACAACCAGGCACTGCCACGGGGAGTTTATAAAGCTATAGAAGATACCTCGCTGAATTCAGCAGCAGTGTTTTCTTCTCCTTTAACATACTTTCTGATAGGGCGTTGCAGATGGGATCGCTTTTTCTTTTTAAATCTGCTACCATAAAATTTTCAAAAGAGGCAGCTGTTATTGCATGGAAAATGTAGGAAGCCTCTGTTCCTGTCATCTGCATCACTTTCTTTTTTTTTTCTAGTTATTTTAACCTGTCACAGTACAAATTTCGAGCAATGCATGTAGTGGCTGAATTTTCTGACTCTACCTAAGAATGTACTAATAAATATATACAACAGCATATAAGATACTTCAATCACAGAGCATATATTTGAAGTTCTGTATTCTGGCTTTTAATATCCTCAAGCTGTTCATAAAGTTTCTGGGCTTTGAGGGGGAAGGAGGTACGTGCTACCCAGGATAATGGTGAAACTTGTATTGACTGCAGCAAGACTTTTCTCTGACCTGTAAAATGTTATAGCATAGAAATGTTCAGTGATAACCTTGGACTTAACTCACGGTTACTCAGGTTGACTTGGAAAAATCCTGATCTGAATCTTTTTAATTTAGCAAAATAGCAAATAAAATAGCTAAGCGAAACAAGAAATGTGAAGTTGCACCACATCACTGGCTGTCTCAAAGCAAAGTCCGCACCGTTCATCTTTTTAGGAGGGCAGCAGAAGGCAAGGGCTTAGTTCTGCCCTTAGACAGATTTGCTTCTTCTGAATCCCCTCAAAGTCAGGCACGCCTAGCCCTGTGATAATGTGTTAATTAGTACTTACCGAACAGGTATTGGTAATCGGCCAAGTCCCTTTTCCACCGAGAGCCACCGCAGGTGAAAACGATGGCTCTGACAAAGTCTCTCCCGCAGAGCTTCACGGCGTTTCCCTCCCCGTGGGCTTGGTGTGCTGCAGCCAGGAGGGCGAGCGCGGCGAGGGCCAGCAGCGTGCTCCTCATTCTGCGGCGCTGCGAGGCGGTGCGGGCAGGGAGGAGGTGATGTGCGAGGCCGAGGTGGGGAGTGCTGCTGAAATCCCCGCATTTATACGGCTGCTCCGTGCGCTCCGCTGGATAATGGCTCGTTCCGAGGGTGACGATGTTTGCCCCAAACAAGTTAATCGCTTGTTTCTGGTGGCGCTTTAAGTGCTTTGGGGTACACGCTGGGATTTGGTATTAAAGACGTCTTAAGACTATCTAAGTGCTTTAAAATAGGGACGTGTAGTGTGGCACCTTTATAGGGTACGGGCTTAGATCAATACTGTTAATGTGTATGTTCTGCAAAAATGTTTATTACGTGTTTTGTAGGTAATGGGTTTCCTCTCTGCGAGTCTGCCACGCAGCTGTGCCACCATAGCCTGTTGCCCAGGTGTTAGCACAGTTTAAGTGACACTGGGCATTCTTCCGTTAGTGGTCCCAAATGAAAAGGGAGTTAACTTCTCCCGGGGATGTCCTCAGTTGTGCACCTCTCCATTTCCCCTGCCTGGTTCTCCGGCCAAGCGGCAGCCGCACGCCTCAGAGGAGCCCGCGGTGCGGGGCAGCTGCTCATGCTGGGCAGGAGGACACCTGGGCAGGAGAAAACCACATCCCGAGGGGTGTTCGTGGCCAATTTAGCCATCCAGACCTGCAAACGCTATGCTTCCTGGCATGCTAAATGATAGGATACGATCCTCCAGCACGTGGAGTATTTGAGCACGGTGAGCTTGTTGGAACAAGCAGTAGAGCCATGTAGTTGCTCTGTGCCTCGCGTCCATAGGTGCTTGCTTTGCAGATACCCGGGGGCAGTGAAATGGCCCCACTGTAGCCGCAGTGGTCTGCGCCTGTCCAAAAGGCACGGAAAAGAGCGGGCAATGGCTCTAAACAAAGCACTGATAGCTACAGAGCAGTGTCCTGGCCATCCTTTTCCTTTCGATAAATATCTGAAAGGCAGAAGGGGGTGCACTAAAGCAGCATGGAGCAGCTCTGGGACCAGGAGCTGGCACATCAGCTACAGGGTCCAGAGCTCAGTGTTGTTCTGGATGTCGTTGGCTGCAGTTGCCGTGAGCTTCAATTAAAAATTCTTTCAATAAAATGCCTTAAAGAACAAAACGGGTCAGAATTTCCATATTTGAGAACAAAATACATGAGGAACTTTAGAGATTTGTAGCACTTCCTAGCACCACGAGTGTTTTTCCAGCACCATAATGTTACACTTATGTGGCTTACACAGTGTGCAGGGTGAATTACAATATGTTACAGCCTTGACAGAAAGCTTTTTATATTCTTCTATTATTTTAGCCAGTAGCATGAGTAAGTAAACAGTCACGAGCACTGATGAAAAATATATGGTGTATTTTGATCTAATTTGTAATAATGATTAACTAATGATTAACACATGATTCACCTTAATGGCTGGATGTCTTTGAAATGCACGAAGACTCATTTCATGTCAAGGGTAAGCTTGCAGGTTGTGTAATGTGCAGACCGCAGAAGGAAGCGAATGTTAATGCATCACAAATGATCTTTAACTTCAGTGATGTGTTTAAATGTTGGGCATTTACTGTGAGCGTAATGAGAGTCTGAATGTTCTGTATCTATAAAATATAAGTCTCGCTACATAATGCTCTCAGGAGCAGACAGCTATTGCCTTTGCCAGTTGACAGGCAGAGCACTTTACTGCACCGAGCTCTTGTGACAGGGATCTCTGCTGTGCTGATCTCTTCTGTGGCTATAACCTAGCTCATTCTTAATGACTCATCTTTAAAAACGTTCCATATCTTGTGCGAGCAGTCTCTGAAAATCCACTAAGACACCGTGGTGCAGCTGGTGGCCCACTGGGCACTTTGTGTGTGTGTGCGTGCACGAATGTGTGTTTCAGATTCTTCTGTTCTGCCCCCAAGAAGACAGCCTGGACTGCCGAGAGCTGGACTGCTCCACGCTGACCGGAGTTCCTGTCCCAGCCCCTGCTGCTGCCCGACGGCAGCGGTTGCTGCAGCGGAAGCACCCTGACCTCCCGGCTCAGGCTGCAGCTTTTCTACTTCCTCACCAGTTCCCACCAACAGCTTTCGGCTCTCCCGCTGCTGGGGGTGGTCTGGGGGAGGCGGTGACGTTTCTAAAAGCACAGATCTGGCTTCCAGCGCTGCTCAAGTCAACCCTTTGCTCCACGGCCACGCCGCTGTCTCGTATGAGGATCTTTGAGAAAAGTGTCAGCGTGGAACGCAGTGAATTCAAACTGCGATTTTACATTATTCAGATTTGTCAGGGTGAAAAAGTCAGCCTCTAATTCTGCCTGGTGTGGGGCGATCTGCAGGTGGCAGGAGCACTTGATGCCTTTCAGAGCTTGGCTTTCAGCCTCAGCTGTGGTTTAGGGGATGGCAGGCAAGATGGATCTGAGACCGCAATGGAAGATAAGGGCTACACATGGCTGTATTCTAGGACTTAAGCCTGGATTTAGGGTGTAGTCTATTTCCTGACGAGTGGCCAGCACAGGAGGGGATTTGGGGCATTTATGCTTTCTGAGTAACCCAAGGAGAAAATACATTAATGGAGGCCTTTCTACTACCTTATCTGTATTACAGGGGAAGGCCCTCCCTCTGTGTATTAATACAACAGCCTGATCACATGAGGGGGGGATTCCTGGGGAAAATTTACACCATTTAAGATTTCCAACCCATATGGTTCCAAATATAAATTTTAATGAATTTAAAAGCAATAAACACTTCACGATAATACTACCAGAAGTCTTTCCTACTGTTTACCAACTGGGAAGTGGTGTCATTTAGCTACTGTTAAGTAGTTAGAGCGGGACTGATTACATCACGTAAGGCATCAACCTGTAAAACAAGAGGTGAGAGGGAAAACAAAAAAGGCTGTGTGGCAGTGCGATTGCAGTATAGGAAATGCAGTGACCCCAAATTCCTATTTACAAACTGATAACAGAATTGCTTGTGTAATGAACATCCAGAAAGCAGGCTAAGGTAGTTTGTATTATATTAGCTGATTCTTCTTTGGACTTTTGTTAAAACTATGCTCACCTCTAACAGAGCTTCTTGAAAATAGCACTTCTTGGCGGGCCTGTTTGGATTGCGCTTGTAGCACCATACTTAGGGGGCATAAACATACTATCTTGTTTATAAAGCAAAATAATTTTCAAGATGATACATGTGTGGTAGCTGTACTTAGAAGTGATTGCGCCTGCCATAATAATCTTTCTTTAGTACTAGTTGTACTAATGAGAGGATCCATGCTTATTAGAACCCTGTCTAATGAGGCTCTGTGACTCAGTCACCAGTTGTGCCACATCTCCCAAGTCTGAAATTAAGCACTGATATACCCAGAAAATGATTCCTATACTCTTATTGACTGAAAAACTTATGTTCAGAGGACTTGGACTGCTTCATGGTAACTTGTAGGGGAGAAAAACAAACAAACATTTTTTATGGTAACGGTGTACTCACTTCCAGTTTTTAAGGGAAGTATCTTTTTGCTCTGTGGTTTACAGTACTTAGCAAATGAGGCTGCTAGTAATTACCAGAACTTCTAAATGCAATGCTAGTAATCATGAATTACTAATTCTTAGTTCCCTAAGAATGAAAGTTAGATTAACACCAACATTTTAATCCTTCCAAAATTATTTAGTGTTTGCACTGTATAACTCAGAAGTGATTTTTAAAAGTACCAGTGCCATTTTACAAAGTGGGAATGCAAGTCCAGCAAGGCAAAGCTCCTTGCTCAATGTTGAAAGGATGAAGGGAGAGCTGAGTTCATTAAGCAGCACAGTTCAGGGCTCCAGGCCACATGCAGGGAGATGATGGGAGGAGGGATCTGCCTGTTCTTCCAGTGCCCAGGATGGCATTTTGTACAAGGGATTATACAAGGAGGGCCCAGTGGAGCTTTGGTATAAATTAGGACCAGTTTATGCTTACTGTCAATTGGTAGGAGCAAAAGTGACCACAAGCAGTTCACAGCTGATTTCACCCCATTGCTGGCACAATATTTGCACTAGTAGGGTGGGAAAGGAGCCTAGTTGTAATGAAAGGAAACTGGAGAGAGACACCCTCTAGGACAGTGGGGGCTAAAAGCTCAAGAGATTAGCTAGTTAAACAGCGGCTTCTAAAGCAATGAAGGTATCACAGAGCCAAAATGCTGGTGGGTTTGCTGACACCGATGAGGTGAGACTATCTTACAGGCAGCCAGGAGAGGGCATGTCGCTCCTGCCTCGGCAGCAGGGGTGGCACTCCGCCACTTACCTGCCTTCGGGGGGAGCTCGGGCCTCCAGCCCTGCCCCAAGTGTCCTCCCGAACCCAAATGTGGGGAACCTCTGAATTTGCAATCAAGTGCAACCTGAAGTCTGAAGTTGACTTACCTGCTCCTTCTGGTTTGAGAAGTTTCTATCAGTGTGGCATGCAGAAGAGCAGGAACCACCTCAATTTTTAATCTGGTCGTCTGATTGTATCCGATTCCACCTATTTCAGTATCTACTAGCTAGATCTTCAACTAGATTCCTTAACAGAAATCCCTTTCTGAAGAACGACGTACCAGACATGCAGGCTACTGAGGACCACCACCTCTTCCTAGGGCATCATACCTTAGTACTGCTGGAGGCAGCCAGGTTCTGCAGCTCAAACACACTGACTTCTCCTCTACTGTCTCCTACTAGAAGGCAGTCAGCGTTCTTAGCAAAGAGTACAGATGTGAATTTCGCTTCTGGGTTGGCAAAGCGAGTGATCACAGGGTCCAGGCTGCAACACAGGAAAGGCAGATATTGATGATGATATAGGTAAAATCGCATTTGCCTGGAGTGTATTATCACGTAAAGTCTAGTGGTAGTGCAGGCCTGATAAACGCCACAAGTTTTGCTTTTTATTTTCTAGCTTAACTCCAAAAGTAAGAAGTGAGGCCGGGATTTTTGTTCTGTTAGAGAAGTGAGGCAATGTTTTGTTTGTTCTCTACCAAGAACAAAAATTCCAGCTGTTATTAACTAAGATATCCTGGTTGCCTAAAATCTGTCCTGTTGCCTATTTTTGCGGTGTATGTGTTAATATTCTTACAATATGAATAATTTGCTTTCTGCTAACACAAGATTCAGTGGGCTTCCCCCTCCACTGCTTTCTTAACGCTGTCATTATTACTAAATAATTCATACTAGCAGTAGTACAAGACCACAGATTGACTAAGATTAACTAAACTCACATAAAATATGAGTGATTCTCAACTACTTTGCAATAGTGGGAAAACATGAGACGTATCCGAACCTCTGACAATCTCTCATCATTACAAAAGGTCTGAAGTAGTTCAGTTTTGTTATTTTTCTTTTGGCTGTAGATGTGGTAGAATCTATAATTTCTGCAGCAGAAAAGCAACTTTACCCTTTATCAGTTTGGAGGCACCCAGCTTCTTCTTTTGTAATTAAAATTCTCCGATAACTAGCATTTGTTTTTACAAAATGAGTATTTCAAAATGCAATGCTTCTATCAATAACTAAGCAAGCAAAACAAATGACATGGACTTGTAATGATCTGATAACAAACTGATTAAGCAATAATGTTTAGCCTCTGTGCTGTAAATCTATAGTTTCAGAATCTTCTTTGAGAAAAGTAGTTACTTACATGCTGACACTGAGATCCCAAATTTCTGCTCTGCTTTCATTCGCTGCTGCGAATATAAAGACTGATTTTGGAGACCACATAATGTCATGAACAACAGTAGTGGTGGAACTGAAAGTTAAAATGGGCATCTGTGAGTTCTGGTGCCATAACATAATGGTCCAGTCCGCAGAGCAGCTTAGGAACATGTCAGTGCTGAACGGATTCCAAGCAACTTTGTACACAGGACCCTTGGTGTTTGGGAAGAAACAAAAAACAACTTTATGTTACTCCAGAGCTACAGCCTCACAGGATGGCTTTTAATAGTGCTTTCTTCCCACAGACCTTTCACGGAACTCCCTAACTGTCCTCTGACCTTAGCAGCAAAACCAGCATTGTTTTAAGTGTACCCATAGGAAATTAGGATTCAGCCGATGTGATAAGAGAAGAGAGGTCTTGGGAACAAAAGCATTCAGCTGATTCTGTCCCTTCACTTGTTGTTAGGAGAAGCTGATGCTGAAAGGGCAGCTTCTTGGCTGAAGCAAAGACTTGTAAAAAATAGGAGGTGGTGTTAAAGTTCTGGCATCTTTCTTTCAGAGGTAAGCTATTTAACTGTGGTTTCCAGGATAATCGAATCACTGACTGTTCTCTTTAAACAATGCCAGAACTAAAGCTTTAAAACAGTTTATAGTACAAGCTTTAATAAATTACTTTAAAAAACGCTTCTAGTGTAGAAAGTAATCCTGTAAGACTGTGATACTTCATGCTACAGGAACTCATTCCTTGCATAAGAAAAGAAGTTTAGTTTTCTTTTGTTGCAGGTGTTTTGTTTAGGAACTAAAAGCAAAGAAACCATTAAATTGGTAAACTTTATTGAGTGCCATTTCTGCTCTCATTACTTTTTTCTATGCATCACTCACCTTATGTCCTTTGTATGTCTCCAGAAACTGCTGATCGTATGAACAAGAACACTTGTGAATAAGACCCTCTTCTGTTCCAGCAAGATAAAAATTAGTGTCCTGAAATAAAAGTAAAAATAACCTAAGTTGGATTAACCTACTTATCCAAAAATACGTACGGAACTGGGTGAGTTTGGGCAGTGACAGTCCTCTGAAGAACTAAGGTGGAGCTGCTAGGATGTTGTGGTTTGGGCTGCCTGCATGTGTGCTATGCAGAACATATGCCTGATTTTTGACTCCTGAAAATCTTGGATTTTCTGTGATTCATGTGGATGAATGCATGGATTCTTCAAATGCTCTGTGCGTGCACGCGCACACACACAAAATCAGCTGGATTGCACTGGTAAACATTTTTGGAGAGGCAGAAACATCAGAGTCCAAGACTCGGGATATGTTGAACAGCCAAATTCTCACAGCTTTGACCAACACACAGAGGAAAGCTACCACAGGATCTAGTCCAAAGCAAATGTGAGTAACATGGCTGAAACAACTCGGCTGTTCACATACAGAGATCACTGACATGGTTTACCCTATCATCCAGTTTGGGTAAAACTGTTCCTAGCGAAGTATTTGTTTCAAAACTAAATATGCTTTAAATGCCAGTGCTGAATCCCAGGCTAGTGCATATTACAGTAGCTTGAGCTGAGGTTTGGACCTCTGCTGCATAGTTTTCCTGTACAGTACTTTAGCCCTGGTGGACTTGCTGAGCCTACCTTTGGATGGAAGTCGAAGCACATTCCAGCTGCCTGCCGAGATATGAGAACTACACTTTTCCTTTCTTTCTCACATGGTAAGTTTTTCTTCTCACTTCCTGCTCGCTTTATTTTCATCAGGTCTGTGCAAATAGCAAGAGTTTTTGTCAAACAGATATGAGTTATTCATAGCACTGTCATATGCTTCTCTGGAATTCTCAACAGCTCTTAAATGTTTTGCTTGTAATAACTGTGTATAAAGAGTGTCACCTGAAATAAAATCAGGCAATTGCTATTCCAGTTATTAGCCCTGTGCAGAAAAGCTGCAGGGGAAAATGCTTACCAGTGCAATCTAGTCCCTTCTGTATAAGCCACTTGGTTAGTCGGCCATCTGCTGAGATAGAGATTAATCTCTCTCTCTTGTCATCATCTGCTGTGTCTCTGTCCTGTTCCAACCACTTCAGTTGCCATACAGGACCTGTATGTCTTTCTGAAGAATCTCTGGGACAAAAAACACACATGATAAACTATATATCAACAAAGACAACATTTTTGAAAAATAATTGGGAAATAAAGTGGAAATAACTGTCCACTTTGTAATGAATGTCAAGTATTATGACAGAAATGCTATTTAGCTTTTCTTACAAATATGTATCTCCCAGTACCAGCTGTTTACACCAAGATTTTATTTTATTTTTTATCAGACATGTTTTATATTCAGTTTCAGCGCCCTTTTTAAAGCGTTGACACACCTTTTGTTGATTCCTGAATCGTGAAATCAATCCATGTCCTGTAGGAGAACTCCCTAGACCTGGTGAGCTGGCCTCAGGGCAAATGTCTCCCTCATCATCCCTTCTCTCTCATTTCTTTGTAATTCCTGCTTATCTCACTTATTTTTGATGTCTATGTCTCGCTCCCTTTTTTGGCAAGTGGAATCAGTGAGAAAACACAAAAGTCACCGCTAGTCTCTAGTAAGTATTCGTTTATTGGAGCAGGACTGTCCTACTTAGTACATGGCGACTACATCGAATCATAAGAGGTGGTAACTTGCTGCACTTTCTTAAAAAGCCAGAAGGTAGTACTGATTTTCCCCTTCCAATGCGGGGAATTTGTTTTGTATTGGTGTTAAAGTAATGTAAGCATTTATTGGCAGAAAAAAGATTAGAGTGATGGCAGTGCAGAGGGAGAAGGGCAGTGTCTGAGGATTTGGCTGTATCAGTGTAAATAGGCGGATGGAAAAAAGTCTGGTTTCCCCACTCTGTCCCCTTCTGGGCAATTGTGCACTATTACAGATCTTTTGTGCCTTCAGTTTTTCTCCAGAAACCTCTACTATTTGAGAATAACACGTGTTTATATAGGCATTTCCAGTCAGAACTGGAAGCTACTGATGAAAGTTGGAAATGAAAAAAATAAACAAAATCCCTGAGTATTCACAAGCAAGCTTTACTTAGCAAGTGTTACTATTCATGCAGCAAATAACAAATAAAGAAATATTCATAACTGGGAAGCTAAGACCTGACCAAGGTGGGATAAGACAGCAAATCATAGCCTTACCTGCTATTCAGAATTGCAGTGGTGGTACAACTCCGTACATTATAGATTGTGATGGTACCATTGTACATCCCAACTGCTAAAAGGTTCGGGCTTGCCATAGAAAAATCCAATGCAGTAACACCATGCTCGCACTGGAAAATACGCTCTGGCCACTGACCAGTAAAAAAATATAAGAATGTTTTGATTTAGTTTCTTAATTTACCTTGGTCTTCTCAACACTGGATAATAAATCGCCAGGCCATGCTGGGAAATTAAAGTACTGATGACCATAGTGACTACTTCTAGACAAAAATTAGGGATTATATTCTGAATGGTTGAGTTTATTATTTCTTGGTGTACTGATAAAAATAGGGAAAAATAAAGACTGCAGAAATATGACACTGTGAAATAGATGGGCCTATTCCAACCAATTACCTAAAAATCAAGTTCCCTAAGATTCAGCCTAGTACAGTGTGGGGTTTTATTGTTGTTTTTCTCTTTAAAACAAACGACATTTTGGAAAGTTCTTCCAATTGTTTTCTATCTTGCAGTTGGAAGGCAAGTGACTTTCTAATTGCAGAAACTTAGCTGAAGATGCAATATAATCTAACGTACCTCGGGTAATCTGTAAAACCAGTATTTTCATGTTATTTTTCCTAAAAAACTGATTCAGCTCTGTCGTAAGGTTAAACCCTTAAGCTCACTGCACTGATCTCTTGAAATGTGAAACAGTAAAGTATCAGTATGCAAAGAACTGTATTTCAGCATGCATGCGAGGTTTAATTTCTTAATGTTAGGCACTTGAGGACTATCATGATGCTAGGGAAACACATTTAATTGTTGTCGATGTGGTAATGATGCATCAAAAGTTAGAGAAGGTTTGAGTCTGCATGATTTAAATTAGTCTAATGCACATTTTTGGCCAAGGGAAGTTTGTAGAATAAATCCAGCTGGTGATCAGATAATTTTTACTGTGTCATTTTGTACTGGAAATTTCCAAGATTCTTTTTTTAAAAGTCTAAATTTAAAAGAAAATCTGCAAAGATCACTTTTCAGATGTATATATGAAAATTTAAATATTACATCAATGAAATCTACTGTCTTTTTGCCACTGTTATGAAAAATTACATTACATATTTAATGTTGTATATTTTTCCTTCAGGTTAACATTGAATTTCATTGTATAACAGAAAATGGATTGGAAAGGATAATCTTTAAATTTAAAATATGGATGTATTGTAATCAGGGTTTGCACGTATTGAACAAGTGTTTGAAAAACAAAAGGTAAATGGATTGATTTTCACATTTGCTGTGCTCAGGGCTCTTGCAGTCTAAAAAAATATTTTTTTTCCAGAAAGATCTGCACACCTGGGTCTACCCATAATAATAACAAAACTGATTTATAGTCTTGGGTAGGTTGCTCTAGGAATTGGAAATGGGATATAGAGGTCTGCGTTGTTAAGTTGCCTAAAATAGACTGGTATTACCTGAGAGCTGTAACCATCTGTTAGTTGTTTGGTGGCCTACGTACGAGTGCAGTTCCTGCAAACAGATATCCATATTACAAAACCACCAGAACAGTTGGCACCTCTGTTGGCACTGTCAACTGAGAGGATGGACAGGTGCAGAAACTAAACTGCATCCTATAGGCACTTTCTTTGTGTCAAGACTTAAGCACATCGCTAGGTAGTGCAGTCAAAATCAGTTTTCCAGAAATGTGTGGTTTGGGCTAGCAAATTGAACCTTACTGGCTAGATCCTATGTTTTGTTTGTTTGGTTTGGTTTGGTTTTTTGTTTGTTTTTGGAAGAGGGGGTTAAATATAGCAGAAATAGTACAGCAGGAAAATGCACTGAAGAAGAAAGAAAACAAACTTGATACTGCTGTTACCATGGGGTTCTTCAATGACCAACAGCATGCCAAGCCTTTCTTCTGTTCTTTAAAATCAAACGCTCCATAACCAACAGCCAAAAGATCCTAAAAGCACAGATTAACAGATACATCTCAGTTTAACTTGATGTTCAGATGTACATTTTTAAAAGGCAACTTTCCACTAACAGTGACTCTGAGTGCAAAGCTTGGAAACATGTTTATATTGTATGCCAGTAGCATAACACCCACAAAGAGAATTTCTAGAATAGTGGAAACCGGTTCAACTAAAAGTGCAATTATAGTCACTGTCAGTTGTGTTTGCAACCCTTTCCCCCCAAGGCCATTAAAAAATAAGTCCCTTTCCAAAGATGGATATACAGTATTCTACAAGTGTATTTTAATGTGCAGTGTTTAATAGAATATTTAATACTAATTTTACTCTTCTCTATCAATGTTAGCTATAGAAGGAGTTTCAATGATCATCTCAAACTTAGCTTTCAGCTGTTGATGGTGGGGTTCGATGAATTCCATTAACTCTTTTCCGTAAGGAAAAACAAGAAACAGCATCAAGACTTTAGTCTTCAACTCCATTAGTTAAATTTTTCCTACACAAAACAACCAGTTTGTGAAGCTAATATTCTAAAAGTAGGTAGGTATTTGTTTGCCTTCGAATGCTAAGACTGAAGTCTGTTAAGTGTGTCATACTTCATTACATCTGGGGATCTGGTGTGTTTACATTATGCAGTGTTCTCCATTTTCTCTTTTTTCCCCATGGGGAAATCTGAATGGTTTTACGTTTCTCATCTTCACCTGCTTTTTACCTTCCTTCTATGCATTATTTTTGTTGCAGCTCTAAGACAGCTCTGTTGAAAAACTAAGCCTTACATTACTCTGAAAGTGGAGATGTCCGAGTCATTCTCACCTCCACTGAAAACGAATTAAATAAACTCAGGCCAGCTGCTCAAAAATCTGCACCTGTTATTATACATCTTCTGCTTAGATCTTGATGAATGCAGCTTTCTTGGGAGATTGCTATTAGAAACAAAGATGGTCTCTAAACTGTCATGGATAAACTCCATCAATGGCAATAGTTCAGTGGTAGGGGTTTATACTTCGACTTCCAGTTCTGTAATAGACCGAGTTTATTATCTTAACGTTGTTGGTCGGGTGACTATCCATAGTAAACCGATGTATTCTTGACCAATTAAAGCTGCTGTGATACATGTGTAAGGAAAGCCTAAGGCAGCTGTCCAACCTGTAGAATAATGTAGCGATACTGTTATAAGGAAGGACAAAATACAGATGTTGGGATGCAAACACAACCCACCTGACTGTAGGGATGCATCCAGCAATTTGAGATCCCTCCCAGCAAAGTATATAAAAATCAGGAGTTTATATGCCCTGACAATTACGTATACCACTATGTAAACAGCTTAGAAGAAGCAATTTGTTAACTCACTGGGTTTACTTTGCTCCAAGCCATACTGCTCACACTGTGACCCTTAGTTAAATCACACGTATATGACCATAGTTGTTCCAAACTGGGAGGCACAGTTTCTTCCAAGGCTTTATTTAGATCTGACGGAATTGATGGGTCAATAAGTGCTTCCTTCTGCTCTTCCTTACCCTTCTTTCCCTTGTCATGCTCTTCCTGTTTAGCTTCTTTCACAGCAACTACCATACTGACATTGTCTGATGTAACAGCAGGATCTAAAATGCACAAATATAGTAGAATCTGAAAAGTAACACTTATTTAACTCAGTCATTCACCTCAGGAAAAAATTGTCCTTTCAGCAAATACTTTACAGCAAAAATAAAAAGGGAAGATTTGAGGCATTAAGATACCCTAACTACTAAAACTATGGTTGAGATGGTGACAGGGACATAAAAGATGTCTGGATCAGGCTGTAGTGTGCCAGTTACGTTCAAGGTTTGTGTAAAGAGTGGATTTAGCTACCTAGCAACTAGCAGTTATGAATTTATGTCCACCCCACCAGGAATGTTTCTAATATCTTGTATTAAAAAACTAGTTTAAACAGGGACTTTATCTTAGATACCATATTTTAAAGGGACATACTTAAGCACTGATGTTGTAACACCTTAGCTAAGTTACATGTGCTGTAATGAAAGTTGCTTGTTATTTGGCAAAACTAAGTGTAGAGAATATTTTTAGACTGTTTGTTAAGTGCTTTTTTTGTTTACTTTATGTAATATGCAAATCATAAAATGATCCCAGATCACTGGTAACAAAATAATAACACAATAACTGTCATAGTGACAGAACAAAAGTCCTAGTCATTATCACGCTCCAACTAGCCAGTAGCCCGTTAGTGACAGAATATAACAAGTTTGTTGCCTGTGAGTCTGAAGCTCTCTATAATATGAAAAGGTACAATACTGTAAAAGCAGTTTGAATCTGCTTATTGGAATATATTTTTTAATAATCCATGAATTATTTTTTATTCCTTTGTTAACTTGGAACTCCTGTAAAAGGTACAACGTTACTTAGTGCTTGGGTCTAAGTAACACTTCCGCAACAAATGCACTTTGTTAGAAACCTAACAGCTGTCAAGCTAAAACTTCTGTTTACCATCAGTCTAGACTGACCTAAAAAAAAAAAAATTAAAAAAAATTTGGAGAAATAGCAGAATTAACCTGTATCTTAGCTGTCAGGAAACAAGTTTGACCAATATCTCAAGTAATTCAAGCTCAAAACTCATTTATTCCGTTCTTCCACCAAGTATTGTAGGAACGTCTGTTGAAGTGAGTGTAAAGCTGCAAAATTGATGTTGACATTTCATAAACTCTTTTGTCTGTTTCTTAAATACCTGTCATCTGTGAAGACCATCAATGAGGGACACCTTGACTTTCAATAGTATGTAAGGCCTCGTGCTGAAAATGGGTTAGCCAATAAAAAACTAACCTATAAGGACAGGAAATTGTCGATAAGCTGCGAGTTTGGGTTGAAAAATATTTTCCATTAGAACCCTCTCCATGAAAAATAAATCCTGCTGAAAGTTTTCTGATGTCAATATAGCTTCTAAACGGTTTTTCTCCTCTTCATGGATTCTGGCAAGAGCAGCACTTTCCAAAGTAGTCACAGAAGTTATGTTGCCTGACAACAGATAATATTGGAAAATACAGTTTTAATGTCATAACATTTTGCACATAAAAGTCAGAGATAAGCAGTCTCCTCTTCCTCCCCTGCGAAAAGCATAGAAGAATCTGTCATCAAAAAAACCTTCCACTATTTTTTCTTGCTTTAGTTTTGTTTTCTCTTACTGCTCAAATATTCAATGTGATGAGATACTTCTAGAATTTTTCACGATTTGTGTTTTGCTTCTACTTTCCAAAGTAACTTTGTACTATCAAACTTTGTCAACGATTATTTATCTTTATTTAAGATGGTTTATAAAGGGATTGTATAGAAAAGTCTTGGTGTAGATCTGTCTGAGAATCTTTAACCATCTCTCCTTCAAGTGCCAGACAGGCAGACCGAGCATTTTCTTCATGTAGTTTGTGCCATGCAACAGAGTGATATACATGGTTTAGAAGGATGAAAACACCGCAGAAATGTAAACCTCCTAGAAAAATGTTACCTCTGGCAGAAGTCACAGATGCGGTCTGGTCATGCTTTTTAGTCATATGAGATGTGCTACTCTTCCCATTTGTGGCTTCTCCTTTTGATGTAGGTTCTGTTTCTGATACATTAAAGGAATCATACAAGTCCCAGGAAGTGACCACCATCCCTAGAAATTAATTACACTGTATTATAAAAGCCCTTCATTTCTGTACATAATTATAAAGAATTACAGCTGCGAAAGATTTACTTTTAATACAATATTGTTTGACAGAGGGGCTTGAAACTGAGAGTCAGACAGCAGCAAGAGCTGCTGTGTGATCGCATTGGCTGCGTCAGGGTCTTCTGGGTGCGTGGCTTCCCTTCAGTGGGGCCATCTCCCCACAAAACAGTGCTCTGTATCCTTGCCTCTGTGTGCTCAGCTCTTCAAACATGGGTTGGAATGAGCCCTGCTGACGCTGAAGGCACACAAAAAGGGAAAGATGTGTTTTCAAACCAGATTAATATCTATTTTAGTTCTCCTTTTGATATCTTCTTTCACTCGTTTTACATACAGTAAAGAGCACAAAGCAAAAATGTTTGGAATAGCATTCCCCATAGTTTTCTTTGGCCTCCCACACAAACAAAAGATCCATAGTGAGGGAAATCTCAGCACGCACATCCAAAACCTTGATATTTCTTCTAATTTTTTTCTTATGGCATTGAAGTTGAATGTTTTGTAAAATTGCATTTTCTTGTGAGAGTGCCAAGATTTTCTGTTTTCCCCAAGATTTTAAATCTTATAACAGAGGTTTTCTTCTTTGCATTATGACAAATAGAAATGCAAACTAGTGTCACTAAAAAGTTAAGAGGAAAAATGGGAACTGTTTACTTTCATATTTCAAGGGCATAATTGAATATTAGGTGAAATTCTGTCTCCTAAGAAGCACTCTGTTTGTAAAGCGCAGAGGCAGGTGGGACACAGCAGCTCTTAGATAGCATAATGACTATTTTATTGCAACAGATACAGTGTACCCGTACCGATTTTCAAGTATTAGGAGAGGCAGAGAAGGCCACCACCATCACACTAGCCTGTCTGAACTTAAAGCTCTGGAAGTGAAAGTTGATGAAGCATCTTTTCCTGCTTAGAGACGACAGAAAGAAAAGAAAGCTTTCCTCACTATCCTACCTGTGTGGGGGGAGTCTTCTGAGGTCCCACGACCTAGCTATATGCTAGTGTTTTCCCAGATTAATATTTAATGAGGAAACAAAATGTAATAATAAACCCAACTGCCAAGGATACAAATGGCAAGGGAACTTGTAGTAAATGGGAGCCCGGTCTTACTAAATAGCCTTTCCTGTATGGTACTCAGAGTGTTTACCTTTATCTTCCATGACGATTTTGTCACATTGTACTTCCTTGTTCTTTGCAGCTCCGTTAATGGTTTGCATCATTTTTTCTACAAAGCGATCATTACCAGGTCTATTTTTGCAAATGTCAACATAAATCTTATTACGCTCCCTTGGGGGAGAAAAAAAAATTGTATATTTGCTTTCTGAAAAACATTTGCATTCAGCTTCTCAATGTCATTAAGCACAAGTTGAACAGTATAGTCCATGTCATTAACTTTACTGCTCGTTTTTTTTGGGGGGGGGCTACAGATTTTGTTTCGCTCCACATACCACCTTTCAGCAGCTATTTCTGACCTTGTGATGCTGTTCTGAAACAGAGATGGCCTGTAGAGATGGGCCTTAGCAAAAATCTCTACTCCAGCTACCTTTGAGCTTGGGCAGAATCCAAGTGAGTTCAGAAATACACAGCTCTTGCCACCTGGGAGTGAAAGGCAGTGCTTCCAAGAGACAAAACTGAATTAGTACATTTCTATTTCTTACAGCCCTCAGGTTTGCAGAAATGGTCAGTGGGAACCGTGAAACATTTTCTATTATCTTGGTTTCAATATTCTAACAGCAGACGTGGATTATACCTGGCCTTAATCCACCAACAGGTTGCTGTATTCAGGAACAGTCACTGCCTGTTCCTATAGAGTTGGCAATATGTGCTGTGTACACCAGCTACGTCTGATTCATAGAGTGAATGTTCTTCCTCTTCCTTCTTCCCAAAAAAATTACTCCAGTATGATTCACAGACAGTGGGGGGGTTGGAGTCCTACCATGAACTTAGTATATTAGCAGGAAAAACACATTTACCTAAGTTGTTTAACTTGCCAGCTGCGGTACGCTGCATCCCAGGTTTTGGGGTTTACGTCTACAAAAGCTGTGTGACAAGTCTATCAGTCTGACATCCATCACAGACAACTTTGCTGCACTCTGTCACAGTCAGCTCCTGGGTGAAAGCCAAAAAAACTGCCTTCTGGGTTAACTCCCTACCAAAGTTCATGCTAGTCCAGGGAGGAGACTCAGAAGTGGAAACAAACTAGATATTACTGAGGGGAGGCGTAACATTTTAAAAGGCAGAATCATCTGTGGTGGCTGAGGTTTCTTCTGGCTAGAAGCACTGTAAAGAGCTTCAGAAGAAGCCAAGACCTGCCTGGTTTGTTTATATCTTTGTTATTAAGAAATTATTGGCTGTAAAGCTAAACATAATAATCAGTCCAGAGGTTTGCAATTTCTGACTGTTAAATCATGAAATTCATGTATACCCCACTTCTCCATCTTCTCTTTCCCCCATTCCCTGTGTGTTCTCTTGTCAGCATCCCCTGCTTTTGCTAATCTGCATTCATTTACCAGTGAAAGAGGACATGAACTTGATCAGCAAAATGGAGGTGTTAAAAAGTTTAGACAGTCTTGTCAAAAGAGAGAATTCAGCCCAATATGGCTTCAGACAAAGATGAAATGGCAAGCTGTAGTAGTCAAAACACTGAACCTATGTGTGAGCAGCCTGTTGAGGACTTTGTGGTCAGGAGAAATTGGGTGTGCTGAGCATGCTACACGCATGTAAACAACTACAAATATACATACAGAATTCTTCCCGCATCTTCTGATTCTACAGACGCCACAACAGATGGTATATCCAACATCCAGATAGTTTCCGTCTCCGTGAGATAAATATCCACTCTCCTATCTAAGTCTTCTTCTGTCAGTTGCTCTTCTACCTCCTCTCGCCTCACCTGTACATCTGACAAATTATATGAGGTTAGCGAGCGAGACTTTTTCTGCTCCAACTTTAAAAGAAGGCAAATTAATTCTAAAAGCGTGGCAGCGATCAGGAGCCAAAACTTGTGAGGCACTGGGTTCCTTTGTAGTGCTGGGCATTTCGCATGCACTGTGACTGCAGTCTCTCACAAATCTCAGTGCTCCGAAGAACCGTTTAAATCTATAATTATGCAGTGTATGTTCTTTACCAGATAAGCTAACAGCTGTGTCTCCCTGAGAGCCAGGTTCTACAATTTCATCTAGCATGAACTCCATTGTTGATGCGTTTGGTTTAGAAATACTGCTGTTTCCACACGTCCTTCTGTAGCAAAGAAATAAGCAGAAATGGTACGTGAGAGTCCAGACGTCGGTTAGCAAAGCGCTACAAAAATAGCAGCGTTGTTATCAGGATAAACCACAGAAGACTGTAATAGCACATACAGGAATGCCTGCCTTGTGAAGGAAGTCACAGAAGGCTTTACAAAGAAAATAACGAAACGGATTGAAAAAGACTTTAAAAGGAAGAATTCCTCTGACAGCATATCCCAAGGCATTAAATAGCTGATGGAAAAGAAGCTGGTGAGTTTCAGATTCATTCTTAGCATATAATAACGCCAAGTGTTGGTTACCTGCTGTGTGATAACACGTACCTACAGATAGCACAGTTCTCAACTGGAATTAAGATCCTCTGCGGCTTTGCATGTGCCGAAAGGTCTTTGAAATACACAAGAAACTCATTTGAAGGGATTAGCTTGTTAAAAAAAATAGACAATGTTCATAGAGGGGATAGCTGTGATAATAACTAGAAGTAAAACTCAAAACTGATGTACAGTTGAGAGGTTTTTTAGCAGATTTCTCTTCCTCAAAAGCTAAGTGTGAGCAACTGTAAGCATACAAGAAGCATTTGAAAAGACATTTTTAAGATTTTTATTTAAAGCTAGGGTAAAATGATTTCATTTTGTCTTTTAAATTAAGAGCTCTAGTCTCCGAAAGGGACGTATTTATTTTTCAGGAGATACTTTGTATTTTTAAGCCATTTTTTGTGTATATTTGCTCCTGCTCAGTATCCCTACCTCTAGGATTGCCCCTTATGATCAGCAACCCTAGGAAGCATGACAAAAAGACTGTTCTCAAAGAGCAATCTCTTTTTCTCAGAAATTACAATGGCATTAACTTTGCCAAAGAAAACAGTAAATAACGCTTCCTTTTTATTTAACTTGTAGTGGTTTTTTTTCTTCCATTGCTGAATTTGTCTTTTAGTCCCCGGGACTAAATAAATAGAATCTCTTCTCCATGCAATCTGACTGCGTACACACCATCTGAGAAAGTGATGCGGCTCATTATTTCTCATTTTAAACACAAAAATAGGTTTTTAAGTAAGCGTTGACGTATTCCAGTTTGTGAAGACAGAAGTGTGAGGAAGGCAGAGCTGGGGCAGTATACGGAAAAGCTGCAGAGGCCCCTTCTTAGCTGTGCAGTCTTGCTCAGACAGCTGGAACACAGCTTCCCTTACCGTGGAGATAGTGCTTCGCCACGTGTTTGTGCGGAGGTTCTAACGCCGCTTGCATGCAGGCCTAACCGGTGCACAACCTGTAGGATGGACGTCTGCATTTTCAAACTGGTGCACACGTTTCATCTCTAAAAATGGTGCATATTGGAATGTTACCCAGGAGAACGTGCTTTAGGAGGGAGAATTAGAATAAAACTAGAAGTAACACAGCAGTGTATGCTGCGGTCTGCTTTCAGCTGCACGTATCAGCATTCAGCAGGTAGTTCTTACACAGAGCCAGTCGTAGTCACCGGTACTGATCGACTGCACGTATTCTATTCCTTACTTTCCCTCAAATTTTAAATTATGACTATGACAAGTAAATTTACGTATTTCGGTAATACAGTGTAATTGTTAGCCCTGCACAATGATTCCAGCTCTCGTCCCCTCTGAAGAGCAGACGTGTGCCCGTTGCAGGATAGGTACGCTGTGAGACAGGAGCTAAGAGACAACAGCTAACTGACTTACCTTGAGAAGGGGTCTACAAAACTACCGTCCCCTCCTGTCTGATGCATGGGAAAAGAGGAAAGAACACCTCCAGAGTAATCACTCGATGCGAGGAGCTTGGCTTGCCTGGGTACAGCAGTATCGGGATCTGAACGGAAGAGCGGGTGGGGGGTCACGTCCTTCCCTTCATCATCAAAAACCTGAAGAGATGTTTAAATAATGAGAGTAGTTTCGCTGCCATCCCCAAACAAGCGACAGCGATGACACATGCAACGTTTTATCTTATCTGGAACAAAAAGAAGACCCTGATCCATGCAGGACAGGGAGGTGTTCACCCTCTGACAGAACAGACAGGTAACCCTGTCGTGCAAATGATGCCTAATATGCACCAGTGACGGGGGCGAGGAGGGTTGCATTCCTGCTTTCCCAGTAGGGTTCAGCCTTGGAAAGGCTGTCACCCTTGCTTGGGACTTCTTTGGAGGTCTCTTTACAGAAATGGTGCAAAATATCTGCAAAAAACTGCGTTCATCTCACTATCTGAGCTGCTTCTTGTTCATCCCTGTTGTCTTTTCTGGCTTATTTATTGCATAATCACTACCAAGAGTGGCTTATTGACTGTAACTATCCGTATCAAATTAATGGTACAGCAAAAGCAACTAGAGAAACAATGCATCTTTTTTATTATACTGCTCAAAATATCACTCGGCTGTAAGGTATTCAGCAAGGTCTTTGAACAGGATGCTCACGTTATGGTATGAGTATCTGCTATTTTTTTAGGCAAATGCATCGAGACGCCACAGTTAACATATCTCTTGTAGGTTTGAAAGCAGCAGTACTTAAAGTAGAAGTGTTACTTTTAAGTCGCTTACCTTCAAATCAGTGCAGGCAAATACGTGAAAAAGAACATCATACCAGGCTTGAACACTTTTTTGAAGTAACTGCACTTGCTTTAAAATGCTGTTTACGTTAATTTATGTAGAATGTATGATTGGCTTATACAGCTGACTTCTGGAAGTCTCTCAAGTCAGATGCAGCCCCTTGCCCCAAAGCACCAGGAAAAAAAAAAACAACACACAACTAACAGAAAGTTTAAAAAAATAGCAAAAACAAAGCAAACCGTGCTACTCTTTGGGGTTTTATACCATGGAGAAACAAAGGTGCTTAACTGTTTGGCTTTTCTTCCTGCAGATTGTTTTTGGGCACCGATGGCCACCGTTTCAGAATGTCTTAAAAGCTCTTGGATCATTTTCTCCACAGCTCTGCAACTTCAGCCAAGCCTTTTCTTTCCTCTCCCCCCTCCCGCTTCATTTCTGACAACTGTTTAAATCCCCAGTAACTGACATCTAAACCTTTCCAGTACCGGTGGCAGTGGCTTCTCACCCGCACAGCGTACTTCTTATCCACGGGAGAGCCTTCGTCCGCGGCTTTGCCATAGGAAATGGTGAATTGGCTCCTGCGTCTCGCTGCCCTGCTCGTGTAGGCGCCGCTTGCGAGGCTGCCTTTTCTCTGGCTGCCCAAGCTCGTTCCCGATCCTTGTCTGACACTGCAACCGGGATTAGAAGCGATGGCACACCAAACGACAAAACAAAACACAACCAACCACATACGATGTACAAGTCCACCTGTTCCTTAACTTGCATTTAAACCGTTCGGGACGATGAATAATAAATAAAAACGAGTAACGTGGCTCTTCTTTTTTTTTAAACTGTTTGGGGCGATGAATGATAGGCAAAGCGAATACCGTGGCTTTTTTAAACCGTCTGGGATGATGGATAATAGACGAATAACGTGACTCTTTTGGAAAAATCCCCGATTAGCGTCTCGAGGGGCTTCCCCCACAGGTAACGAGGAGAGGTGGGTGGGCGCGGCGGGGAAGGCTGCTGTAAGGCCGGGCTCTAAAGCGTTTTATTGGGGTCTGGGTCTGCGGGGCCGCGCTAGCGGGGGCCCACGAGGACACAAGGGCCCCGCGGCTTCCCCCGCAGGGCCGGAGCCGCCGGGGGGTGCGGGGGGTGCAGGGGGAGCGGGGGGGGGGGGGGCCCGGTCCCGATGCCCACGCACCCGAGCAGCCGCCGGGCTCCGCCGGGGCCCTGCATGGCGGCGGCCGCGGGCAGCGCGTCGCGTGGTAACCACGGCAACGCGCCGCAAGACGCGGCGCCCGGATTGGCCGCCAAGAAGGGCGCCGCCGATAGGTGCGGGCGCGGCGCGCGCGGGCCGGGCTGTGCTGGCGCCCGGCGGCTGCGGCGGGAGCGGGAGCGGCGGCGGCCTGCCCGTGCCGGGCCTCTGCGCGCCGCCGGGCTGCGCCTGCCCGGCCGCCCCCGCCGGCCCTTCCCCGCTCCCGCTCCGTCACCGGAGCGCGAAGCTCCTCGGCCGCCCGGGCGGGAGGGAGCTGCCTCCGCTCGCCGCCGATCCCGGCCCCGGGAGCAGCGGGGAGGCGGCCGCAGCCGCGCCGTGAGGTGCGGGCCCAGCGGGCGGCCCCTCGGTACCGGGGCGGGCCTCCGGGGGCTCGGGGAGCCGCGCGCGTCTCGGGGAACGGAGCCCGGCGGTGCGGGGACGCGTTGTGCTGTGCTTCCCCCGCAGGCCCCGCCGAGCGCTGTGCCCGCGCAGGACCCGCGGAGCCACGGCGGCGGCCCCAGGTGGGTACCGGCACCGGCACCGGGCCGGGGCGGGGCGAGCCGGGGCGGGGGGGCCGGGCCGCGCTGACAGGGCGGGGGGGGGCGTGGCCTCCGCCGTGATTGACGGGCGGGGCGGGAGGTGCGCGCCGCTCTCCCCCCGCCCCGCCGCTACGCGGTGACGTAGCCGTGCGTGCCGCCGGCCCCGCCCCCCGCCCCGCCGCGCAGCCCGTGCCCGCGGCGCCGCTCCCCCGCCGCGGCGGCGATGTGAGCCCGGCCCCGCCCGCCCCGCCCCGCCCCGCCCCCCCCCCTCCCGGGCCCGCCGCGCTGCCGACATGGCGGAGGTGAGAGCGCCGCGCCGGGCCCCGCACACGGGAAGGAAGTTGCGGGACGGCCCCGCCCGGCCGCGGCACCGAGCAACAAGTTCCCGGCCGGGCCGCGCCCCCGCCGCCGCAAACCCGGGAGGCTCCGGCCCGCCGGGCGCCTCGGGAGGCTCCGGGGGGGGGGGGGGGGGGCGCGGCCTGGCGGCGGCGGCGGCCGGGAGGGGAGGGACGGGGCGGGAGGGGGGGGGCCGGGGGATGCGGGGCCTGGGGGGGGGGGGGGGGGGGATGCGGGGCCGTGCCCTCCCCGGGACCGGCCCCACCTGCTGGGGGCGCGGGGCGGAGGGGGGGGGGGCGCGGCCCCGGGCCCCGTCCCGGCCTCCGGGGGTACGGCGGGCGCTCGTCGCCTTCGGTCGCCGGTCCGGGGTCGCTGAGACAAAGGGGGCTCGTCTGAAGGGAGGAGAGGGCAGCCCCTGCTGGCCCCTGGGGGGAGACCCCCCCTGGAAGGGGGAGGCGGGCTGCTGGGGGAGGTGGGAGAAAGCTTCCTGGCCGCTTCTGGGGGAGCAGAGGGAGATCCGTACTTGGGTGTTGAGGTGTGGGTTTGTCCATCCCGATAGGATCTGTAAGAGCAGCTCCTCAGCTTCCTAGGAGGCAGGGCAGGACAGCCAAATAGATGGTTCATCGAGCTTTCTTCAAATTATCCTAAGATTCCGATCCGAAGGTGACTCGCTGCTTGAACAGCATCAGCAGATGGGTTGGAAATGCTTGTGTGAGGGGTACACCGTAAAAAAACTCATCTCTGGGATGGACGTGCCCTTCAGCCAGACGTGGGAAAGGCAGGAGGGTTCGGTGCTACGATATCTTACAGATGAGGTTTCTTTCCTCTCTTCCCTTGAAATTCCTGAGTACATGTGAGTTTTCACTTAGATTTATTTTATTTTTCTCTCCCAAGTGAGAGCTATAAAGTAGCGTTCTTCCCGTAATTGGTACTAAATGTACTAATCTATTCGTAAAAGTTGAGAATCCATCTGTTTTTCTTCTGTGTCTTGAGGGGCAGAGGATCGCAGGTCTTGTCCCTGAATAATTTGTTGGCTGAAAAACCGTGCCTTTTAAACTCCAGTCATCTGTGAAGTTGGCGAGGGCTGGGGCATGTGCCGGCCTAAGCATCGCTGCGTGCAGGGGGTTTGTCTCGAGTTTCACCAACTGCTTATAAGTGTTGTTAATTAAACGCAGCGTTATTGTGAAATACCCTCGCTCTGCTCTGGCGTGAGCTGAGGCTCTCTGTGACCCGCAGTCAGGGTGCCGAATACTTCCTATTCTGTGCTGTCACGTACTGGTCCTGACGTGCAGCACCGAGACTTGTAGGGGATCCGTGCTGCAGAGAGCGCTACAGCCAGCGGGGTGTGGAGGTCAGGCAGGTTTTTCGCTTCATGGATCTTGTTCCAATGCGTAAAGCTTTTACTACTTGTCGGAACGGGTATTTTACTCAGAAAGGAAGGGGGTGGTTTTTTTCGCCATCACTTTTTTTTTTCTTTTTTTAAGAAAAGCTGCGACAGTTTTTTGTCCTGTTGTGGTTTCTTTATCTCGGGTTAAGGGGCAGGAGAAATGCAAGGAGGCTCTGGGAGCCCTGAGCCACCTGTGGGTAAGTTCAGTGGCACGGCACCGTAGGCTCGGCTGATGTTCGTTCGCATCCACTGAGCCGCAAACAGCGGTTGTCTGGCCGCGCTGCATTCTAGGTCTGGAAACCAATCCGAATTTAAAAAAAATAATAAACTGTCAGTGGTTTAAGCTGCGAGCGGTGTGCTGAGTACGGCTCCTGGTGCGGTGTGTGAAGCCTGTAGGGGCTGGGGTGGGAAGGGAAGAAGGGAAGGGAAGGGAAGGCTCCCCCAGCAGCAGCCGTCGGCCTGCAGGCGCTGCAGAAGAGTGCCGCTGCGTGGTGGCGTGCGAGGCAACGGCACAGGCTCAGCTGGGAGCGAGGGAAGGCGGCTAGCTGACAGCCTCGGCCGCGAGAGGGGCCTGGGACCCGGCTGGGTTTGAAAGCGTAGGTGGGAAGCGAGGCTGCTCTCCTGCCTCCTTCCCCGTCCCTCCCCAGCGGAAAACCCGGCGTCGGCTCTGACAAAGAAGTGGGCAGGAATTGGTCCTGAAGTCAGGAGGAGCCCTCAGACGTTGCACAGAGCTAGAGCCGTAGACCTTAACAGACTAACGACGTGAGAGTGGGACTTTGTGAATCTGACGGGGAAGTTCTCCAGAGCGGAGCTCGGAGCCCGGTTAGCAAGTACATGAGTCCAGAAAGTGAAACTGAGTTACCAAAAAACGCTCTTTCACTTTTGTAGGAACTTACCGGTTTGAGTACAGCACAGAAGGGAGGGGAAAAAAAAAAAAAGGTTCTGAATGAACGTACGTTAAAGTGGGTTTGGATTCGGGATTAATAACCCGAACTGGGGTTTCATTCTAGTCAAAGCAGGCTCGTGGGATGGGTCTGAGTGCTAATACTCTGAAATGTTAGAAGATTGTTCCAGTCATAATCAGAAGGAAAACATCTCTCGCGTAAGATCAGCTCGGGCTTTGTGAATATTACGGAATCATGCATTAAGCAGCTTATTTAGTCTTTGTGGTGGAGTGAACGCTGGCTGATACGCGTATTTTCTCCAAATATAAGTATTTTAATGTCTGTTCGGAAGAGAAAAATTTGACTTAAAAGCTTGATTAGTAGTTGAGTGTGGTTTTTTTTTTTGTCTTTTCGGCCTTTATAACGTTTGGATAAAATGTGAGAATGAGATATATTCTGATTCGGAGCACTCGAAGGGGGAGGGCAGACTGTTTGCCGAAACGTCGGGCAGCTGGGACCTGCTGTGCCTTCCAGAAGTGCTGCGGTCCTGCCGCCGCCTTGGTTTGCTCCGTGGCGGCACGCGCCAGTCAGGCACTTGCCAGGATACCAAACTGGCAAAACTGGGGGTAGATGCCGAGGGTTCTTTGTTCGATTTTGTTGGTTTTTTTAACAACTCCCTGCAGAGTAAGAAGTGCCAGGCCTGGTGCGTGGGGGAGAGGGTGCCCAGGTTTGGTCGGGGTGGGCGAGCAAGGGCCGTGGCGCCCCCGCACTGCGTTGGCACGGCTTGCTGGGATTTTGGCTGTCAGGAGGCTGGAAGCAGCCGAGGTGGGCTCCTCGCTGCCGGAGGGGAGGTCCTGCGCCCCCGCTGCCTCTGCTCAGCTGTTCCCAGGCCGCCTCCTGGGGGTCGGTTCCGAAGCTGGCAAGCTGAAGAGCAGAGGAGCTTCCTGCAGTAACCCCTGGTACTGCCTGATGGGAAGGTCCGGAGGTAGAACCAGGCGCAGGGATCAGCGGGGGGATGTCCTCCTCCTTCCAAAAATGCCAAGCCGTGGGCTTGACTCAGCTTCTCCTCGGCCAGCACCCTTGTCTCGGGCACTTCTGACCGCTCGCGGGTGCTGAAAATCACAGCCCCCGTTTGTCGCCGCTCCTGGGCGGGCAGCGGACGTTCCTGACACCAGCTCCGAGCGTTTCTCGCCCCTCAGGGAGGCGGTTCAGCCTGCTGACCTGCTGCAACAAACAACTTCAGCTTCCCTCTGCGGCGTGAATTCGTGGGGCTAACAACTTGAATCAGCTTCCCGAGGTGTCAGCCAAGGCTGGGGAGGAGCAGGCGCGTGCTCTGTCGGAGGGGAGCAGGGCACGGTTAAACTTCTTTGAGTGCGCTTGAGTAGCGTTTGGATTTCTGAGAGTTTAGTTGCTGTTGATCAGAAAACCAGTTCATTAACGTTGCGTGGAAGGGCTTTAATAACCCTTCTTTAAGTCTGTAATATCTGGTAAAATTTCCTTTGATCCAAATGCTCCGCTTCGTAGCGTTGGAGTGTGTTCAACTTTGTGGATCTCCCTGAAAGCATTTTGTTTGCATCCCGAGACAAGTTCGGGACGTCATGTTTAAGAAATGTCATCTAATAACATTTTTCGCATTCTTAATCGTTCTATTTTTATTACACTATACTGCTGCTTTAAAATAATACACATAAACGGGTAGTGGCCTCCCGCGTAGGAAGCAGTCGTGAAGTTAGCGTGCTCACTGGGCTGCTTCCAGCCTGAAACGCGCTAGCAGCTTGGGAGCGGTGCCTGGACACAAAACAAGGCCCGCGCAGGTTAAACTGAGCTTTCCCGCTGACTGATTAAAACTGGTGATTCACATCACTCCGTCCTGGTGAGCAGCACTTTTTTTATTTATTTATTTTTTGCTCTCGTTACCTTTGACTGCCTTTTTGTTTCGCTTTGGGGCCTCACGGGAGTGGCTGCGCAGCGATGCGGGGCCGGGAGCCCCGCTCCTGCCGTCCTCGGGAAGCGCAGCGGCTCCCGAGCACTTGGGTGTGCTCACTGCTGCCGGTCCCTCCGCTTGTCCTACAAGCCATTGAGGAGAAAACAGTAGCGTTTAGTGTTCTGCATGGCTAGGATTGGAAAAGAGCTTTTTCCTGTCACAGCAGCAGAACTTTCTGGAGTTCTGTGCACGTATGAAGGAGCACCGACGTTTGTGGTTTGCTGCCTGAGCCCTCGAGTTCTTCCCCACGCAGCGTGGGGACCTGAGGCAAATGGTGGGATTGTCGGAAGTTCGGGTTCGTTCTGAGCTTTTTCCCGGCCAGAAGCCCCGCTCTGTATTAATGTTTCACTGCTAATCCATTCGTGTCGCAAACGGCGTGCAAGGATGTTTGCTTGTGGTGCTCGGCATGTGGCGGCGTCTGGTTTCAGCCGCAGCGGGATGTGATCGCTCCGTAGGCTCCCAGTCGGTCCGAGGAAGAAACTTCGGGGTAGTGCAACAAGTTGAGGCTGCACCTTGTAATGGATGTGAAATAATAAATGGCTAGAAAACGCCCAGCTGGAAGCGTGTGTTTCGGGTGGGACAGGTGGGTTCCTGAGCAGCTGTTGTGGCCGTGCTCCTTACTACGCCTTGAGAAGGAAGCTCTCCCGGTGAGCGTTACGGTGGGTCTCCCTGAACAAGTCCCGTCGTTCCCCGCCGGCTGCAGCTTCCCCACCTGCCGGTCTTCTGCTTGCCTCGGAGCATCTGCGCTCCTCCAGCGTTCCTGATGACCCGCTCCTTAGGTAGGACACGGTGCGGTGGTTCTCGAGCAGGGCAGGGCTGTCTGCCGTGGGCTGCACCGGGTGGCTCTGGTTCCGGTCATCTCCTCTGCTCCAAGAGGAGCAAGAAGCCACGCGCTGTAAGTACGTTAGGTTAACGTGTGAGTTCAGCAGGTGATTCTCCTTCCCCTCAAGCGTGCCACCGCAGAGTTAGGGAGCCAAACCAGGTGTCTGGAAGGCCCAGGTTAATGATCCCAGTGAAATCCTGGGCATCACCTGCTTCTCCTTTCCAGCCTTCTGGTGAAGAGATTTACGCAGCTTTATATGGGATGGAGGTAAGGTGCGTAAAGGCAACCCGGGGCTCTTGCCAGTTGGGTGCCGTGAAGCTGACCAGGCAGTTTCTTCAGGGAAAAATTTAGACTGAGCTTGTTTTTGGTTTTTTATCAAGTACTAATAAACAGAAAGAAACTATATCCGTTGCCCACCTGTCTGGTGTGAGAAGTCGTCACTAGACACTCGGACGTGGAGTTGGGTTGCTTCATTTTTCTTCAATATATTGCTTCTTTCTGAGATAAAAACAAGGCAAACCGTTTTCAGACGTCAGAGTTATTTTGATACACAGCACAGGTAGAGAGAGGGCCAGGATGGAACTGAAAGCCTTTCACTGAAATACCCGTAAGTGAAAAGGGAAGTATGTGAAAAGGGACGCGTGCCCTCTAGAGAAAAGGTTGTTCTTTGCCATTTTAACTACTTGTTCTCTCCAGGCTATCATTTAGCTCAGCTTACTGGGGAGGTTATTAAATGGCTGCCACAGTCAGTTCTTAAGCCTTCTGCAGCTTATGCATGGGTCTTACTCATATTTTTGGCTGATGTTCTGAAATAATTTGAAGGGGAAGGGATGGATACCAGGCTAGTGTCTAAATTGTGCATTCAGAACTTCAGTTTTCTGTGCAGCCTTTGAATGTTATTCATGCAACCATATCTGCGTTTTGAGAACACCAGTTATGCTGAGAACAGAATACACACGACTCCTTTCAGATCAGCAATGTACTTTTAATTAGTCTGCTTAAGGACACGTAGCTTTAGTGGTGTTGGAGCAACGTAGGTACCTACTTCTGAAGTAATGACATGGACTCTCCACCAGCTGCTTATGCTTCAGTGCTTGTGGTGTCATACAATAGGTAACGCTGCTACGTTTTACGGTTTAGTAGCCAGTTACTGTTGTGTTTTCAGCGCCCCAAATGTTCTTAAAGTAACCCACTGCAACCCAGAAACTAGCTGCGATGTTTTCCTGCAATAGAGTTGAAAGGACTTGAGCATCTGCTTGGTGATTTGTCAGGCTTATTCCCATCAATATAAATTTAATTCTAGTATCTTAATGTTTTTTTAAAAGAGCTGCTGAACATAACTGAGTAAATTTGAACAGAATATATATTTGCCATTGTCTGGTAGAGTCTGTAGATAGTGTGTGTTAAGATGTTTCTTTATAAATCGATTACTAGGCGGCATGAAAGGTGTTAATTACAGCAGTGGTTTTGGAGGTAGAAGTGAAACTGCAGCGTCAGTTCTGTTCAGATGCTTATTTGTAGGTTGTGGGAGAGACGCTGGGAGCAGCCTCGGTGAGGTACTACCACAGCTTTCGCTTTTGGAGTGTCACATCCAGACGAAGCAGCTATGAAGCGCTGGAATAAGACGTGAAGATCCCCTGCCAGCATGCGGAAATGAGCCTCGCTGGGCGCATACCTGTGCTGCAGCTTCTGAAGTAGTGGGTTCAGAAACAAGCTGTGCAAAACGAGTAATGCCAACAGCCTTCTGGAGACCTTAAATAAATCTATCGCGATGTCAGTTCAGTTTTACTTCTAGCACTTATTTCATCACAAATTACAGTAATACAGACATCCCAAAGCCCAGGGTGTTCCTGTTACCAGAGTAACACCGTACATCTAGCAGGTATTTTTCTGTGTCTGTTACACATCTGTTAGGCTCATCACTTGCCAGTCCAAAGACATCTGCAAGACTGGCCAACTTCACTTCCGCTCATTATATCCGTACACTGCAGAATGTTTTTGACATAAGATTGTTTTGGCTCAGTTGCTGCTGCGAGTGTCGCTCCCCCTCTCACACACCCAGTCTGCACCTCTCTCCTCAGACTCCTGAAAATACAGAATAAAAACAGTGACCGATTCTTCAGGTGCCGCCCAGGCCTGATGTTTTGTTCAATCTCTTTTTCCCTTTACCTTGAGGTACGCTTCATATCTCAGAATTACTGTTTCCTTCAAGTTGCTCAGCTGGAGCCTGACCAAATGTGCTCTGCTACGCTGTGTCCGTTCAGCAGCGCTCCCTTGGTCCTTGGGGTTTTTCCTGGTTCTCCTTGAGTTAGTTCACAACTACTTCTTCGTTCCTTTGAACCCACAACAAATATTCACTGTAACCTTTTTGGGGGTGCTGTGCATAGAGTAACTTGAGCATGTCAGCCCATATATTCTAAGACTCCTGTAGTTTTTCTTTACTGGGCCTTGGATGCCATTATCTCTTTATAGGTAGCAGCTCTTTGTTCCCATGAATGCCCTTGAGGCTAAAAAGCACTTTGCACTTCTCTGTGAATTGCTGCAGCAGAGAAGGAAAAGCCTCTGAAGTACCGGGGTATCCTTTTTTGCAGGAATTGCTCTTATATTGACATACCGTAGCTTAGGACTTGGGATACAATGATCCTGGCGTAGCCATATGCTCTTTAACTACTGCCAGGAAATTTTCATAAGCAAATGCCCTCAAAACCATCTGTTCTGCCCTGGCCACAGTCATGATTGCTTGGAGACAAGGAAATAAGGACTGGGTAGTCAAGAATTGCGGTAATTGCAGCAGCTCTTTAGTCACAGGATGCTCTTTCACCTGTGTAACACCAGCGTTGTCGTTGAAGGGTTGCTCCTCATCTCCTGCCTCTCCTCCATGCGTCTGGTGTCCAGCCTGGGCTGGGGATTGTTTGCTGCATGTCTAGCAACTGCAAAGGCCCAAAACGAGAGTCTGGCTCAGCGGTAGGATGGAAAACCAAGGTTACCGCTCTTTGAGCGTGGTTTGCTGAAGAGGCACATGCTGCGGCTTCCCCAGTGCTGGGCCCGACACAAGTGGCAGAGGCACGCGGGGTGGTGGAAGGGGTCAGGCTGCTACTTTGGGCAGCAGCTGGCCGGTAAATAGACGAGCTGTAAAGTGAAACCGCACCTAGCTGGAAATAGAAGGCAGAAGGTGATTGTCAGGGCATCGCTCGCACAAGAACCGTCTGAAATGCGGAGATGATAGTCCACAAGCTAGGACAAACTAAGCAGATGTGGTAGGCAAGGCTTAGAGGAAGGGCACACACGCCTGGAGACTGTTCTCCTAAAGTTACTTAGGAAGTTTTTAGCAAAAACGAGCTGGAACCTTTCGAGGGATGTGTCCGTCCTGGGAGGTAGTCTGCAGTGCGTGTGGTGTTTCTGGAGGTGATCAGGCCTTTGCAGACTTCCTGGTTTGAGGGTTGTGTTTTATTATTTTCTATCTTTCCATAGACTAGGATTGCACTGGATACATATTCTGGAGTTGTTCAAAAGTCACGGCGTCGCTCTGAACTCCAGAGGCGTTGCTGTAGCTCAGCAGTGCTCCTGAGGCTGGGAAGGGGACGGCGTTGGCAGCATTTCGGCCTGGCGGGAAGGCTGCTTGCTTTCTTGAGCTGTCGTGCCTTCTCCATGCTACCTGAGAATACCGAAAGCTGAACTTCGTTTCTTAAGGCTGGCTTGACTTTTATAAGACCCCGTTGTGTCTTGCTGTGGTGTTGTGGCCGCTCTGATCAGAAGGTTGTGGTAGGTTCCGTTGCTGTATGCGTAGGAGTGCTCGGATCCAGAGGGATGTGTCCAGAGCACTGCCGGCGGGCTGAGGGGGCGATCCTGCCCCTCTGCTCGGCCCCGGTGAGACACGGCAGGGCTGGTCGGGACAGGAGACACGGGCAGAGACGGAGGGAGGCCAGCAGAGGCCCCCGAGGGGACGGAGGGCCCGGAGCAGCCAGCACTGAGAGGCTGGAGGAGCTGCCCCGTGGGTGCAGAGACCTGTGGGGGGGGCAGAGGGGGTGCGGCCAGGCTCTTCTCCGTGGTGCCCAGGGACAGGACAAGAGGCAGTGTGCTCGCGTTGAAAATCGGGAAATTCCATGTAGACAGAAAAAGCTTTTTTACTCGAAGGATGGTGAGGAACTAGGTCAGGTTGTCCAGGAAGGCCGTGGAGCCTCCATCCTTGGGGGTATGCAAACCCTGACCGGATGAGGTCCTGAGCAGCCTGCTCTAGGTGACCCTGCTTTGGGCAGGGGGCTCAGCCAGCGGTCTGTAGGCATCCTTGCAACCTCAGCTGCTTTGTGAACGTTCTGCTCCAGATGTGGTGTCACCAGGGCCGAGGAGAGGGGCAGGATCATCCCCCCCAGCTTGCCGGGAGCTCTCTGAGCACAGCACGGGGCGCTGGCGGCCTCCTGTGCCCCAGGGGCACGTTGGTGGCCCGCGTTCACCTCGGTGTCCTCCAGACCCCCGGGTCATTCTTCACAAAGCTTTTTACACACAGCCCTTGGAGCTGGGCTGGTAATAGAATAATATCCTCGATACCAAGCAGTATCTCAGTTAACCGAAGGCGGTGGAGAAAAGGGTACTGCAGCTCTCTGAAGGAGAAGTCACTTTCTGACTTTGAAAAAAACCACTCCACGAGGTATCTTCCTGAAAGCAGTGGAACCATTTGCTTGAATTTTCCAAACAAATGAGGTTTGCACGTCTGACGTGCAAATTTGAGCCCAGGCCGTTAAGGATTGGCCAAGCTGTAAGCAAGGGAAAGCAGAATTTGATGGTTTTGTTCTGGAGAAATGTAGGGTTACCAAACATGGGTGTCTGGTACATGAAGAGCGTTGTCAAAGCGTGATGTTTTTTTCCGTGTTTCAAAAAATATTCTTGTTTTGCAGTCTGTGATTCTTGTCAGTTTGTGTTACACTTGGGAAGAAAGTGGCTTGCAGAATAATTTTATTTTTTTTTCTCTCACAGTTGTGTCAGAGATTAAACGGCTTTTCCCCTTTGTTCTGTGAAGAGTCGTTACTGCGCCCTGTGACTGATTGCCTTCTAAAAGTGTGCCTGCCTTTAAATACGAACGGGATTTTTGTGTTGTGTAACGTGCAGCTTCGAATATGGAGAATAATTTATTTTACACCTTTGCAAATCTGAAGAATACTTTGTTTTAAATTAAATTGTGCTTCCAGTGTTGGTGTCATCTGGCATAACCCGGGCTGTGGAAAAGGGGATTTAGTACGCAGGGCCAGAACGGGGATGGATCCGTTAAGAACTAGCCCGTCACTACTGTCAGTTTTCAGTTTTGTGTTGGCACACAGAAAGGGGTGGAAGCGAGCAGCTGGGACAGTGCTGCTTCCTCTCCATCCCTGTACGGCAGTAGCACCAATTGAAGCCATACTACGTTGGTTGTGGAGTTGTAATGCTATTTTCAAAATGAATTGTTTTGCTTTATTTTATACTTTCATGAACTTGGTTATTGTATCACAAAATAGGTGGTTCTTCCAATTATTCTCACTAAAATAGAGGGACATAGGTGTATGAAGCAGAAAATGAATGCTGTTTACTGGAATTGCTTCAGCATGTTTGTGGTGCCCTACTTGTCAGTATATTTGCAATGGCTTGCTCGTTTGTAACCTTTTATGTCAGACGAATTATTGAATTAAGTCTGTACACATGCAACATAGGAAAAATAATTTCTTGTGTTTTCTTTTTTTTAGCCTTCTGTTGAGTCTTCAAGTCCAGGTAAGTATTTTTAGCATTTCTTAAACTTGTGAGGGAAAAGGGCACTCCTGAAATTTTCTGTTTGCAGCTCTCTTCCAGCTGGTAATCTACGGGTAGAGTTTGATGGATAGGTTGGTGGCAATATTCGTTCAAGTAGTGACTGCTTTCTTCCAGACTGTACCAGCACAAGTTTTTATATGGTAAAATACCCCAGGGAACTGGTTCTGTTGTTTGCAAGGCGGCACCAACACGTGTTGGGAGCACTGGTGTGTTCAGAGGAGCACAGTGGGAGCTAGTGCTGGCACCATGGAAGAGACCGCTGCTTCAGTCGCTGGGACGGGCTCCCCGTTGGTATTAGAAGTAAACAGAGTCAAAAGTGAAGGGCACTGTGTGCTCCCAGTTAGCAGATACGCCATCGCTGTATGGTTTTGTACATGGAAGCATCAAGAACAAAAGCAGCAAGAAAAGCAGTATTTTTTTCCTCGTTGGATTGCTAAAAATGAGGATTTTCATGACTTCAGCTTTTAAAAACTGTTATTTTCTGATATCCCAGTATCCTGGAGTTACTGGGTATTTAGTAGTCAGCCTAGGTATAAATTACAAATGTCTGTTTTTATAGTTTGGTACCACTTTAGTCAGTAGTATGTACGTGCAGGGTTTTTGGCATCCTACTTGTGGAAAAGCTTTCCGCTAGTTACTTTGGCTGGACTGCCGTTGTCTCTTTCAGGAAAACAATCAATTACTTTAACACTTCAAATTACGAAGTATAGTTAATCCTAGCCCTTATAGTTAACCCTTCCCTCTTGCACCCGTAGTGTTGATACAGTCTTTGAGCTTTGGAAAATGAAATTTAAATTGTTCACGGAGACAAGTGGAAAAGCGCTAGCAGAGCTAGAATTAGAAGTCAGGTATTGCTGAATTACATCAGAGTGCCGCATCTGCCAAACCGTTCATCCATTCATTTATTTTTCATTGTCACAAAATATGATTGATCATCAGAAATAAAATCTGCATAATTGTGAAGCTTACTCTAGGTTTAAACTTTGAAAAAGTCATTAGGTTATCCTTGTAGTTGTAAACAAGAAAGCTTGCAAAGTATCAAGGAAACAACTGCCCTGAATTTGTATTTTGAATATGTCTACTCCCAGTAGAACTCTTGATTTAAAGAGATTTATGATTATTTAGGAACTAAGTCTTCAAAAACTGAACATCTTGCAAACATTTAACTAGGGATCTGATGTCCAGATGCATAGTACTTCGAAAACTGGCTGGTTAAACATTATCTCCTGGTTCTTTTTCCCTTGATCTCTTACTACCTGGAGGACAGCTTTCATTGTCCTCTGAATAATGTGATTGGCTTTCCCTAAGATAAATGATCGAGCTATTTTGAAGATATTTTAACTTCTCAATATAATTTGAGTATTAAAATGTCACCAAAATAATAATAGTAATAAAAAAAAACACAACACAACTAAACTCTAACTAAAAAAATTCTTTAAAATGTTTTCTATCAGGAGGTTCAGCAACATCTGATGACCATGAATTTGATCCATCAGCTGATATGCTGGTGCATGACTTTGATGATGAACGGACATTAGAAGAGGAGGAAATGATGGAAGGAGAAACAAACATCAGTTCTGAAATAGAGGATCTTAACAGGGTAGGTAGTATTAAGTAGTTATAAAACATAACCACAGCCCACAGTCTTATGCAAAACATATGCAGGTTTTTGCCCATATATTTGGGGTTAAAAAAAAAAAACACTCATAAAACATAGGCAAATAATGTAGATAGGGGAAAGGGGCTGAGCTAAATTTGCACTTCTCAAAAGTTGGGGAAAGGAAATTGGTACATAAATATTTAATAATGTATGATGCTGTACTTGTTTAGTATCTTGTTGCATATATACACGGGTATGTGATTTACATTTTAGAGCTACTGTAAGTTAAAGCGTGCTCTGACTAAACTCGTATGTTCCAGTGTTACTGTTTCCTAAAACTATTGCACTTGTTTAGTGCATACAGATTTTGATTTAAAAAAAAAATCTAATAATGTTGCATTCCGCTCACATTTTTATAGAACCATTCATATAATACTTCAGTGGAGAAGCTAGGAGTCTCTTCATTTTTTAAGGCAGAGGAAACAGAGATGTAGATTAACTGATTTGCTCAAAGCAAAAAGTTGTCAGCAGAGCCTGGATTAGAACTCCCGTGTATTGATGATAGTGATAAATACATCTTAAAATGTGTATCTTCTGAAATAATTGCATATTAGATTTATTTTGCATTTTGAGGTTATGCTGTCACTTATGTACTGCTTTAAATTACTTCTCAGCCAGGAATAGTATCCTTAAACTACAAACTAGGTTCATTGTAAATGCAAAGTAATGTAGATACTGTCTGGGACCTCGTTGGCTGAAAAGGCTGCCGGAGCAGGTCATTAATGATTTTTAAATGCATATTTAATGTACAAATCCTGTTTAGCACAAGTGGTTGTGCCAGTACGGCATTAAATTGATTGAGTACATTTAATCTACATTTTGGATGTAAGTGATAATTTCTTTCTGGTAATTTCAAGTTTGATATTAAATGGTAAACATAAAGATAAATAAATTGTGTGTGAATCTAAATACGCTTCATTGAGATGAAGTGAGAAATGAAGCTCCACGTCATTTTTTTTAAGTTGAAAAAGTGGTTTTTTTTCTTCATAATTTGTGAGGAGTCAACATCTGGCTGTATAGTTCTGTCACCACATTAGTGCTTTGTTTATGAGTGTAGTTCAGCAATTGGTGTGTTCCCTCTTGGTCAGCGGGGCTGCACGTTCAGATTTCTGCCTGTGTCAGCTCTTCCCTGGTCAGGACAGCATCGGATGTTGTAACTGAGGCTGACATGGCTCCCCGCGGGACTCAGGAGGATGCTCTTAGGGGCTGGCCCAGAAACTTGTTCAGTTTCTGTGAGTGCTGTAGGTAGAGCTTGCACTGCCTTTCAGATGCTTCCCCCCAGCGGGGTCTTGCTAGGGACCCATGGTTATTTCTGGTTGGGGGACAGCAGCCACACATCGAGGCTTGCTTCTCTCTCCTTTTTGTGCTGCCTTTCTCTCTCTCTCTCTTTTTTAATTCATGCCTTTTCTCAGACATGGATGATAGACAATCTAAATCTCAAAACTATTGTCAAGGCAAGTACTATCCTGTCTTTTTCTTTCCCCAGACATCTACGCCTATTACTTCAGATTCCCCCAGGCTGTAAGTGTGTCTGATTTACTAGTACAGCTCCTTCAGAGACGAGATGGCAGTCAGGTTTTGCAAAGGAATTTTTGAACCTTAGTGATTTAACTCCTGAGTGTCATAAAAATTATGCATTCCTCCTCCCAGGAGGAGGATCTTTTCTGCTCATTGTTTGAAACTGGTAAATCTGTAGTGCTTGAGGTTGATCAGCGTCCTGCATTTGTGTGTGCAAGTAAGCACGTACATTTTTGTCGGAATAGCAGTACTGTATCTATGTTTAGAGAAGTCACCCTCTATGCTGCTCCAGAATAAGGAAAAACCACAGTTCCCTGAGAGCAGAACAGTATGAGAAGGGAGTAAGAAGTACTGAATTTGGTGGTTTTTAGTAATATTTCCTGAAAGGTAAGAATTTTTCTCAGGGAGGAAGGCCACCCGCAGTGTCATGCAGCAGACTGTCCTCAGTCATACCCAGAGGTGCACTCAGCGGTACTGGTTTTGTTTGTAGGAACATCCCTGCCAGGTCTGACCAGTGCTCTTTCTTCAGCAGCCTGAGGGACAGTGCTCAGGAAGGCGCTCCTGGCGTGAGGCACAGCTCTGGTGTTCTGGGCACACTGGTGCTGCAGTTCTTCAAGGTGCAGGAAACTTGGCTGCATCGTTTTGGTAGGAGGAAGCGGTCTTTACGCTCTGCCTTGGAAGCAGTAAGTGACCAGGCCCAGCAAGCTGCAGAAACTCAATTTCCTCCCACTCTTAGCTAAGCTGACGGTACAAAGTAGCAGCAGGAGGGAGCCTCCAATGGAGGATTTAAGGAACCTGGAGCCCAGGTCTTGACCTTTGTGCTGCCCTGTCTGTGGGCAGAGCACTGCTGGGTGCTGTGTGAGGCGCCCTCCCTGCACTGCTTAGGGATTTGTAAGCCTTTGACCCCCCTCCTTTTTCTATCTGTTGTTGTACATAATCACTTGGGTCCCCCCCCAGGTGCCCCTTTTCAGAGAGGGCTCTTGGGTTTTCTTAGGGTTGTGCGACAGCTTCCTTTTCTCGGTAAATGAGAGATCCATGCATGGAAGTACCCAGTGGTTCTCCCAAATACTCCTCCAGCCTCTAGCAGGGTGCAGTTCAGGCACATACGAACCAGATGTTGTCTCTTGTAATGCCTCTGGCGTTATTTTTCCCCTCCTGTGGATTTGTTCATTTGATTTTTAACCTCTGTAAACTTTGTGTCCACAAGGCATGTGGCAGTGCTGCACAGTTCATTTAGCGTGAGAAGTGTTTGTGTTCTTCAGATGTGTTTTGTGTTCATTGCAGAGGCTGCCCCGAGCTCTTCAATTAGAAGAGTGCAGTCATTTATATTGACCTTCTCTGTGCTCCTTATGAAACGGTTCTCTGGTATATCACTCCCCCTCACTTACCTCTCCTCCAGATGCACGGTGTATAATCCAGTTCTTGTTATTAAACGTCTTCCACCTGAGAAATTTCTGTGCCATTGATTACCCATGTTACTTTTTTTTTTAACCTCTGTTTCTGCAATATCCTGAAACGATACAGAGATGATGATCCTGGTACCAAAAGCGTTTTATCTTTGAGAGTCACAGGCACTTGGAGCTTTGTAAATTGCAGTGGGCTACTGCAAGGCTCTGTCTAGGAAAAATGTCCTAAATACAATACCACTTTCCTAAGCAACATAGAGTAATCCGCCTGTTGCATAATTCACACATAGCTACAAATGATAGTAGAAGTTCTTTCTAATTCTCAGTCTGTATCTACAAATAGCATAGTGATGAGGAGTGCTCCGTAAAAGTATATTACTTTCAAAAATGTACTGGAGAGCATTTGTTTGGATAATTATATGATTTTTTTGATAGCTGTTCTGTAAGGTTTTAATTAAGATCACAGCACTGTCATGTTGTCCATGTCATTAAAGCATGATTTCCCCACTTCTAGAATTCATTCTGTAAAACGATAAAGTAGGGACCAAGAAGCCAAACAGGGAAGGTGAGGAAATTTGGGTCCACATGGCCTGCATCTACTGTGGATATAGCTTAACCAAAGACTAGCCCAGTAAGTGGGTGAGAGGCTTAGTCCTTTGAAGCAAAATAAAATGAAACACACAGACAATGAGTACAGGTAACTCCTGTGTTACGCTTTGTTTTACACAGCAGAACTAAATACACTTAAATTTTGTGAAAGGTAGTGTCAGGTGTGCTGAGCAATGAAGGCCCTTAGGGAAGGAGTTCAGTGGCAGAAGTATAGGGCCAGCAGATAACTAACACTCTGTCAGCCAGGATTCACACTACGTACGTATTTAGAGCTGCATACACCACTGAATAATAAACAAAGGATTTGGTCTTCTGAGAGAGGTAATTCGAAAATGCTCTCTGAGAGTTTCATCTCTGAGAAATCCTTTTAAGGGTTCTGTATACTGCCCCTGAATAGAGGATACTGAGGTATTAAAAGCACTAAAGTGACTAATTTGCAGACCTGGCAATTAATCGTTCGTGTTAATAAATTGAATGCAATTAATTGGTAACAGCTCAGGAGTCACCGAACTTCAGATCTGGCTGGATCGTTTGAAATATCTCTTCAGAGTAGACCAGAATTCTCTATAGAAAGATTTTTAAATCTGCACATATTTTTGTAGGTTTGCTTCCTACCTACATCCGCTTTTGTAGGCAGCTAGATTAAAGCTTTGTGTTTGTAAATGAGGAGATGCGTATGTAAACACTGCTGTCTTTGCCTGGATATTAGGTGATGCTGAATTAAGGCAATCCCTTACCCCTATCCAACTCCTCGTGGTTGGTTATGCACAGGAAGGGGAGATAAGCATAGGTGAGGTGCATTTTTTGTGTTATTTTGTATTGAAAGTTCAGGTTGTAGAACCGCGTGGAACTGTCCCTGTAGCGCAACTCTCCAAACAAAGATTTAACTCCATGTTCAAGCCAGGCACTGCGAGTTCAGGTCCTTATTCTGCTGAATTCTTGGAAACACTGCAAAAATCACTGCTTTTCAGTAGAAAAAGCCCCTGCCATGCAGCTAGCTTCATATTTCCTGCAAAACTGTCAGGATCGTAGCTGGCTGCTTGAAGTGGTTGCTGCTGACTCACGTTTTGTTTGTTTCCTTAGGCACAAAATACTACAAATTCTTTGGGTAGTTTTTGGGTGGTAAAGGGAATATCATCGTTTTTACATTCCAATAATGAGTGTGCTTGCTCTACATGTACTAAAAGGGTGTGATGTGTGGATCGCACCTCATACTTGGCTGCCAGAGTAATGTCTTCAAATAATCTCTGCTCCTGTCTTTTCTGAGGTCATCTTGGAGCTGGGCACGAAACAGATTGCAGGCGATGGTTTAGCTCGGTAGCCTTCAGTCAGCTACACTGACACCACCTCCAAGCACATAACTAACCCGCAAACATCCCCGCTGCATGACTGGTTGGACGTCCAGCCACCTTTTAGGATCCAATGCAATGCATGCCTTGTTTCGTAGGCGTGAATGCACCGCGGGATCGTATCAGAAGCGTCTCTCCGACATACGTAACCAGATGTTACCTGCCACGTTGCAGTGCTTGTGGTTCGGTTAAGTAGTAGCAGGCGAATACCGGGGAGGGGATGGGGCATGCAGCCCTCTGGTGCCCTTTTAATGAACTTTGTGGCCCCTTTGAGAGTTTGTGGTATGTGAAGTCTCCTATAAATTTATAAAGGATTAGGAAATTAGAAGTTGTGCTGCATAAATAACCACACGCTTTTCTTAGGAGCCAAAACTTCTCACTGTCCATTCATTTTAGAGTGGGCATTCTTAGTTTACCTGCTCATCAGCTATCTGTTTTTTGCTCTCACGTTTAAAATGCACACCTTTGGGCTGTAGAGCAGATGTGGGACGTGAAATACCTCTGATAAACCTCCAACTTTGTTTGAATATTTATCAGGAAAGTGATATGCCAATCCAGGAGCTACTTAGCCTTTATGGCTATGATGGTACCATTCCACTCCAAGAAGATGATGATGATGAAGATGAGGAAGAGGAAGAGGAGGAGGGAGAAGATGATGATGATGTTGATAATGATGACAACAGTGGCTGTAGTGGTGAAAACAAAGTAAGTGTTTACACTAATTTGATTTTCATACAGCCATTCTGTACTAGACAACCATTCAAAGTCCCAGATCCCAGCAGAAATCATTCATGATGGTTGATTTCAGATGCTTTGTGTACTGAACTCCGATGTTTCTTCTTCATTACCCATCAGTATTTCTCTTAATTGCTCTTAATTCCATCTGTATCATTCCAAACTGTTGCTGAGGCAAATTAGAGTATGTGTATACATTTTAGCGTTATGTAAGAAGGAATTGTAATTGTCCTTCAGAAATACTGTCTGGCTTAACTGAAGTGTTAAGTGTCTGAAGGTACCTTCGTAGATATGGCTGAGTACTTGTTTCAAGATGAAAAGCTGATCTACTGAAACTGAGCAGTAAAGTGTGGAGTTGAATTAAAAAATGCCTCTGTGAGCATTGGAGGTTACTGCAAGTTTTCTAACTTCAGCATCTGAATTGTATTTTGTCAGCCTGGCAGTAATCGCCCTGCTTGTTTTAGGTTGTTAATTAAATCTAAGGCCTCAAATATCTTTGCAGAATGTATAGTTTTGAATTTAGCATCTTTAAAGTCCTGTCCTGTGTGCTCTTAAAATAACTTATCTGATTTTAGAAGGGTCTTTTCTGCTTGTGTATTTCGTATGTACTTGTAATAATCCTGTCCCGTCATGGGCACAGCTGTAACTTCTCCATTACTGGTGGCATTCAGAGTTGCTTCCTGAATTCCATTAAAATATGAAAACCTTTGTACTGTCAGTGACAAAAAAAATCACAGGCATTAATGGAGGTTGAATGACCTAATCTGGGTTTAAACAGGATACGTTTTCTTCTTTGATATCTTACCCATTTAGAACGTCTGGGATGAGACAGAAAGATGAGAAATGACATACTTGATTCCAAAAATGAAGTTCTTAGGATTTGCACACTGCCTTGTTATATGCTGTAAAAGATCGGTTTTTTTTGTGGGTTGAATGGTTCAGCAAGAAGAAAGATATGTAGTTATATTGCTTTAGGAAAGCTTCAAGAAGCTGGAGAGGCAGAGAAATTTACATACCATGAAATATGCAAAATTAAAGACACAGAAGTGTTTAATTTTGTTGTGCCCAGTAGCATTCCTGAAGCCCCACTTCGTTCTACGTCCTTGTCTTAACTGCTTCCCGACACAACCTCCATCTTGTGCTCTCAGGGCCTCCTCTGGTTGTCCAGTTGTGGTACTAGCTGGTGTGAGATAGTGCCTGCCTTTTCTCTTAAATGGATAAAATCCCAGCGTCTGCCATCGCTAAGGTGTTAGCAGCGAGAGGAGCAGTCCTTGTCCCCATGTAGGGGACCAACACCTTGCGGCGTGCTGCAGAACCAGATGTGTTCCTGCCCGGCAGCAGCCACAGGCGCCGTCCGGTGCAGTGACCACAGCCAGTGTTTCACCGAACTGCACGCTTGGAGCTGTGGCTGGATCGAAAGTGCGTGCTCCCTTATCCTACCCCAGCCTTCAGAGGGCTGGACCAGAGGTGGCGGGGAGGACTGGGCACAGAGCGAGCGAGCTAACCCGTTACGTTCCGGTGGGTGCCTTGGGCTACGAGGAGAGCTCTAGCAACACTCGGTGCTTTTAGCAGAGAGGCAGTAAAATGCATCCACGGGGGTGGAATAATTTTATAAATCATTCAGGCTTTCTCTGCAAGTGCACATCTTTCTACAGCTTTTTTAGCTCTACTGCACTTAGCTGCTTTCTATTTTTAAGCTGCTTTAAGCTGCACGTGTGATAACACCGGGCTCGCTGTTAAAGGTACACGCAACCATGTGTTGTGCCGTATGCCTGGGTGCTACAGCCAGCAGGTGTGAGCGCTCACCGGTAGTCATAAAGCCCATGGATGATGGAGACAACATGCCTCAGAAAAAATATCTTTTTTAGCCTTTTCATTTTAACTAATTGTAACAATTCCCATTGTTGTCGTGAGTTCTCTTCTAACAAAGTAACTTATTCTTATCTTTGTTCTTTTGGTGACTCAACGATGTACTTACACATAGCGTGCAGGTTTAGCAATGTACTGTTCCCGTAGGGTTGAACCACTCTATTGACATTTATTTTTATGGAACATAACATTTCCGTTTGATTGAGAAAAGTAGAGCCATTAAAGATCTCCTGCTCTTCCTACTGAAAACTCATAAGGAAGGGCTTTGAAGGCTGAAGTAAAATTTAAAGTTAAATGAAATTAAATGAATACTGCAAGGATTTTCTTGACTTATTTTAAAACTAGACATGATGTTTAACTGTGTTTGTGTTTCTGATTTGTATGTTAGCATCTGAGTGTTGAGTCTGATTTGCTTAACATCACGGTCAGCAAATAATACGATGTGCTTACACATTTGTTATGGCTCAGTCTGAACAGACCACAATCTGTACGGCACTTGAAGTCAGATAGATAGAGGATGTCTGTTTGGTTTTGATTCGTTGGCAATTTTGGAAAAAATACTGCCTAAGTAGTATTTGCCATACACGAGGTATACCTGTCTCCTCTTTGCTTTCTTATTTTTAAGGAGGAAACCATAAAGGATTCATCAGGTCAGGAAGACGAGACACAGTCATCTAATGACGACCCGGCACCATCTGTTGCTTCTCAAGATCCACAGGAGATAATTCGCCCCCGTCGGTGTAAATATTTTGATACAAGTATGTACAGTTTAGTCCTACGAACAGTTATCTCACTGTGATTGATCTTTGCTTTTGAACGGCTTCGTTAACACAGTATTCTGTTTCTGAAATATGCATCTAGACATCTGCAAACGTGTGTTTGCTCTCTTTCTCGATTTCCCTGTTCTTGATTATCATTATACTCAATAGGCACCAGAAATTCCTATTTTTAGCTGAATGCTACATCTTCTCCCCAGATAAGGCACTCTGTATAAGCCTAGATATTCTGTCTTCATAAAGGCTTGTATATGTGGAAATAAATCTGAATTTCTGCAGTTTGGAAAAGCATGCTCTCAGCCAGTCTAACTCCTTTTGCTGTGTTACTCCTGGCCTAGTAGCAGTCCAGTTTATGATCCCACAAACTGGCTTGTGCGGATGTGCCCTTCAGGAAAATTTCCTTGCGCGTGGAGTCCAGGTGCAGTAAATGGCTTCGGAGACCAACTTGCGCAATGAGGAACGTGCTCTTCCTAACAAATACTCTGCTGTGGAATCTACAGCCTGTGCAGTGCTACGCTGTGCAGTTGCAGCATTGCTGTGGAGCGTTCAGTAGGGGTTCAGCAACACCTGGCTGTTCAGTATGGTATTACCTTACTGTCAGAGCTTCAGCTGCCACTTCACACTAAGGACATAGGTAAAAAATACTGCAAGTAGAAAACGCACTGTTTCAACTAGATGACTGCTGCACAGTGTGTGATCATCTTGAGAAGGCCAGGTGGCATTAGTTTATGTACTCATTCGAAGGTGAGAGTCTGAATGAATAAAAAAGTAAAAACTGAAATTAGCTGGAAATAAAACCTTTAAGATCACTAATAGATAAAACAAAAGGAATGAAATCCGAAAAAGGCTGATAGATTTTTAAACCTAAAGTGATGAAGGGAGAGGTAACAACGAAGAAAATTTATTTCAAGAATTCCACATTTGATACCATGGCCGGCATTGTGGACTGATTATTTTCTCTTGTTTTGTTAAAAAATTGGTTTTGCATCTGTTTGAGACTGTTGAGCTGCTGTTATGTAGCTGTCCCCTTAGGCAGTTCCCATTTCTGTGGCAATTTTACTTAGTGGGATTTGAACCTTTTAGTACTGAGCTGTCAGGAGGGCCGTTTGGACAACAGATATTTTACCTTTGACTTTTATATACATACCAGTCATCACTGTCGATAATGTTTAAATTCCTACTGTACTATGTTTTAACTAACACAAATTAAAGCAAAAGGTTCCTTCTGATATCTTAATAGTCATAGCATAGTAGAATTTTTTTTTAATCTGTAATTAATGCAATTTTTTAATCTGTAGTTTATTTTAATCCAAAAATGTCAAGGAACCTCAGCATGTAGCTGTGCAGAAGATGGCAAGTATCTTAAATGAAATCTCTTCTTAGGATAATGCAAGCGTATTGCACTAGCTTTGGATTTTTACAGTGTTCAGCTGTATGTAAATTGTAATTTACTGCACAAATCATTTTAGTGCTGATGCTGTCTTTTGCCATAGACATGAACCAGGTATCGTGATTGCTTTCACTCTGCTGTGAAAGGCAGCTACCCCCTATCATGATCCATTATTCAAAGCACTGCTGTGCAGCTCTGAGCAGTACGTCCAAGCCTGTTACACCCCAGGAAGGCTGAGAAGAGCCCACCTGTGGCTTTCTCACATGTTGTGCTGTAGTTTACCTCAAATTCAGTGACCGCTGCTGTGAGGGAGAAAGAAGAGCAGAGCTAGGAGCTTGTGGAGGGTGGTGTTGAAATCCACGTGTGGATGCTGAACGTCCACACAAAAACACTTTCAGAAAGTAGCTGTTAGTAGTCAGTTTGGATGTGGATCATCTCAACTGCTTCACAGCTGGCTGAGGGAAAGCAAAGTTTTATTAGGAAGCATTAAAATTGGAGGATGTATTCATTTCTGCCTTAACTTTTCAGAGTCAGCCATGTATCTTGAGCTGTTCTAAATGTGAACGTTGGGTGGGTTGTTTTTAAAGCAGTCAATACTCGGGCGTCTGGTCCGTCACTCGCACTGCCATTTGCACTTCTGTGGTGTTAGATAAGGCGGCCGGGAGGCAGAGCAGGGCTGCGGGTGGGTGGCCGGGCTCGTGTCCTCCCCTCACCCTTGCAGAGGAGCTCGCTGAGACATCCCGGGCTGTCTCGCTCAGCATGGCTCCGGCGTGGCTCCTTCTTTGGAAGTAAGTGTTGGAAAATTTCTCGTAGATAGCGAAATAGAAGAGGAATCCGAAGAAGATGAAGATTATATTCCCTCAGAAGACTGGAAAAAGGTAACTGTCATGGGCTGTTAAAAAAGTATGTCTTCTGTGAATAAGGAGCTGATCTGTTACCTAGTAACTTTGAGCTCCATAGATCACACAGTTTTTCTCCATTTTGTCCTGACAGATATTGATGTTTTTATGGTAATGACTGTTAAAGACCTCCCTAGATAGTGAGAAATAGGTTTCTATATAATGCCTATTTGCCAATTTGTTTTTGATTTTGAAGAATGAAAGTTTCAAGAGAGAAAGAATGATATGGTCATATTTCCTTTCACTAAAAAAACCTGCAAGGCTGTGGTTGCTGGTTGCTTAACTTTTCATTTCTGTTATTTCTAAACAGGAAATCATGGTGGGCTCTATGTTTCAAGCTGAAATTCCAGCTGGCATCTGCAAATACAAAGAGAATGAAAAAGGTGAGACATAGCGCCATTGCCATTGCTTGACTTAAGTTTCTAGTGGGGAAAAATAAAAGATATATTGGACTTAAGTCATGTATGTGGCAAAATATAACAGCTCTTTCAAATGAAAAATAGAACCACAATCTCAAACTGTAGTTCATCGTGTGCTTCACCATCAGAGCTCGAGACTTGGAAAAGAAAGATTATATTGCTGGCCTGTTGAGCCCTTGTGTTCTAATTTGGTAATTTACACAAGTTTTCATACAGAATGTGTTAATCTCTTCACCTGATGTATTTTGTTTATGTGGAACATAGTAAAGAAATGGTGTTGCTGGAATTGAATTAACATGTTAAAAGAGACAAAATGGCACCAGCAGCTTTCATTTTCACATTTTAAAACTTTTCAGTCATTATTTAAATACCTCTTATTCTACTTTTTTTTTCCCCTCCCAACCAGAGTGTTTGTCAGTGCTTTGTCAGTGTAACTGAGTAAGGAAAAGCAGACACAGTTTAAAACCAGCTGTGAGCTTAAAAGAAGAAATTTTATTGCTCATTCAGCCCATTACTAAGAATTCATTTACTCTGCAGGTCGGTTGGAGACTGCAGTTTTCATGTTAGTTTTTAAGCTAACCAGCAGAAAACTCCATGCGTTCTTAGAATCTGAGAATAGACGCAAGTGGTGGCAATTGTCTTGCTTCAGGCTGCAGGTTGCTGTAGCCGCGCTGTAGCCCGATCTGGCTGGAAACTGAGAAGGGCATCAGTCGTGCTGCTGACAGAGCGGGCTGACAGTGAGGCTGTCAGCCTCTGGGCTTGGTAGCCACAGAGGTTGAAGAGCATGTAATTTAAAACCATGCGAGAAGTCAGGAGCTTCCACTGAAAATGGAAAACAGTAAATTAGAAAATACCTGCTTTTTACTGTGAAGTTGCTCCTTGCATGCTTTCCTGCTACAGTCTAAAAATAGAGCTTGAATTATGTATTTACCTAAGATGTGGCAAATTATGCTTTATGGATCACTCACCTGCTCTTACTGGTATTTACTCAGCTCTAAATGGCTTCTGGCCTCCAATAATAAAAAAGATAGAGCTGTTTTATGCACTGCTGTAACCTATATAAAACAGTTTTTCATAGTCCTGCACACAGCTCTTTGCAGAATGCAGAGCCTACGTCATGGGCAAAAACTGTTGAAGGGGAAAGTTAAATTTTCACTGATGTTCTAGGGTTGTTCCACTCTTATATACCAGTGGGGTTTGGTATCTTCTGCCCCTCCTTTTCCTTTCCGTGTTTTAGATTAAATCTTTGACAGGATTCGAGATGGAATATTAACGAAATCTAGAGCTGAAAAACAAGTGTCTGAGATTATGTATTTAGTCCTTTTATGTACATATACCATCTTCTTTGTTGTTCTCTAAGAAGACTAGTCCTCTTGGATCCACTCCCATAAATGAAAGCACAGAAATGGTGGAACTCTCAAGAATAACCACCTCGCTTTTCAGAATGTGTTCTGACATGCTGGTGTGCAGAAAAAACAACCCTGCATGCTGCACTAAGCTAATTACAGTGGACTGGCTCTCAGAGGACTATGCCTGGAGTACAAGTAGCTACTATTAGAGAAATTCAGGTTATGAACAATCTACAGAATTAAACAATATGTTTTTCAGAAGGCTTGGACTTGAAAATCAAAGGGTAGCTCTGAAAACTGAAAGGTGCTGAAGCGGCTTTCAGACCTACTGACATGGACCTTAGTAAACATTGCGGTGCGCTTAGCTTGCGTCAGTAGGGGGGGCTTGGAACCAGTTATCAGTTGTCTCCTGAAAAGAGTCGTCGCTTCTAATGGGGTTTGTATCCCAAGATAGCTAAAATCCTTTTCTTAAATGGGCAACCAAACATCAGATTAGGACTAGCCTTTGGGAGGAAAAAAAAGCTCCCAGAAAACTGTTGAGGGCTATTTCCGAAGTGTGTGTTATTTGTGAAATGAAGGTGTCTTCCTTTGCAAGACACTTAGTTATTTTTCTTACCATTTTTTTTCTATTTGTATTTCCATTCTGTATTTATTTTCTATTCGTATTCTATTTACTTTAATGTAAAAATTGATTTTTTTCAAGTTGCGATGCACCCAGCCACCACTCTGACCTTTCCAGCTGCACACAAACTACTGTATCGGCCCTTTCTGTGCTCACCGTACCTTCACAGGGGCTTGCTCCTTCTCTCTCTTGTTGAGCAAGAGTCAAAGGTGCTCACCAAGCTAATGGAATCAGTGTTTAAATTACTTTCTTGCTGGTTTTTGTACAGTTATCTTTCAGGGAAGACCAGGCCACAGGCAGGTCAGGATACTTTCCTGATTCTATTTTATTTAATAACTTGAATTTTATTTTACTGTACTGATGTTTTAATCTTGCAAAGCTTGTAGGCTATTCAAGATAAAAATAGGAGATAATTTAGAGGGTATGGCCTTTGTTCATGTTCCTTCCATTAATGTAAGTCTGTGAAAGTTTCCCTGGTCTGAAAGCTCGTGCAAAAGCTCTGAAAAGACAGTAGAGATCTGGTAGTATTAAAAATTAATGTTCTTCACCTGAATGTTTTTGTTTTAGAAAGTATTTCTAGGATTTAGTAGGAAAGTCCAAGTGAAATTTCCTTGCAAAGTGTCATTCTGATTGCAGAATGTTTGGCATCTGGGTGTTAACTGTGATGGAGGAGCAGTGGACCTTGGTGCTGGCTTTATAGGAGAGAACAGACTTCTGCATGGTTGTTTTAGCTCGCTTTTCTTTTTGTTCTGGTTATTTCAGTGTATGAAAATGATGACCAGCTCTTGTGGAATCCTGACTTCTTACCAGAAGATAAAGTGATTGAGTTCCTAAATGAAGCGTCAAGGCGTACAGGTGATGAGAAAGGCCTAGATGCAATTCCTGAAGGATCACATATTAAAGACAATGAGCAGGTATATAACAATAATAGGATTTGTAGTTTAATATTACTGAATGAATTGTCCCTTTATTTTATTTTAATCCTGATAATTAAAGTTGGGCTTGAAAAAGCTTTATTATTCCTTTTGGAAATAGAGATACAATGTTTTTTTTCCTGTCAGCAAATATTGAAATGTTCACTTTGGCTTAACCTTGGTCTATGCATCAATGCATTATTTTATTTATAAATAATCGTGCAGAAATGAGTTCTGTTCTCTCAATTATGTTTTTTTTTCTAAGCTTCATGAATGCATGAAGCTAAACGTATAAAGGTCTTTATACAAAAAACCATGAATTTTACAAATGTATGCAATGTATGAAAATGTTAAAATACTTCACCTGGGTGTATACCTGGTTGTGTAATTAAGAGAAATGGAAATTGAACAGAGGGAATATGTCTTTGTGCTTTTGTAAATTGCAATACATTCATTCAAAAAGTTTGTTTTTAATCCTCTTTGAATTAGGTTTTAATGATTTACTGAGTATGCTCCTATGGCACAACATAAGTTTAGCACTATTTAGAATGTTAAATGTATGTCTTTTCGTCTTCACAGGCATTGTATGAACTGGTTAAGTGCAATTTTGATACTGAAGAATCATTACGAAGGTTGAGATTTAATGTGAAAGCAGCCAGAGGTGAGCATACACAAAAAGCTAGCTTCCTATTGTTGAACTTTGCTTTAATTTGCTACACAGATAGCGGGTTTTGCTGTCAGCAGACTGAGACATTTTATTAGAGCTTGACCGCACGTCAGCATTACATATCAGTGCTCACTTAAATGCAGCCTTCAGTGAATGTCTTTTTGTTCTCTGAGAGAGTGAAGTTAGCAGATGTAGTGTAAACAAGTACATCCCCAAAGACAGCAAGTAAATTAGCCTTCTGTTAACAAAGCTTGATATTTATATTTGTGACTTTAATGACAAGTTAAAATGTAAAATGAGTTCTTAGCAGCTGAACTGTGCGTTTCCCTAGTATTTCATTCTTTGTTCTACACCTCTTCAGTCGTTAATGGAACAAACGTGTAAAAAATGAGATAACTCTCGGTTCTAAATAAGGGAGAGCGAGCATCAAAACCTTTTATTTGAAAAGGTATACCACTAAAAAGATTCTGGTCTTGAAGATCCTTTTGGAGCCTAAACGTTTGCTGTTTTGGTATTAATCTTTGTGCTCACAGTAACAAGCAACTAACAAAAGGTTCTTCTTTTAAACAATTGGCTTCTCCAGAGTTTACTGTGCAAATCACAAGACAAGGGTGCTCAAATCAAGATCAGTTTGTTCTCACACTATTTTAGTCCTTACTTGTGACCTTAGGAATCAATAAGGCCAAATTATATTAAGTTCTTAGAACTGTGACTGAAAGTTTTTAGGGGTTTATTCTGGCTCCAGCGGAGCTAAGATTTCCCATCCGTTTCCCATTTTTTTGTGTGAGCAGCACAGTTTTTTACTTTACCTAACTGGAATTCACATCTATCGTTGCTGGCTCCTGCCAGGGGTAGGGGAAGATCTCATTCCCCACTCCTTTTCCCCTGCTTCTTCCAAATACCCAGAACTAGTTTGAGTCCATAGGATGAGCTAGCTCCTTGTGCTGTGTGCTGGGTTGAAGGATACCTGCCTGCTTCCTGTGGTTCTAGGGCAGAATGTTGAGACCAGGTTTCTAAGCCCTTCTTCTTCTTTCTGTTGCCATTTCCCCCATGCAGCTGGGCAGGAATAACCGACGAGCTCATTAAGCCAACCAAAATTTCCCATCTTCTGACTAGAAGGGAGAATTTTCAGTTTTGTACCAGTAAGTGAAATTTCTGGAGGTGGTTCTCATTAGTCAGAAGGTGCTGTAAGAAACTTGAATGCCATATGTTTTCTGTCGCTAAATTCTCTTTTACTGGCCATATGCTTTTATGTAAAGTGTTTTCTTTATCTCATTCCTTTAGAAGAATTATCTGTTTGGACAGAAGAAGAATGCAGGAACTTTGAACAAGGGCTGAAAGTGTATGGCAAGGATTTTCATGTGATTCAGGCAAATAAGGTAAACACCTTAAAAATGTAAAATGTAGTTCTTGCTTTCTGTTTTTTTAAGAAATGTAGATAAGTTCTTGTGCTCAATTTCTTTCACAAATCAATATATTTACTTCTAGTTTTGTCTACACTGGTAGTCAAACTGGTTTGTCAAAGTCCAGAATCCTCTGTGACTGTGAACCCTAGGTTCAGGAAAGTGCAAAAGTCTTGCTATGCGTACATACAGGAAGGGTCTACATCCCTATAGTCTTATTCTGGTCTGAATAGAGTGGCGAAACAGACATGAATATTTCTCCCGAAGGTTTTGTCTGCAGCACCTTGAGATGTCATCAGTATTACTACAAAGTGTTTTAATTTCTGGGCCTCTGAAATTTTGAGTCAATAGTTTCCTCTCTTTTGTAGGTTGTATAAAGAAGCATTGACTTTGAATTTCACACATTTTGATTTAAATGTTAGCTTTTTGACAAAACACATATTTGAAGTCATCAAAATTTTCATGGCACATATTTCCTAGGTACGAACAAGATCAGTTGGTGAGTGTGTAGCATTTTATTACATGTGGAAGAAATCAGAGCGTTATGATTTCTTTGCGCAGCAGACCCGATTTGGAAAGAAGAAATACAATCTTCATCCTGGTGTAACGTAAGATGTGCATTATTCTTATGTGCTTTTACATGCTGGATCTAAATCTTTCTTTTGTACCTCTCTAGTCTGAAATGGAATGAATCTAGAGAATCTATCTGAATGGAATGGAATCTAGAGATTCCATAGTCCCAGGTTTCGGCAGGGGTATAAGAAAAGCAAATTGGTGTGTATAATGTAATTTCTGAAGTACGTTTGTTTGGAAATAGGCCAACAATGTGCATTGAGCAACAATTTAATTTGGTGTGTTTTCTGTTTAGATGTTTCACAAATGTAACATTTCTGCAAATATGTGATTTTTTTTTAAGTACTTGTATTGCTTTAAATGCATGTTTTGTACAGAGGCATGAGTCACAAGTTGTGGCACATGCTGTGGTGTATGCTTGAAATACATCGTCTGTAAAGCATTCTGGCCAACACAGTGCCCTGCACTAGGGCTTTTTTCTTGGTACATAGCTTCTTCCCACATTCACTGTGCTAGACAGGGAGGGAGATGTCTGTGCATAGCTCTTCATTCTCATCCCTCAAATCTGAGCAAGTCAGCCAACCTTATCTTCTGCCCTTCATTCCAATGCTGTGATTTTTGTGTCTTGCTCTTTCCGCTGCCTTTCTCCAAGTTTTTTTTACAATTATTTTTTCTTATAATTTGTTTCTGGCTTGTCTATCCTTCCCTCTTTTAAATATTACTGTTTCTGTAAACATTTTAGAACTGTGTGTTGGAGCACCAAAGTGAAATAGCAGTATGACATTGAGGGTTGCCATCTGTGGCTCCTTTGATACGTAGACTGTTACAGAGCCGCTGGATTTTCTTCTCCAGTTGTCAGAGACAGTCTATCTGCCCTTCTCCCCACCTCTTTTTTTTTCCATGTATACCCAAATCGATAGACATTTTTGCTTGTTAATCACTTAAAATATCCTCTGATTCTTTTGCTGTTGATTGCATATGGTGTTCAAAAGTGTTACCAGAAGAAGAGTCACTACGGATTGTACTTGTCTGTTCTTGAAAGCTTTTGCAGATAGACGTTGGAATTCAGAGTGCAGTATCAGTTCCGGAGTAGCTGCGTGTGAGGATATGCTGCTTCTGGAGTTAATCCAGACTAATGCCCTGAATGGAAGGGCTTTACCAACTGGCTGTGTTTGTTTGTATCTGTCATAAGAGATTTACAGTTAGTGACCTAAATTGTGGGACTGTAATAGATTTCAGATACGGGAACGTGTCTTACGTCTAACTGAAGTTTCTCATTTGCTTTTAACTCTTACCCCTTTTAAGGCTGTATAAGCACCGAACTTCCTGACTTAATAGCATGCTGTCACTGCCGCAGCAGACTGTGAGAGCTTAGTGTGAACCTGCCTTGGAGCAGCACCTTGAAAACACAGTGCGCAGCATCACAGCATTGTTGATGTTCCTGCTTGTGCATGATCTTAGGGGATGTAGCACAAGCGCGGGCTGAGTTTCTGTGAGCTGACTGCAGTGCTCGGTCAGCAAACGGTAGTCGCTGTGGTCAGACCGTCCGTGGGCCAGTTAACAGGGCTGATCTTACAGCCCTTAAGTTTGCAGAAGTTGTGCACTTCAAAGAGATACAAAGATGCGAATAGGTCACACGTGCAGTATGTGCAGTGAACACTTTTGTACAAACAAAATCAGTCCTTTCAGTAGCGAGGGCAGTGCTGAGTGTGCTGTTTGTGTTGTGCAGAGATTACATGGATCGCCTCCTGGATGAAAGTGAAAGTGCTGCTTCCAGCAGAGCTCCGTCCCCGCCTCCTACGACTTCCAACAGCAGCACCAGCCAGTCTGAAAGAGAGGACAGTGCAACCAGCAGCAGTAACCAGAATGGTGAGTGCCCCGTTGCTCCGAAAATGGGTTGCCAAGTCACAGCAGCGTTGCAGATGACAAGCCAAAAGAGAAGTTCAGTTTCCCTCTCTAAAAACAGCTCTAGTTTAAAGTATTTTCCAGGGTGTTAGCAGCTTTAACTTAAAAATGTTTTTTAAAAAAGAGCTACATATTTGCATGTAGCCAGTAGCCATGTATTGAAGATAAATCTCAGTAGAACCTTCCTTTTAAAAGCACTTTACCTGGTCTTGTCTCCCCCATGCTGCTGTAGTACTGTAATGCTAACTTTGTGAGGAGTTCCATGCAGCGTTTTTAAATCAACTGTCTGAGATGGAAGCTGTCGGGCAGTGCACTAGTGCTTGCCTAGTGCTTATCCCAGGAACGCAGTTAACTGTTCTTACCAGATGTGGGGCATCAAGGGCCAGTGTGGAATGGGAGAAGAGCCAGGGCATGCTCGCTCCCGAAAAGAAACCTCAAAAGCAAGGGACAGCCGTTCTGATGGAGCTGAAGTAAAAGCTGTAGCAAGTGGAGGGAGGGGCTAGGGAGCTGTTTGAAATTTTGAAAAGAGGGGAAACTACAGAGACTGCCCAGGTGAGGGCAATCCACCTGCAGCTTGCACTGTTGTGGGTTTCTGGGACATTTTCTTGGCTGATGATGCTTCTGAGGGCTTCCAGAAACTGTCATGATATATCTGTCATTTGTATGCAAATAAACCACTTGTTCATCGCACAGTGAGGACGCAAAGACCAGTACTGGCTTTTTAGTTCAGTGGGGAGTAGTTAGGCTTCTGTTTATTGACCTGTCACAATTTTTCCTGTTCTGCTTACACTTCTACTCTCTTTATACGTCTCTAACGCAGGGGTGTCTGCTAACGGGCCAGGTGAGATACCAAATAAAGATGAAGCAAAAATTGAAGGATTGCATGTAAATGGACCTACTAGTGGCAAGAAAACACCTCACACAGATCTGGATACAAATGGGTATGAAACTGAAAACCTTTCCATTGACCCAAAACTTGCTCATTCAACTTCAAGAAATGAAAATGATTTTGAAGAAAAAAGTGAAAGACCTCTAAAAAGAAGAAGAATTAACAGCAATGGAAAAGAGAGTCCTGGTTCATCAGAGTTCTTCCAAGAAGCAAACTCACATGGGAAGCTTGAAGAACTAGAATCTTTGGATGACTGAATATTAAGAGCTGATTTTATTCCTTGGAGTAAATTTTGGGTGTCTAAAATTTTCAGGGTTGATGGGTTACCTTACAAAATCCAGTTCTGTAAAACAATCTGCTGAGATTTTCCTTATACCTTCTAGTTGGCTCTTAAGATCTGATTATTTGTTTCTGTCAGTGCTGAAAAGCAGTAGGAGAATATTCTGTTTCTCAGAGCTGTCAGCTGTAGTTCTGGGAACACTAAGGCGCTTAAAAATATTTGAGAGACAAATCGGTGATTTTCTGAAAAAATGCTTCCAGCCTAATACGTTAAAGAAAATTAATTCTGTATATATACGCTATTTAAGCATTGTACAAGTGAACAAAGCATCCTATTTGAAGCAGGGGGCTGGTTTAAATTTCTGATTGTTGTGGGGAGTTACAATGAAATGGAGAATTCCGAGACACGCATCAGAGTAGGCACAGAGACTCATTCGAGAGAGAAAAACGTGTCACGCCATTGCTAAGGAACCCTTATGAATCCTGAAAGTTATGAGCACAACTATTTTTATATATAGAAGTTTTAAAAGGTAATAACTAAACCAGGTCAGGTTTGTATATGTAAAATTGTTGACATCAATGATGTCTTTCCATATTCTTATCTGGGCTAAAGAAATACATTCTGTATTTTTCCAGATTTCTTTGTAGCCTTTGAAAGATTTTTACAGTACTTATGTCTTGATTGAACTGTCCTTTCTTAAAACAAAAGCTTGTATAATTTTCTTAACTTGTACAGTTGGTAAACTTTTATGAGAGAATTGATATCCTGAGTCTAATGTCAGCTTCATTTTATTTTGCTGAACTCTTTTCTTAAAAAAAAAAAATACACAAAAAAAGACAAACCAAACCAATTGACCTAGAAAAAAAAAAGAATGCTTATCAGTCACCAACATGTTATTTTCTTCTCAAAAAAAAACAGTAAATCATTAACATCAAGAATGGTTAGAAGTCATTTGATTTTGAAAAGATTATTTTTCTTGTTTTATAACAAATAGTGATGCTAAGAATTTGTTAAGCATGATGCTTGCATTGCACAAATTTTCTTGCTTTCATTTACATTTTCTCATTTTGTTTTGAGCTCAGATAAATTTCATGTCAGCCAAATGCTTAAGTTTACTAAACCGTGTTCACCAGGGTCAGGTTTTAGATTATTCATTGATCTATTTTCAGTATATCTCTCATCATCTACATTTCACCGAGCACAGGAAGGACAGGAAATGGGTCAAGTGATTCTGGCTGTACCGGTTAGAAATGGACATGCAGCTGGTAACCTGGTGCCTGATCTTGAATTTCTGAATACTAATGGACCTTACGTGGATGGATATTTCAGTGGGAGCAGAAACATCACCCAGAAATACTTGGTACAGTATATACACATAAATATGTTTGCTATATAGATTCACATGTGTAAGAAGTGAGAGTAGGTATGGGTAACTCTTTTAAGATTAACGTGCTAGAAACTAAAATTGTTTGTAAATGTGTGTGGAGCAGGGCGATGTTCACCTTCCCACTAGCACAATTTGAAAGGCGTTGAAGTAGGGCTTACATCCATGAAATAGAAAGATTCTTAATACCAGTGTTTTTTTAAAAAACCTTTTTTTTTAAGCCACAGCTACAGTCTACTGAAATAAAAATAGGAAAAATTGTTCATTTGTATAATTAATAATCTTGTCACCTCCTCCTGTGGCTTACAAGTGTGCTGTTAATTTTTAATTGGTTTTTTACCTAAATGATCTTAAAATGTATGTCTTCACGATTCCAGTTTTAAATGTAGGGTCCCATGGCTTGAAACTGATGTATCAACCTGAAAAAAAATCTGCTAAGGGTTTCGTTTTGTTCTTCAACTACATGTACTTGGACTTCATGGTCATTAATGAGCCAAATTCCCTGGATCCAGATTAGCTTCATCAGCGTGGTTAGTTCCTGGACTGCATTTACCTGCTGTTCCCAGAAACGTTTGGACTGATGGTTTAACTGGTTCAGCTGACTGCGAAGTTGACATCTACCTACCTTAGGCAGTAATTGATGTTGAGAGGCACAGGGGTAAGGATTGGTAATGCATGGCCTGTGTTAATCACTTGATTAAGCAAGCGGTTGCATTAGGAAGAGGTTGCTGTTGATTTGCAATCCGTTTAATTAACGGAGCCCCAAAGTATCACAGTTATCTCAAAGGTGTGGGCTTGAGACGGTTTCAGACTGGAGGGCAGTGCGGCGCTTCTAAGAGTCTGTGCAGCTGGCGTCCTTTTTTCAATTTTATTGTTATGCATTTCTGTTTGCAAGTTGGAGATACTTCCAAAAATTTATAGGAAAGTTTATAAGTCAATTGTCTCAGGCTTGTGTGTGAAATACAGCACTGTGTATATTTTCAGGAATGTTGCTTTGTTTTTTTTTTAATCTTACCTTTTTCTGGTGATACATAGAAGAGACCTGACATTCCGTAATCAACACCTATGTAATGCTCAGTTAGACTTTAAGAATATTTAATTATAATTTACAGTTTGTTCATGCTGGTGTTTTACACAATACTTTGTTCATGTTCTTCAAAATGCAGCCACTATAACTTGATAAGTCATTGCACTACTAAAGCTATTTAAAAATCTAGAAATTTAATAACTTTGATTTTGTTTAAAAAGCATTCAGTACACTTTGGAGCCCAGAAATGGTTGAACTTGTTTCCAGCCAGCACTGGCAAGGTTGGAGCTTGCAGTAACACTGGGGTATGTTTTTCAAGCACTACCACGCTGTCTTCAGCTGGATGGGGAGTCTGGCTTTCACAGAGTGCTTTGTGACTGCAGCCTAAACTGAAAGCTCCAGTTCAACTGAGTAAATCCTTGTTGGGCTTTCCAAAGGCTATTTAAAGTGATATTAAGACCAACAACCACAGACACACAGAATTTACAAGTTAGTTTTTATACAGTTTGTCACACATAGTAATTTTGCACTGTTAGTAACTCCCTTGTCTTATCCCTGTTCCCTGTCTGCAATTCTGAAAAAGCTTATTAAACTATTTTTTTAAACACACTGTCTGCATACGAAATTCCTGAGTGGTTTGGTCAGAACGGGGCGGAGTGGTTCTGCTCCTGGGCGCCTCGCAGACCCACGCCAGCTGCAAGAGCGTGCCAGTAACTGGCTACATCAGCACAACTTGCAGAAACCCATCCTTGTAGGCAAAAACGTCATCCTTTGACTCCCATACATGCCCTGGGCCCCTTCCCTCCGATGAATTTCATTTCGGGGCCACAGCCTGCCGCTGGGTGTTGCTCTGTGCAGCCCCGGGCACCAACCTGGTTCGGCTCCAGCCTCCTGTGCTTGCCACTGGAGGGAGCGAGCGGCTGGCCCGCGCAGCCACGTTAAAGCACGGACAAGGTAGGAGGAAGGTCGATGGTTTATTGGAAGCCGGTACAAAAATACGTAGGCACATAAAATCCTTTTTTTGCTATCATTACTGACTTACATATAAAGCCTGCCATACATTCAAATAAAAAGGTCACCCTTTTAATCACTAAAATGGTGAATTCTGTAAATAGATTCTGTATAGAAAACAATTTAGTAGATTAATAGCATAGAAAATACTGGTGTAGGAACTCTTTCCCAGTGTATACAATACATCCAGACCCGGCACTGAAGTGTGCACATTTACAAACAAAATAAGCTTTAAAAATATTTTAACCCTTTGGACAATAAATCTAACCAGTAGATTCAAAAATAAACCAAGAAAAGCTCTAACAGAATCAACATCCTGACTGCAAATGCCTCAGCACAGCAAAGTTATAAGTGAACGTGGGGGATAAAAAAAATAAAATAAAAACATGACTTACGAGTGTGTGCTCAAGGAAGTGCCACGAGTACCTACGCTGCCCTACGCCCCTGCCGGCCCACCGAAACAGCAGCTCAGCAGCAGGTTGCAAAGCCAAGGGTTTAACAAAACCCAGGAAGCTATAAGAAAGGATCGGGGAATGTCTGGCCCGCTGTGTGGCACCGGGAGCACCCAGCCTGCTGCTTGCTGCCGGACCAAGCCAGGGCAGGGGGGCACTGGCCCCGGCCAGCAGCCCCCAGCGCAAGGAGGGGGGCACAGGGCAGCAGCCCCCCACTGCCTCTGCCAGTCTCACTCACGCGGATGAGCCCCGGTGGTCAGGACACCCCTCAAGGCAGCTTTGCTGAGCACCGGTTACATTTTTAGCAGTTACCTTCCAGAAACAGAAACGTATTGCCTACGGCGCTTGGTCTCCTAGTTACCAAAGGGAAGCGTACAAAAAAACTCACTAATACGCAGTTCTACTAAAATTTTTTTTTTTCAAAACTATAAAGAATTGTTTTTAAAACCGAAAGACAATCTGAGGACAGGCCTAGAAAGAGGTGCTGTATAAGACAACCTTTAAAAACCCTTCAGCGCTGCTGGATGTATTAAAAACCCAGTCCTGTCACCACACCACGGCTGGTGCCAGACAAGGCCCAGGCGCTGCAGGTGACGGCCCGGCCTGGCACGGCACAGCTCGGCACGGAGCCGAGGGCCGCCAGCCCGTGAGGCCAACTGGCGAGGTTGGCACTGCCTTGCTAAGGCCAGACGACCGTTTCCAGCTCCTGTACCTTTCCCAGGTGCTGATGAGTCCTCTGCAGTCCAAACCCTTGCACCGCTTGTGCAAGCCTCTCCTGCCAAGTCTCAGTGTGATTAAAACCCCAGGATTTCCTCACAATCAATCAGCCTTAATCAGATGAATTCTTACACGTGCAGTCATTTTATCTTCCCCGTGATTTTTGAAGGCAGCAATCCGGATTGTGCAAATTAAAGCGCATCAACATTCCTCTGCAGCAGACACCCCTAATTCCTTACTGTACTCTGCCAGTGATCAGCTCAACAGAAACATTTTTGCTTTCAGATAAAGCATTCCCCTGGTCACACAGAGCTTTTTCCTTTAATATCCATCTTGATGCCAGCTTCAGACTGCTTGCTCAGTTGCTCCTCTGTGAAGGTGATGTAGGAATACACCAGGCTTCCAGCAATACTGCAAAAAAAAAAAAAAGGTTGAGATAAAAGCGTGAAGCGAGGCACCACATCGCCCAGCAGCACACCGGTCTGCCAGCCCCTGCAACCAGCTGGGCAGCCACAAACACTGGTGCCTGAGGAACGGTCCAGCCGTGGTTCTGACCATCAAGGAGCCAAAGCAAGCATCAACTTGCAAGAAAAAAATCTGCTTTCCGCCAAAGCCCACGTGTTTTGCTTAACTTATACCCAAACGCCTGCTATTCTGAGCGCCTGCTCTATTCCTGGGCTCGCTCCATCACTGGGGTAACCCCGCCGCAGAATGGGAGGCACAAGGAGACGTTTTGCGGCAGCCGAATACCCTCCAGTGCACAAAAGACTTTTCCAAAAGCTGTACTAAAATAGCGGGTGAAATAAAGCAAATATTTCTTTTGCTACCTTAATTACACGCGCCGGCTGCTCTGCGCCATGCCACGAATGGAAACGAGCTCCTGTGTTGCCAGGCAGTGAGAGGCAGGGGAAAAGCCCCGCCAGCGCGCTCTGCCAGCACGTTACGTCCGAAAGCAAAGCACGACCCATCCGGGTCAACAGCGCTGTTTCACCAGACAAAAAGGAGCCTTTCCACTCCCTGTAAGCTCCGAGCAGGAAGCTATTTTCCTCCGCAGGGTTTCAACGTAAGTGTACCTGGTTTTCCTCTCTTTTTTTTTTTTATTATTATTTTTTCTACTTTCCTAAAAAAGCAGCAGCTAAACCCACGTCAAACACGTCAAAGCTGCGCGGACGTGCCCTGGTGAACGCGTCCCCCCGGCGGTGCCATTCACAGCCCGGCTCACCGCGGGGCCGGGACTTGCTCCGTCCCAGCTCACGGATAAACGTGGCTGTTCTTCTTCCTGCCTGGATCAGCTGAAAACCACAACTATGCAAAAAGTCAAAACCCCACAGTTTTTTGAGAGAAGCGTCTTAGTGGTCAAACCGTCTCAGCTTCACAGCAACTTTCATTTGCAAAACATGAACATGTGCAACCCCTACGTTCTTACCTGATATTTAGACCAATGAAGTTTGTCCATGTAAAAATATAGTCTCCTCCAAAAAACATCCCAATATAGGTTATTAAAATATTCTGCAAAGGAACAAGATTTCAAGAACAGGAGTGAGTGTCTGCATAACCTGAGCCAAGCGTACGCTCTGGTTTTCAAAGCAACGTGGAAACAGGAAAGCCTGGATGCGGACAGTGTGAAATATGCGAGCGCTGGTAATCCGGGATTAAAAGGGGTCGTGTTTAGTGCTGCTGGATGAATGGAGGCTTTGATTCCTCAGGCAGCGGTGCAGAGCAACGTGGCACAGCACACGGGGGGGGCAGAGCAATGCCATTCCTGGCCCCTGGTGCCCGCGGCAGCCGCAGGGCTGCAGATCTCCCCCCGCTCCGACACCAGCCCTGCCGGACGGGCAGCTCACACGTGGCAGAAAAACCAGGAAAACCCCCCAGGAGCACCCATCAATTTTTATAGCCAGCTTGCTCCGCCCTGGGACGAGGTGACCCGGAAGATTTGGCTCTTTCTGGGCGTTTTGCACTTCATTAGCCCAGGACAAGCTACGCCAGAGCTGTCCGTGCACAGCTGCTGGCAGCAACCGCTGTGCAAACACGCCCGGATCTCCTACTGCACGCAGCGACGGCCTCAAGGCACGACACCAGCACGTCCCCCTGCTGCTCCCAGAGGTGCTGTCCCACCTCTGCCAGTCCCATGGCGCCAGTCCTGCACCCCCATGTGCCTGAGCAGCCAGCGCAGCAGCCGGGAAGGCTGGGTGCTGAGCACCACGCTGACGCCTCAGCCCCGCTTCCTCCCCAGCACCCCCCTCCCAGGCTTCTGGGAAGCACCAGCATCCCAAAATGGGATGCAGGGAGGCTGCTCGGGGCCGTTACCGGAGTAAGCTCGCCCCTGCTCCAGGAACAGCCGCGAGCTCCCGGGGCAGGCAGCCCGGGCACGCGGCCACGCAGCATGGGAAGAGCAGCGCCGCCGGGCACGTCACCGCGCAGCCAGCCCACGTGCCGGCAGCGCGGCGCGAGCGGGAATCACTGCAGCGCTCGCCCGGCACAGAAAGCTGCTTACCTTAATGCAGCCAACTATTGTAGTTGTAAGAGCAGAATTATACTGAGTGCAAAGGACCGTGGAGTACATCAAAATAAACCTGCGGGAGGAACAGACCGCGGTCAGGCTCCGGGACGCGCTCAGAGCACGGCAATTCAGCTTCTCAGCCCGCGCCCCCTGCTCTAGAACGGTGTTTTCCTGGTGAAACCTGCACGGAGTCATTTCCGTCCACCATGGCTTTCAACAGTATCGTGTCTATCAGGACTAAAGTTATTTTTTAACCCAGGATTACTCAGGCGACCAAAATTCACCACTGCTGCACCTCCCAGGCCGGGAGCCCCGGTGCTGCCAGCCCCCGCCACGCGACCAGGACGGACCCCGGTGCGGTCACGGTGCCCCTCCAGCCCCACACACGCCTCGGGAGCACCACCGGACGCAGCCTTACCCCATCACACACGACAGCGTGAACTGCACGACGAAGAACACATCTGCCCAGCCCTTGTACTCCATTGCCTGCAGAGAAACGGAGGAGGAGGCACGGTAATTCACAGCAAGACAAGCCCCAGCCCCCAGCTTTCACATCACAGCAGCAAAGAGCTGCCCCAGATGAATACCCTGCACCAGCATCGCCCCCGATCCAGGGGGTCAACGCACAACCTGGCCCAGCACCCACCGCAGCCCTCCTGGAAAAAGGGGTCCATGGTGTCAAGGGAGCTCAGAGGAGCAGGAGGCACCTCCCCGGCGGGTGCTGCCCAAACCCCCCCCCAGCCCCAGGCAGCAGCTTCCCAGGAGGCTGGGATCACTTTGCCATGAGAGCAGCGTGGAGCACCCCAGCCCTTGCCCCAGAGATCCCGACCGAGCTGCGACGTTGCCGTTTACAGCTGCACTCCCGGACCTTTGGCCACGAGCTCACGCAGAGATCTCGTGTAGGTGCTGGGAGAGGTGGCAGCTCAGGGAGGCTGGCTGTGAAACCTCTCGCTCCTTGCCCAAGCAGGAGCTGGGGGACACGAAGCTGAGCACGACCCAGAAACACGTCCCCGGGGGCAGAGGGGGCTGACGGCAGCCCTGGCTGCGTTGGGCAGAGCACTGCCAGCGGGGCAAGGGGCTCTGCCCCGCCTGCAGCCCTGCACGGCCTCGCTTTTAATCTCCTCGTCTGCTGACAGATTTCTTAATTACACCCGGCCCTGCCAGGCCCGGCGGGGCGAGACGCTGCCGCTGCCGCCCAGGTCCCGCGGCTCTGCCACGCGCAGCGGCCGTGCAGGAGGCAGGGGAGCAGCTCCTGCGCCCACCCCGGGCAGCTGCCGGCGCTCACAGCGGCGCTGTTCATAGCGGGAGCCCCGACAGAGCACGGCTTTGTCTGCCCCGACCGCCAGGAGCTCGGCCGGAGTTTATTCAGGGGAAAGGGAAAATAAAAAATAAAAAAAAAATAAAAACACAGCGAGAGGAGATTTCTACTGAGGCTGAACAGAGGCTGCACAGTGCAGCACACAGCGACGTTTTCTCCTCGTCTGCCAGCTCCCGGTTATCAAGGAGCACTTTATCCCCAAAGGCTCCCCAGCTCAGCCGGCCCGCCCGAAGCCCCTCGCCCATCGCTGCTCCTCGTCTCAGCAGCTCCCACCGGGTTCATCACCACGGCACCGGGCTCCCAGCAAGAGAAAAGCCAGCGGCCCTTCCCAAGGGTAACTGGCTGTGAACTGGTGCGACAACAACACAATATGCAGTCCAGGTACACAGAAGCACAGGAAAAACAAAACCCCCAGGGATGAGACAGCAAAGGAGGCAGGAGTGCCTCGGAGCGGTTCAACAGAGCTGCTACAGGAAGGGGGAAGGACAACGAAGTTTGAAGAAACCCATTTCCACTAAAAATACTCGACTTCTTTATTTTAGATAATATTTGGTTTCACTTATTGCTCCTGTACTTCCCCATTCCTGCAACTTTACAAAAACGCTCAGATGAGGCAACTCCGTGGATTTTAAGCCAAACGTAAGACTTGCAGTTACTTTCTACTTCAGCAGTTTCCCCCCTCTCTACCCCAAAAGCTGGCCCCAAACCGCTCTCTGCCCTAAACTCACCCACCAGACGCCACGTAGCATCTATCTACAAGCCAGGGTAACGAGCTACGTCGCAGCTCCACGTTTGGAGCACTCGCCACTGTATGCAAAGAGGCCAAGCTGCAGAAAAGTGCCGTACAACCAACGCGGAGATGTTCTTCCCAGCAAGTTTTTGCCCGCAAGGTATCGTGCCACTACAGATTTTGCTTTCGGGGGCAAGAATCCTACCTTTTGCGCATCTCCGGTGAAGTAGGCAATGGTCAGGGTGGGAAGGATCATGAACAGTGCATTGTAGTAGAGCAGACCGTATTTTCCCAGCTCCTAGAAACAGAAAAGTCTGAGTCCTTAAGCTGGCTCCGAACAGGACCGCAAATCCTTATCCGTATTGCTGCTGACGAGCGGGTCTCGTGAGCTAAGTGCACGTGGGATTCCTGGAGGCAGGAGAGCTGGAGGGCTGTGCACCAGCGAGACACCAGCCCTACGGTGCTTTAGGGCAGGAGCTCAAGCTCTTTAGGACAGGACCTCAAGCTCTGCCTGCGGGGCTCTCCAGGAGCCAGCGTGCTGCTGACAAGCCCCTGGGTCTCTCTCCCAACAGAGGAGCGGCACAGGAAGGTTTCGCAGGGCTGACAAGACGGCTTGGGACCAGGAGAGCCAACAGCATCGCACAGCCTGATGCCTCCAGCAGCTGGCTGCGCCTCCAGCCACCAGCGTGAACCAGGCCAAATAATCTGGGTGCAAAAATGTCGACCAAGCCCCAGCGGGGCTTCCCTGGCTGCAGGGGATGATGCTGGACCTCCTCAAGGTCTCTGGAGCATCAAGGCACAGAAACAAAACCCACCCCCCCAGCAAAGCACACAAAGCACGGGATTTCCCCCCAAAGCTTGCTCCTCAGGCAAGGTGTGAGCCAGAGGGAGGAGATTTGGGGAGAGGGACGTGGTGGCACCAGCTGGAGACCCCAGACACGGCAGAGGTGTCCCCGACGGGTGACACATGCCCCGCGTCAGCCTCCCTGGTGCCACCCCCACAGGTCAGCCCCAGGCAGCACGGACAGAGGTCAGCCTACCTTGGAATCCAGCTTCTGTTTGACGTAGGCACCGTTTGCAGCTGTTAAGGCATCGTTAACAAGGATAAAAATATACCCTTCCAGATCAAACGCCAGGTCAGCACTGGGAAAGGCGAAAATAAAAGTTAACGGTGTTTAAGTTTCGTGGAGCGTGCCACTTGTGGGATTTCTTCCACCTCCTGTTTTGCTGGCAGCTGTCAGAAAGAGTTAATCGTGCGGGGAAGGAGTGGGAGTTAAGTGGGGGTTAAGTGGGAGTTACTTGAGTCTGGAGAACATTCCTTCCTACCGTACAGCATGTCTGTCTGAAGGGGAAGAGGAAAGGTCACCGCGTACTCCCCGTGCCAGGCCGTAACGGGATGGTCGGACACTGCCCTCACCTCAGCCCCGCGAAGGGGCTCGAGCTGCGCTCTCGCAGCTTCCACCAGAGGAAGCAGACACCTTTGTGGGGCACCTCGGCTGTTTTCTTAGCAGTACATGTAGCTCAGAACGTGCTGCCAAGATTTCACCGTGGAAAGGCCTCCACGTGTGCCGTTTTGCTGAGCGCTGCTGGCTGGACAGCGCTGCACCGGGGCTGTCAGACACCAAGCAGAACCACAGCCAGGAAAGGTGCGAGAGCAGCGGACGAGGGGCTCACCTCGCAGCCACAAAGGCGCCGATGATCATGGCGAACACCGTCATCTGGACGCCCCACGAGAACTTCTTCCTGGAAGGAGAGGGACGAGGACACCCTGGTCAGCCACGGGCAGGGTAAATCCTCGTTAAAGCACCCCAGAGAGGAGCAGCACCGGGCGGGGGAACCAAACCCACAAAACTCCAAGCTAACAAGGAGGTGCACAAGCAGCAAGCGAGACCAAAAAGTTTGCAGTTTGGCAGGGTTTTATTATTACTGCCTGAAAATAGCTGGCACGGACAAGGTGCGCGTACCTGGGGAGTGCTGCAGCCCTGCCCGCGGCAGCCAAGGACACGGCGTGGGACGAGGGGCCAGCCCTGCACCGCCTCGGGGTCCCCCACACCTCATCCCACCCCGTGCCCTGTGGGTCGGGGCTGGAGCCAGCAACGCGCCGCTGCTCCGTGCCCGTTTCCTCCTCCCACCCACGCTCCCAAAAGGCAGCCCGGGGCCAGGAGCCGCGGCCACGCAGCCCTCGGGCACGCAGACGCCGGCTGACACGGTGCGTGCGGCCCTCCAGCACCTCCTGCCACCCCGGACGGCGCCTGTTGCTGCTGGCCCGGAGGAAAGCAGCCGCGAAGACTCACTTGAGCAGGAACCCCTCGGCGAACATGGTGAACAGGATGGAGAACCGCCGCAGGACGGTGAACATCGGCAGGCTGCAGGGGCAAGGTTTGGCAGTGAGAGGGGCCCGACGCTCCCGTGCTGCTCCCACCCGCCGTGCCCACCCCCCGCGAAGCCCCCAGCCCGGGGGGGTGGGGGACACGGCAGCTGCCCCCCAGCAGCCCCGTGCGAGCGAGGATACGGCCCAGGACGAGGAGAGCAGCCGTACTTCAGCTTCTTGGTGCTGAACAGTCCCGTGATCTGGTTCCCGAAGTACAGGAGAGGTAGAGGAAATGTCTGGAAAATTAAAAATAAAGGCGGGGGGGGGGTTAACAGGGTGAGTAACGGGCTGGGGAGCTGCGCCCGCGCACACGGACAGACGTACCCGGGGAAGTTTCCCCCCCCCCGGGGAAGTTTCCCGCACACGTGCTCCCCAGACCCGCTGGGGAAGGTGCATGGAGCAGGGGATGAGGAGCCCCCAAAAAGGGGCTGGGGGGCCGGGGGTGGCCGCAGCTTACCCGGCGGGGTATGTGCCTGTCCAGGTCGGGGAAGCTGAGCACCCGCAGCGCCTTGCCGGCCCACAGCACCGCCACCGTCGCCACCATCTGCGGGAGAGGGGACGGGTGGGCACCGGGCCCCGGGCGGGGACTGGGGGGTTATGGGGGGGGGGGGGGGGGGACTGGGGGGACTAAGGAGGGATTGTGGGGGCTATGGGGGGTACTGGGGTGCATTATGGGGGGTCTGGGGGGGGGTTAAAAAGGGTTAAGGGGGGACTAAGGAGGGATTGTGGGGGCTATGGGGGGGGTTAAGGAGAAATTGGGAGGGCTAGGGGGGTATTTTGAGAGTACAGGGGGGGGGTTAAAGGGGGTTAAGGAGGGATCGGGGGGCTTATGGGGGGTTAAAGAGGGATTGGGAGGGCTATGGGGGGGTTAAGGAGGGATTGGGGGGGCTATGGGGTTATTGGGGGGAGTTAGGGGGATTGGGGGGTCGAGGGGGAATTGGGGGGATCGTGGGGGGTCTTGGGGGGGGTTAAAGAGGGTTAAGGAGGGGTAAGGGGGGATTAGGGGGGTTATGAGGGTACTGGCAGGGTTAGGGGGGATTGGGGGGGGTCAAGGGGGGATTGCGGGGGCTAAGGGGGGACCAGGAGGGTTAAGGGGGGACTGGAGGATTTAGGGGGGTTTAGGGGGGGGGTTGGGGGGGTTAAGGGGGGGTGTTACGGGGAGTATCGTGGGGATTAACGGGGGTGCCCCCAACTCACCTGTCCCAGCCCCACGCACAGCGAGGACGGGAACCTGCGGGCAGAGAGCAGGCGTGGGCAGGGGCCCCCCCCTCGCACACCCCTGCCTGGGGGGGGGGAAGGGGGGGGGGGGGCACAGAGCACGGGGAGACCCCCCCCCCGGCACCGGGCTGCGGGGGGGGGGGGGGGGGGGCACCGGGAGGGGAAGGAAACGGGGGGCGCGCGGAGCCCCGGGGCGGGGGGGCCGTACCCGTAGGCGGTGAGGACGCTCTTGTTGACGACGACGATGAGGAAGGAGCTGAGGCCGTAGAAGGCCGCGGCCAGCAGGCGGAGGCACAGCGAGAGCCCCGGCGCCGCCATGGCCCGGCCCCGCTCCGCATCGCCGCGCGCGGGGGCTCCCGCGGGGGCTCCCCCCTCGGCCCCGGCCGCCGGGCGGCTGCGCGCGGCCCGCCGCGACATGGCTGCGGGGGCGGGGCCTCGGGGCGGGGGGGCGGGGCCTGCGGGGGGCGGGGTCTGGGGGGTGGGTGGGGTTTGAGGGGGCGGGGCCGGAGGGAAAGGGCGGGAAAGGGGGGGGTGCAAGGGGGGAGCGGCAGGGGGGGCGGGGGCACTGCGCGGGGACAGCACTGCGCGGGGACAGCACTGCGCGGGGACAGCATTGCATGGGGACATTGTGCAGGGACATCATTGCACGGGGACATCATTGCATGGGGACGTCATTGCGCGGGGACATTGTGCAGGGACATTGCACGGGGACTTTGCACGGGGACATTGTGCAGGGACATTGCACGGGGACATTGCACGGGGACATCATTGCATGGGGATATTGCACGGGGACATTGTGCAGGGACATTGCACGGGGACATTGCACGGGGACATCGTTGCACAGGGACATCATTGCACGGGGACATTGCACAGGGACATTGTGCAGGGATATTGCATGGGGGCATTGCACGAGGGCGTTGCACGGGGACATCATTGCATGGGGACATCATTGCACGGGTGCGTTGCACAGGGACATCATTGCACAGGGATGTTGCACGGGGATATTGCGTGGAGACATTGCATGGGGACATCATTGCACGGGGACATCATTGCACGAGGACATCGCACGGGGGCATTGCACGGGGACATCATTGCATGGGGACATCATTGCACAGGGACATTGCATGGGGATATTGCATAGGAACATCATTGCACAGGGACATCATTGCATGGGGACATCGCACAGGGGCGTTGCACGGGGACGTTGCACAGGGTCATTGCACGGGGGTCATTGCACAGGGACGTTGCACAGGGATGTTGCACGGGGATGTCACACTGTTGCACAGGGACATTGCATGGGGACATCATTGCACCAGGATATTGCACAGGGGCGTTGCACAGGGACATCATTGCACAGGGACATCATTGCATGGGGACGTTGCACAGGGACATCATTGCACAGGGATGTTGCATGGGGATATGGCACGGAGACATTGCATGGGGACATCATTGCACGGGGAGGGGACATTGCACAGGGACACTGTGTGGGGACATTGCATGGGGGTGTTGCATGTGGGACATTGCTCAGGGACATTGCTTAGGGACATTGCACTGGGATGTTTCACAGGGACATTGCATGGGGACATCATTGCACCAGGACATTGCATGGTGGGCACGTTACAGGGTTGTGATATTAGGGTGTTACACCAGGGGAGCAACTGCACAGAGGTCAGGCGTGGGGGCACAGCATTGCCCGGGGGCCTGGGGGGAATTAGGGGGTGTGGGGAGCATCACACGTGGGGAGGGCACCGGGGCATGGCCCGGGCTGGGGTCCCTGCATGGCAGCGGGGCACGTGCTCAAAGCACAGCTTTGTGTGTCCCCAGGCGTGGGGATGGACGGATGGGTGGACGGACGGGCAGACGGGTGGATGGATGGACAGACAGACAGGGAAAGCCAGGCACGCAGCGCAGGGGGCCCGGGGGTGCCACGCAGGAGGCAGCCCTCCCCTCCGAGCCACGCGGGGAGCGTTTCTGTGCTGCCGCTTCCCAGCTGGAACGTGCGAGAAGGGACGTTGCTCATCAAATACGGGCAGTTCCCAGCTTCTGGGGGTTTTCCCCACGAGCGCAGGATGGGGCCGTGGCACCCGGGGCGGGGACAAAACACGGTAAGGCGGCCTAGAAAGGGGGAAAAAAAAAAAAAAAAAGTAGGTTACTTTAGAAAAACTGCCTTGCTCAGTGCTCCGTGCGAAGACGAGACCAAACCCAGCCCCTGGCCCAGGCACCACCGCGCCTCGGCCCTGGTCTCTGCTCATCTCCCCTCGCCCCGCTGCCTCCCGGCGCTGGCAGCAGCCTCCTGCACCCGGCCGGCACGGAAAGCCACAGCCACGGAGGTTTTCCTGCCCGCAGCACCCTCCTGCCCGGTGCCACGCCACGTGCCTGCACAGCACCACGTGCCGCCAGGGCCACGTGCCGCCGCGTCCCCGCGTCCCCGCCAACCCCGGGCACGGCAGCGGCGCTGCGCTCCCGGCCGCCCAGCCCGCCCCAGCCCTGCCTTTCCTTCCTGCCCAACCCGGCCGCTGACTCACCAACGCAATTTTAGCACGCCCGGCCAGCGCCGAGCCCACCAAGGGTGACGAGCAGGCAATTAATCCCTTCTAACCTTAACTGTGCCCGGGGCTCCCGGTGCCAGGCGGGCAGGGACGCGGGGGTGCCGGGGGACACACGTGCCGCGGGTCCCGGCGGATGTCACCCCGCGGGGCGCGCGGCGGGCGAGGAAGTCTCTGCGAGATGCAATCGCCTGCGCGTGGGCGGCCGGGAAGGTGACGGCAGTGAGGAGTCGTCTGCGGGGCCCCCCCACGTTTCCCTTCCCCACTCAGTGTGGGGCTGGCGGGTGGCCCCGAAAGGCGGGCGCTGATGCCGGGGGGGGGGTGGGGGGGGATGGAGAAAATCCGGGACGCTGTGTGCCGTGCCGTGCCGTGCCACGTCGTGCCGTGCCGTGCCGTGCTGTGCCCCTCCATGGCAGCAAAAGGCTGCGGGGGTGATTTCCACCCTTGGCCATGAGGCTGTAAGGCAGACGGAAGGAGCGAAGAGCCCAGGAGAGAGCAGCGGAGGTGATGCGGTTTGGGGAACGTGGCCGGTGTAAGCTGCCGTGAAAAAAGGCCAAAGCACCGGGGTCTTAGGCGAAGAGAAAGAAAGGAGGCCCTGCTCTGGTCTCGTCCTGCCGAAGGGGAGGTTGCAGGGGGACGCTGCCCCACGGCCCCCTGTGGCTGCTCAGGCGTTGCTGGGGGAGCTGGGGCGCAGCTGCACCAGCCCCAGACGTGCCACACCAGCCCCAGACGTGCCACACCAGCCCCAGATGTGCCACACCAGCCCCAGAAGTGCCACACCAGCCCCAGATGTGCGTGCCCACGCTGCTGCCCCAGCCGCACGCGATGTGCGCCCACAGTGGGGCCCCTGCTCTTGTTTCAGGGGGTTTCAGGGGGTTCCCTCCCTGCCCTGCTGTCCTGCCGCCGAGCCCCGGCCCTTCCCAGCCCCGGGGTGGCCGCAGCCAGCGGCTCCTGCTCAGCCCTGGTGCCCCCGAGCCTCAGCAAAAGCCGCCTGCGAGACGAGAGCCCCCCATGCCGTTAGATTAATTAATACTCTGACACGTGACGCCCTGAGCACATCAGGAGCACGCTGGAACAAGACTTCCCACTGCAACCCTCGTGGGCCTGCCTGACACGGGTACGTAAGCCCGTACCCAGCTACGGAGCTGGTGTTTCTTTTGGCACCCCGGGCTGCGCCCTCGCGCTGCCAGCTGGCTGCTGCTGCCCGGCTCCGGCTCCCCCGACCTCCACGTTCACAAGAAAAAACACGCGGATCAGTCAAATCCCAGCCGCGGGCAGGGGCTGCTGGAGCCGAACAAAGGGCTGCCTTGCCCGGAGGGGAAATCAGTTTCCATAACCTTTACTGGTGCTGCAGGGCGGGCGAGCTGCGGTATTTCCTGTGGTTGCAGCCTCGAATGAGGTTAACACCGTCACCCAGCTTAACCCTTTGCCGGCGGGGCGGCCAGGGGGGGCGCAGCGGCAACCGGGGGGCACCCGCACCAGTACCGGGGTGCACCCACACTGGTGGCACTGGGGTGCACCCGCACCGGCGCCGCCGCCCCGACCCTGTTCCCCCAGGGCTCCCAGCCCGGGAGGAAGGGCGCGAGGGGTGCTGGTGGGACCATCCCCGGTCCCTGCAGGCTTTCTCCTTGAAGGTTTTTGGGTTTAGAAGCAGGAAAAAAAAAAAAAAAAAGAAAAAAAAGAAAGTAATTTTGCGACGTTTGAGCGTCGGCAGCCCCCCACAGCGGCCGGGAGGGCAGCACGAGCCGCGCACCACGTAGCACGAAGCCATGGGAACACAAAAGGCGCTTGGATGCGCCCAGCGCTGCGGGGTGACTAATGGTTCTGTGACAGCTTGAAGACACGAGAGAGAGAGAGAAAGAGAGAGAGAGAGAGGGGAAAAAAAAAAAACAACCACGACTGAGTCTGTTCCTTCAGGGGATGCTGGGTTTTCCCATGGACTGACTCAAACTGGAAACTTCTTCGGTAGCAGCAGCAGCAGCGGCAGCAGCAGCAGCAGCAGCTATCTAGGTCAGGGCTGCTCGCAGCCGCTGGTGCTCCTCGCCGCACCCGGCGGCCCCGGCCACAGCGGGCGGCAGCGGGGCCACGCCAGCCCTGCCGGCCCCCGGCCCGGGTCCTGAGGACTGGGGAGGTAACGGGGAACGGGGAACTGGGAACGGGGAACGGGGAACAGGGAACAGGAGAACCGCCCGGGGCCGGCCCTGGCCTCGGCTGCTGCGTTCGCGTGCCCGTGGCTCCCAGCGCGCTCCGTCGGTAAGGGTCTCGTGGGGCTCGAGCAGCTGGAACAGCTCTTCTCCTCTTCCTCCTCCTCTTCTCCTCCTCCCCCTCTTCTCCTTTCTTTGCTTTGCGTGTGTTTACGGGAACCTGCTGGGAGACTTTTTAACAGAGATCAGATCGCAGACCCGTGTCTGTAGGCAACGGGAGCGGGCTCGTTCCTTCTGCTCTGGAGCCTGCAAACGCCCATAAATCAGGGTAAAAACACGGGCGGCAGGAACCCCCCGAGGAGGCAGAGCCCGTGGTCGCGCACTAAACCTGGCATCCGGGGAGATTTATTGTTTTTTCGGATCTTTTCACAGCCCACGAGGTGTGTGTGTCCTTTGTAAGTTGCTTTAGGTTGCAGGAGGCTGGCAGGCAGCTGGGGGCCGTCAAGGTCTCTTTCTGGGTCAGGTAACGAAAGGGCACTGGAAATTGGGCCCGCTCTTACAAACACTTGAACGGTGCTCGCAGCAAACAGGGCAGCTCGTACCCACACCCGAGGTAACACGGGGAGGACTACGAGAACGTTAGCTGTGCTCAGCAGGCTGGTTTGGGTTGAATACTGCTATTTTGACGCTTTCACCGCGGACTCCGTCGTGCCCCACTTCTGACACAGCCTGTGCGCGGCTCTTTGTCTCGTTGCTGCCCCAGGAGGAGCGCCACGGAGGCGAGGGGGTTCGGCAGCAGCGGAGCCCGGCCGTGCTCCCGGCGGGCGCAGCTCTCGGAGACCCCCGCCGCCACCTCCCCTCGCGCCCCAGCCCCTGCCCCAGCCGTGGCTCCCCCGGGGCAGGCGGCTGCGCCGGGACGGGCGGCACGTGCCCGGCCGGGAGGAAGGCGAAGAACTCGCTGAAGTAAGCAGCTAAAGTCAGGCGAGCTCGTGGGACGCGAACACGAGCCCTGGTTTGGGGCTCGGTGACGCGCGGCCCCGGGGGTGAGCACGGGGAAGGAGCGGCAGGAGCAAGGCGGGTGGGAACGCGTTAGGAAAACGGGGGGATTTCTGCCCAGGGCACCGTGGGTGGTTGGGTTTGGCCATCTCCAGGGATGGAGACTCCACGGCAGCCTGCTCCCGAGCTCCGTCACCCTTACAGCAAAATGCTTTTTCTTACATTTAAGTGGGATTTCCTGATTTTTCATGGAAGCCTGAAAACAAGAAGCCTGTCCGCATCCCCTCTGCTCCCCCCATGGGGAGCTCCCCCAGCTCTCCCAGCCCCTTGGTGCCGGGTGCTCTGCGCCCTCCATCCCCTCGGTGGCCTCCCCCCAGGCTGCCCACGCCTCCTGTCCCAGCCAGCCCCGCTGGGTGTCACCAGGCCGAGGGGCAGGATCATCCCCCCCAGCTTGCCAGGAGCATTTTGAGTGCAGCACGGGGAGCTGGCGGCCTCCTGTGCCCCAGGGGCACGTTGGTGGCCCTCCAGACCCCCGGGTCATTCTTCACAAAGCTTTTTACACACAGCCCTCAGAGCTGGGCTGGTCGGGCACCTTTTGGTCCCAGCCCCAGCGGTCCTAGTGTAACCCCGCTGACAGCTCCCATCGCCTCGTGTCCATCATGTGCTGGGAAATGGCACCCAGGAGGGTTTGTCCCTCACCGGCCCCGGGGAGCAGGGCAGGCTGGCCGGCCTGTGCTGCCCCGCACTCGTTCCCCATCCTGGCAGGGTCCGGATCCTTCCCTCCCACGGCTCCCAGCCACCTCGGGGCTGGTCCCTGAGCACCCCGCAGCCAGGGCAGGCGCCTCTCGCCACGAGGCTGACACCTTTCCTGCCCCCCAGACTATGCCACGCACGGACGGCGGCTGCAGCCCAGGCCATGGCGGGGGCCGGCAAGGCTTTGGCGCTCCACGTCCTGCTCTGCTTCCTCTGCAGAGGTAAGTGGCTGCTTGGCATGGCACGGCACAGCACGGCACGGCACGGCATGGCATGGCAAAGCACGGCATGGCATGGCACGGCATGGCGCAGCACAGCAGGGCATGGCACGGCATGGCGCCGCGCAGCATGGCACAACATAGCACGGCATGGCACAACGCAGCATGGCATGACATGGTGCAGCGTGGTACGGCACGGCACGGCACGGCATGGCACGGCACGGCACCCGCCCCGCAGACTGCTGGAGCGCACTCCCCAGCCCTGCTCGGGATCAGACCCGGGGCGGGAATGTTGCAGCACGGCCCCCATGGCTTTGGGGAGTGCTCCACCAGCACCACCTTCTCCCACGCCCCTGCACCACCTGCAGCCCTCTGCTTCCTGCTGCCGTCCTCTCCTGGGGGCTTGCCCGGCCTCGCTGAGCTGCCCAGGGGGTTTCAGCAGCCCCGAGCACCCCGCGAGCTGCTGCTGTTGACGTGTGCTCCTGCCTCCGTGCTGCATGAGCTCCGGGCGCAGCTGCGCCCTTTCCAGGAAAGCCAGATCGAGCCGATACCATTTGAGCAGCGGCTTTATCAGGGCTGCTGCAGGGCCCCGATCTGATAGCAAAGGGCAGCGCACGCCTCCCATCTAGGGGCTGCCGTAATCTCAGGGGATCAGAGATAGCAAGCAGGCGCGTTATTTCCCTGCAGTCATTTGAGCGTTAGAGCAGAACGTAAAATTGGTGAAAGTAGCTGTTTCCGAGCTGAGTGGGTGAGTCACCGGCTGCCTGCTGGAGGCAGGGGGATTTACCCCGTGCCAGGGGGGTGTGGGGGGGCCGGGGGCACCCCTCCGGAGGCACTCGCCGCCGGTGCCGTGTTTGAAGCCGCGGGCGCTGCGCAGGTGTTGCCCGAATCAAGTGCCTGGGCAGCGTGTGGATCGAGCCCGCCCTGGAGGTGCTGATGGGCTCCAACATCTCCATCAACTGCCTCTCCACCATCGGCTGCTCGAGGTCCAACCTCTCCATCCAGCTCAACAGCACGGCCCGTAACGAGACCCTGCGCTCCCTCAACAGCAGCGCGGCCCAGCTGCGGCTGCACGACTTCAGGCTGCCCTACAGCACCGTCCTCTGCTTCGACCACTGCCGCAGCAGAGAATGGAAAGCTCTGGTCTGCGGGACGGAGGTCTGGGCCGGCTGTGAGTACGGCCGCGGGGCCGGGGCGCTCGCCGTGAAGCGGGGAGCGACGGGGACGGCGGTGGTGGGGATGTGGGGAGGGGGGGCGTCTGCGCGCTCCTCCTGACGCTGCCTCCCCAGACCCCCCGGAGACCCCCGGCAACCTGACCTGCACCATCGGGGAGCGCTCGGGGAGCCTGGCGTGCACGTGGGACGCGGGGCGGCCGACCCACCTGCGCACCGACTACCGCCTCCACCTGAACAGGTAAGGGCCCGCGGGGACGCGCGGAGCAGGCGGCGGCACCGGGGCGCCAGAAGGGTGCAAGCAGAAAGGGTGCAGCCAGCAGCATGCACCTAACGGTGCCCAAACCCCGAAACCGGACTGCTGCCGGCGTGTAAGGGCTTGGCTCTCCAGCAGGCACGCTCGCTGCGGCTCGGTGCGCACACTGACCCTGCATACTTCATGCCGCGTCCGATGCCAAAGCCCCCGCGACACAAGGCTGCCGGGCTTTCAGAGTCATTCTGGCTCAGCTATGCACTTCAGTGTGTTCGGTGCAGTCACGTGCAGGCTGTGCGACGGGCAGTGCTTAGCCTCCTGCCGACGAAGAAGCCCCGCCGGCGGAGCCGCTTGGGTTCGAGCCCTGAGCCTCGCAGCCAGAGAGCTGCGAAAGTCGCCTTTCTGCATCAAAATCGCAAACGCCGTTCAGCGATGCCAGGAACCAAAGAGAGTTACTTTCTAGTTCACTTTAAGAGTGAAAAACTCCAGCTCCGGGGATGACTGTGCCCCAGGCGTAACCCGTCGCTGCCGGCTGAGGCATGGGTGCCTTCCCCGCGGGCGCGCACGTGCTGGGGTGGGCGCGTGGCACCGCCGCCAGACCGCAGCCCGGTGCCTGCCGGGGAGCTGGGTCCCTCGGTGCCGGGACGGGCTCTGACCGGGGCTGCTCTCTGCTTCCCAGCACGCAGACGGCAGAGGAGGAAGTGTTCCCCGCGGGCTCGCCGGTGCCCCTGAGCGCGCTGCGCGGCGGCAGCCGCTACTCGGCGTGGGTGCAGGCCAGGAACGCGCTGGGCGCTGCCCGCTCAGCCCCGCGGCACCTCGACCTGCGGGAGCTCGGTACGCGGGGACAAGCACGAGCGGCACCGCTCCCACCAGCCCTCCCGTCGCTCGCAGGCCCCTCCGGCACGCTCTGCCCGTGCCACCCGTGGGGAGATGGGTGCCGGCCGGGCTCAGGGCTCTCGCTCCCCCCGCAGTGGTGCCCGCCCTGCCCTTGGCCGAGGGCGCGGAGACGACGCTGGCCTCGCCTCCCATCACCACCGTCCGCTGGAGGCAGCAGACGCAGCTGGAGAACGTGCACTGCGAGGAGCGGCACAAGGCGGAGGACGCCCCAATGTGGCATGTGAGACGGCGCCAGCCCCCCAAATTTCCCCCACTGCAGACCCGTGGGACGGGGCCCGGTGGGGACCCCCCGGTGCCAGCCCCCCCGGGGCTCCCCAGCGCCTCCAGCAGCCGGCCTTCCCGGCAGCGTTATCTCTGCATTTTAAGCAAAAGGACAAAACTCAGAATATTTCCTAATGTTATCTAGCTCTGCAAGGACAAGGCGGAAAAAAGCCACAGAGGGTGCTCAGCGTACGCCCACTTAATCTCTCTCCGTCTCTCTCGCAGACACAACTGTACCCGGGCAGGCTGCTCGGGGGTCCTGTTTGGAAACCTCCTCAGGCTGAGGACCAGATCCCAGCGCTCTCCGGAGCTCCAAAACAGGGGCACTGGCCTGGTGCCACTGGCACGGGGCTCTGCACAGCTCTGGGTTAAACCTTTTTTTTTTTTTTTTTTTTTTCTTCTCCCAATCTTTGTGCTCCCAAGTGACGCGGGGCAGGCAGGACAAGCCCGTCCGTCACACCGCGCGTGGGCACCCTGCTGCCTGCTCACCGGCTGCGCTCACCCCACGCCCATGGGTTCAGCAGCCCCGTGTGCTCGGGGGGCTGTGGAGTCCCCGTGTGCTCGGGGGGCCGTGGGGTCCCCATCCATGCAGACGGGGAAGGTGCTGGGCCCCGCTCTGCCCTAGTACCCGGCTTCCCTTGCAGGTGGAGGCGTGGGACAGCGCGGCGCGTGCTGGGCACCCCCTGCAGAGTGACACCCGCTACGTGTTCCAGGCCCGGTGCCGGCTCAGCCCCGCCGGCAGCCCCTGGAGCGCCTGGAGCCCCCCCTTCGTGTACACCACCCCCGAGGCCGGTAAGCGTGTCCCGTGTGCGCTGCGGGTGGCGGTGGCTCTGGCACTCCCGAGGTGACTGCAGGCGGGTCGAGCCACAGGGAGACCAGGAACATGACACACTCACACATCTCGGGGAGTTCGCTTTCCTCCAGCGCACCGCCCCTTGGCTGGCCCCCCAGTACCTGTCAGTGCCCCCCCCAGGGCAGATTTCCCCCATTGCAGCCGCATCATCAGCACCGGGATGGGTTTAGGGTGAAGCCAGCCGAGATGTTGCTGTGCTGTGAACCCTGTGCGATGTGATGTGAGCTGCACGGGGCTCGTGGGGCGGCCGTACCTTCACCCACACCCCGCTCACGGCAGGGTGAGGGATCTGGGGCTGTGCCTGCCCTAAAAAGCCGTGTCAGCCGCTGCTCTCAATCTGGGCCATTTCCTTCCCCGCGGCGGCGAAGCCACAGGTCGGCAGCTCCGTCACCTCGGTGGCGGCACCCGCTGGGTACGGTGCAGCCGGTGCGAGGCAGCTGGTGGGGGGCCACCAGGGCGATGCGGGTGGGCGCGGGCCCCGTGCCATGGTGGGCGATGCCCCCAGCCTCAGGACCACGTCCCCCTGGTTCTCCCCGTAGCCCCCGCGGCAGCGCCCGACGTCTGGCGGCGCCTGGGCCCAGTGTTCCCGAACGGCAGCCACGAGGTGACAGTCTTGATCAAGGTAAAGCCTTAGGGTTAAGGGTTGGGGTTTGTAGGGGTGGCAGTGACGTTTTAAGGTCATAGCGTGGAGGGGGGGGGGTGGAAAGCGACCTCGCTGGGGCCCCTTTGACCACATGAGGGTGAGGAGGGGACCTGGGGCCACCGGCACGGGGCGGAGGGGGGCACCCCGACCCCGTCTCCACCTCTCGCCCTCCGCAGCCACTGCCGCCCCGTGCTGCCCGCGGCAGGATCCTGGGCTACGCCGTGGCGGTGGGATCAGCGCAGCCCCTCTGCAACACCTCCAGCACCTCCTGCAGCGTCCTGGTGCCCCCGGGGGTGCGCGTCCTCCATGTCACCGCTCACAACTCCCGGGGGGCGTCCAGCCCGGCCAACGTGACGCTCGGCCGGGAGGCCGGCCAGCAAGGTAGGACATCGCCCACGCCAGCGTTGGCCGTGTCGGAGGTCTGCTTTTATCAGAACCCGAGGGGAAAAACGTCACGCAGACACGTGGGTTCAAAGCAAGAGGCGCTCCACCTAGGGAAGGCAGCGTCCTCCACACAAGGCCAGCGTCCCCTGGAGATGCCCCAGCCGCACAGCCCTTTGCCTCCGAAGGCTGCGGGAACAAGAATGGCTTATAAAAATAAAAAATAAGCTTGTCCTGCCTGTGCCTGGCACGGCTCAGGGCACCCCTCTGTGCCCACAGCTCCCAAAATAGCTCCCGTTGCCGTCCCAGCCGTGCGCCGGAGCCTTTGGGGCAGGAAGGGAGGAAAAAGAGCTCCTGGGCTGCCTCGGGTTCCCTGTGCCGCAGACTGTGGCTTTCCCCGCAACCACACTTTCCTATTTTTGAAAATGTCTCTTTTAATGAGCAACGGGAGGGGAAAGTCCCGTTCAAGTTAAGGACAAATAGTGAGCATGACTAAAACGAAACTGTGCAGTGTAAATAAGGTGGAAAAAATGCTCTAATCTCATACTTATCAGAATGATGCGTGTTTCTGGTAAAAAAATGTCAGGTAAAGCATCTCAGACAGAAGAGGCATGACAAAGCTGAACACGTGTTTTTGTGAGGTAGACACGTGTATATATACACACATAAGTGTGCGCATATTTTTGTTTTTATTTTTATTTTTTATTTTTATTTTCATTTTTATTTTTATTTTATTTTATTTTATTATTATTTTTATTTTTATAATAATGAATATGATATGATATGATATGATATGATATGATATGATATGATATGATATAACATACCATAATATAGCACATAATACACTATATAATATTCTATTATAAAATTAAATATATAATTATACAATCATATATACGAAAATATATTAAATATTTATATTATAAATACAAATATAAACATAAATTTACATGTATATACGAATACTTAAACCTATATGTATACCTATACCTGTACCCACACCCATACTCACCGCATCCTAGAAGACTTTTTCCCTCCTAGCCCTGTCCCCCCCAACGAAGACCTGTTCCTGCCCAGGCACAGCGGCCTCCCGGCTCGCTGCCCGGAGCCCAGCTCCGACCCCTCTCTCCCTGCAGCCTTCCCGGCACCGGCCGCGGTGGAGGTGCGGCGCCAGAACCAGAGCAGCGTCTCCGTGGCCTGGCAGCCCCCGCGTAGCAGCAGGAGCCCCCCGCTCTGGTTCATCGTGGAGTGGGTTTCTACAGCTCCGTATAGCAAGGAGGAACGCTTCTTCTGGAAGAAAGTCCCGTACCAGGACACGCTCACGTACATCCAAGGTAAGATGTTCCACGGGGCCTTTTGCTGCTGGCTGCAGTTCGTCGAGGTATCGCAAAGCCGAAATCTCACTGGGATTGAGTCCCTGCCCACCACTTTGGGAGCTGCGGGCTGTGAGGAGCCCAGGGAGCAGGAGGGAGCAGAGCAGTGAGGGTTGTAAGGGCAACTGGTGTGTTTGGTCCCCCAGGGGCTCAGCCAGAAGCCCTCAAGCAAGTCTACAGCTTTAACAGCAGCTTACAAATACGTTTTAAAGGCAAACAATGCTCTATTTCAGAAGACACAGCAGCGGCAAGCCACATCAATGTGTCGGTTTATGCAGTCTACCCAGACGGAGTGAGCAAACCAACCTCTGGCCAAGGTAAGCCCAGCTGTGTGGAGAAGTTGCCGCTTGCTGTGGTGGAGCTGCAGAGTTCAGGCTGCTGCTTCGTGCCTGCTGTCCTCATGGTCTGCCAGTTTTATGGAGTTAGAGACAAGGGGCAAAAACCTGGCATGGGCCAGACAGAAACATGAGGCTGCCAAAGGAAACTGGGACAGGTCAGAGACTTTAACAAACCTGTATGAAAGGCTTTTCTAGCTGGTACTGTGCTCTTGTGCACAGATCTCTAATGCACATGAGAACTGCATCTTACTCCACAAGGTACACCAGTGGAGTTGCTCTCCCTGTTCGGGATAGAAAATAGGAGGTTGCTGCTTTGCCTATTTGATAGTAAATTGTTATAGAAAAGACAACTTTTACAGAGAACAACTGCAGGCTGTCCTTTCTTACCTGGAGCTGCAGGTAGGCAGGCTTCAGTTCTGAAACCTATTTTAGATAAAATAGGGCATGGACCAACTTAAAAAAGACAATGAGGATGTCTGTGCATCATCTCCAGCGATGTGTGCATTGGCTTTGATCGCTCTCACGAGCTGGGCATGCTGAATCCCCTAGTGGCCCTCACCTAGGCCAGGACAAGCCATGCACAGCTCCAAATATAAGGGCTGAGGACACGTCCCAGCACCACCAGACCTGTCCCATGGGCACCACCATGCAGGGTAAATGCACCACCTGGGCTTTCATGGAGGCCCATGGGCGCAGTGAGCATCCTGGGGAATCCCGGCCTCAGGGAGTGTGCTGAGGGCAGGACAGGCTGAGCATAAACCAGGTGTGATAACGCTCAGGGTAGGCGTTCATCAGTCCACACACGTAGTCTGACTTGTTATCTTACACCTGCCATACGGCAATATCTGGAAATAACCTTCTATTTGTGCTAGCTAAATGCTTTAAATGCTTAAAATAGAGAGCTCATCATTCTTGGTTACATAGACTCCTGTGATAAAACCTGGGGGTTTATGTGGGAAAGCACCAATGTAAGGCACCCAGCGGGCACAACCAGCACCTTACACCCTGCCTGACCCCACAGGATGGCCCTCGTTCCCTATGTTCCTTACACAGACCGAGCCCATCAGTAAGGCATTTCTGTAGCCATATTAACAGATAATACCAGTTAAATGTGCCAGTGACACCGGCCCAAAAACGTGCCTAGTTCCAAGGCTGCTGAATAATTTACTCAGCCGCTTCCCGTCCACAGCTGGTGTGTAGCCGAGGGCTGCTTTGGGACGCAGAGCTCCCCAGCTGAGTGGGCAGCACTGTAACCACACTGTTTAGGGAATTAAAATACTGGGACTCCACGAGCTACGCTAGGAGAAGCACGTCTCCAATCTACAGAATTAGAGACGGTACCTTTCCTGTGATTTTTTTCCCCCCTGATTTTGTGAGTGAATTGTGCTTCGGTGAAACAGCGGCAGCGTTACCCAGGTCAGCTCAGGTCGGAGCCTGGTGCCAGCCCGGTGACACCAGATGTAACTGACATGGGGACACGGCCGCTATTGCCACGTCCCCCTCCTGACAGTGGGAGCCCGGGACACCTCCTCGTCAGGAGGTCACCTCCTTGCAGAGCCACCCGGTGGCACCACCCGGTGCCAGCCGCATGGTGGCAGCACCGCGGGGATCATGGAACCAGAATCACGACATTAAGGCTGGGAAAGGCCTCCAACATCTGGTCCAACATCCCCCTGCCACCAATGTCACCACTAAACCATGTCCCCAAGCACCACGTCCAACCTCTCCTTGAACATCCCCAGGGACAGTGACACCACCACCTCCACCACATCCCAACGCCTGAACCTCCCCGGCACAACTTGAGGCCATTCCCTCCAGGCCTATCACCGGTTATCTGCGAGAAGAGGCCGACCCCCAGCTCCCCACACCTTCCTTTCAGGTAGTTGTAGAGAGCAATAGGGTCTCCCCTGAACCTCTTCATCTCCAGACAAAACATCCCCAGTTCCCTCAGCTGCTCCTCACAGGACTTGCGGCTCCGGGCCCGTTTGCAAGGACAACCCCAGCAAGGGGCTGCTCACGGCGATGTTCCTCCAGCCAAACCCAGCACAGAGCCACCGCCAGCACAGCAGCAGCACTCACTGCCAGTACAAGATGCAGCCCGAGCCATTTTCCTCACAGGAAAACCGTAGGGAAAAGGGCTCGAAAGCTGTATTACCCGATCCCAGGGAAGATCAGCAGTATTGCTTTCGTGTGCTGAAACTGCTCCTGGGTTTCAGGCAGAGAGGCCTCTGGGCTCCCAAGACAAGCCACCCCTGTGCTCCTCATCCTCGCTGCCCAACAGTTTTCCACTTTTGTGACCTGTGCTTTAATTGCTCTACTTCAAGATGATGGCTCCGGGCCTGCCCGTGGCCAAAAGGGAACCCCTGAGCTTCCCTGCCCGCAGCAGCACGTGCCTGAAGCCCCAGCACACCTCCTGCCTGGGCTGCTCCCTCGGGACGCTTCCCCGAGCGCTGAGCGAGCACCTCACGGCGTCCCAGCAGAGCCCGTTTTTCTTGCAGGCTGGCCCCAACCTCAGCAGGTTGCCCCAGATAGGGGCTTGCTGTAGGGCACAGCGATTTGTTCACTCCCTGCCGGCTCAGGTCCCACCAAGGCAGGTCTTACCTGCGGGCTGGGACCGGGGTTTTCAGCGTGGTGAGGTGATCCCCTCAGTAACAGTGAGGACAGAAGGCACTTGCTGAGGAGAGGAGATGGCAAGGGAACTGCTTCATATGGCCAGGAAAGAAAGCTTGCTGCCTCTTCTAGCAAAAATAAGCTTCCTGCTACAGCAGACTCAGCTGCAGCTCATCCGGTCGGACAAAACGGTGCTGCCAGAAAACTCAGTGCTATGGGGGTCGGACACTGGGACATAATCTGTAGGTGCTCGTGGAAAACAGCCCGTGGTTCCTCAGGAAGGGTAAATTCTTGTCTCAGGTACTGAGGTGTACGGGGGAGATTTCTTGTAATTTGTTTTACGGTTTTGTTAACATTTCATTTAATTAGAACTCTGAGAAATTCAAGATGATGTAGAGTCCAGATACGCAGAAGATAATAATTACTTTACGGGGCTTTATTTTTCTTATTATACCAGTATTTATTTTCCTAAAAAATATTAACAACATGAAAATAAACCAGAGCTTCATTCACCTGATGTACATTTTCCAAATGAAGTTACGGCCTTTTTTTCTTCTCTCTGCTTAAGTCTCCTCGGAGGAACGGATCCCAGACTTCAGCTACAACGAGACTTCCCACGGTAAGAAGCGTTTCAGGCTTGGTGAGCAAGAGCTTCCGCTTGACCAGGTGTGGACGTTTCAGCCAGCGCGCGAGCGCAGCATCTGGTGATATAGTAGTAAAAGGGAAGTGAAAGCTCCGTCGTGATTCAGGGAGGTCAGAGCCAGCAAAGCAACTTTTCACTTGACAGGAAAATGAGCCACATGGCAAGAAAGCGGCAGTTCTGCCCTGGGGTGAATGCAACTTGCATAATTCCTGCCTTTGAGTTTTGTTTTCTTATGAGACGTAATAAAATGTACGTTACAGCAAGCAGGAGTTAAGAAAGCAAGGAAAATACGATAATGGTAACATATAAAATAGTGTAACAGTGACGGACTGCTCTGGCCTTACAATCTGAGCCGAGGGCTGGTTTAAACATTTCCCATACATTTTTCTAACTGCAGTTATGCTTTTGGTTTGCATGTCTTCTGGTAAAGGTTATACTATGGTCTGCTTCAGTATTTAAAGCAAAACCAAAACCAACGTAAGCTGAAGAGTTTGCTCAAGTATTTCTGGAAGGTAATGTCTGTGTAGGAAATGGTTAAACACGGTGACCACACTTCCTAGAATTACTTGGCTGGAGGATCCCGGCTGGGTGGCGACTGGCAACCACCTTGGGGCAGCGGAGGGGCGGCCGCTGCCGAGGACCACGCAGAGCCTCTGCCGCCCGCTCCTCCGCTGCTCTGCTCACGGTTCTGAAACAGAGATGGGACAGAGGGCTTTGCCTTGGTGTTGTTATTGCTTTGCTTCCCTCGCTGCGAAGCAAATGGGCAAGTTAAATGCTAAGGACTTCTTTTATCAACGATCTCCACTTCACATAAGTTCACGTAGCGGCATACGAGGCGGTGGGAGCAGGTTCGCCACCAGCTGCCCGTGTCTGGCAGCGGCACGGATGAGCAGCAGGAGGGCCCTCCAGAGCCTGGCCCAGATGCCTTCGTGGCCTCCAGTTCTGGATAAATATTGCCCCTCCACCAGACCATTAGAATTGCAAGTGCAAATGTATAGGAATAACAACAGACATGCAAGGAGTCACATTCAACATGACTGCTTGTGATGCAGAATTACTCACAAGTGCGACTGAGGCTTTGGCCTATAACATCTGGTTTAAAATGGGAGCTCCCTGATAAACCTTTTTCCTCTTTATCCTCTTTCAGATGATGACACTGGAGTTTTCCTGGGAATGGGTGTCAGTGTGATCGTATCGTCAGTTGTTCTTGCAATTCTGATGTTTAAAAAATCAGCTAGAATAAGGTATTACTTTCATCACAATTTTTTCTTTATTTGTAACTCACACTTTTCTTCCACAATATTCTAAAGTTAACTGGAGAAACCAGTCCTTCTCGCTATGCTCTGCTCCTACTGAGGGCAGCTTTGCCCATTCATAATATTGCTGCATAAAAGGCTATCTGTGCACTCCACAGTAAGGTAAAGACCAATAAAAAGTAAAAATCATTCCTCTGTAGAAGCCAGACTTAGCCAGACATGATATCTTATTATTATACAGATCTAGGGGAAGTGAAAGAAAAAAGAGAGGAAAAACATAACCTTCTTTAAGTAAGTTTTATACTAGGATCTGTTACTCTTACTTTTGAATGAGGAAAGGATGCTGTCCCTGGCACAGGCTGCTGGCTGCCCCCACGTCTGCACCCTGGGAGACTGGCAGAGGCCGGGGAGTTGGAAAAGAGCTGGAAAACCAAACAGGGAGGGTCCTCATTCCATTTGGTTAACACGACTGCCGCATACCCAGCTCGCCAGGCAGCCTCTCCGCGGTGAGAGGAGTCCCACCAGTGCTGTTCCTGATACAAATAAATAGAAACGATCGCCTCTGTGCCACAGAGCTGGCTGGTGGACATTCCTGATAGAACGAGAAAGAGGGTAGAGAAGACCTGGGGTTAGAGGACGTTGAAGGGCTGCCCCTTTCAGTTCCTGAGCCCTGTCTAAATTTTTCTGCTGTTGATGTAATTGGGAAACACAGCAAGAACTGAGCGCGCGTACTTTCTCAGGAACACAGCAATGCACACAACACCAGCAAAGCTCAACTAAATTAAAATCTCTTGCAAATGATTTTCATTTCTGCAGCAGCTTCGTTTGTCGGAAAATCAATTTTCGTTCCTGCAGCAGCTTTGTTTGTAGGAAAATCAGCTTTCATTACTGCTGTGTATTTTATTTCATCAGCTCAGGACACATGCAGCCTCTTATTTATGTACTTAGCTTGGGTTCCACCACCCACCTTGGTTTAGTAACATTTTCCCATACAGATATGTTTTACATAAGGGATTTAAACAGAGTAATTTAGTTTCCAGACTTGCTCAATAAATGAAGCTCTGAATCTCTGAACGTAGTGCAGTGACAAAAACCAATCCTGTTCTGAGGGAAACAGCACCTGCTGTGTTGCAGCCATACCGCGTAACGTTAGGGCGAGCAGTCTGCCCCTCTGCCAGCTGCAGCCAGGCTCCACCACCGCCACAGCCAGACCCAGGGGAACAGCGCTGAGAGGTGGGGTTCAGGTGGGAAAACCTACCCACGGGGGGGGAAACTGAGGCTTCCCAGCCCTCCACAACGGCCATGAATGATGGATACGCTTAGTGTTCCCTCCCTGTCTGGGGACAATTTCATCTAGCACAAACAAGTAAATGACTAATAAAATGGACTAACATTTTGCTTTTTTATTTTTTTTTTGGTATAGAATTAAAGCAACAGTTGCATCACTCTTACCAAAATGGCTACTTGAAGATTTTCCCCACATGGAAAACAGCAATGTGATAAAGTCACTCCAGGTAATTGCACCATTATGTCCAGCTTTTTTTTTTTTCCCCGTTTACATATACTTAAAAATCATTCTGCAGCTGTGAGAAACATGGACAGAGCAGGATTCAGCTCTAGGGGATCTAGAGCTGACCAGAGAATCATTTACCAGCCATTTGCAAGGTGCATGGAAGCCCAGCTTAGCTGGAGTCTTTAAACCTTGCTTCAATATAAATTTTATCCAGTAGTGACGATTGAATCAAGCTGACCTTGAGGTGCACGCAGAACGGAGACATGCACAGCTGCTCCCGTCTTCTCTCTTCCACCTCGCTGTAGTCTGTTCTATGGAGAGGATTAGGTGAGAGAAGTGGGAAGGATGTTGAGGTGAAGACAAGAAGTCATTGCCCTGTTTCCTCCGTGTGATGCTCTAATGATATCTCTCCCCTTGGCAAAATTTACCAGTTTGTTACTACAGTCATATTTTTTTCTAGGAGAAGAGTGAATTCACAAGCAACAGTTCCTATGAGCCGTTCCTGGATGACAGCGATCCCACAGTCATGGAAATAGAGGAGGTGTCAGTGCATGAGAAATACAAGATTGTGGACATCAAAAAGAAACCCGGCACAGCGGTCCCCGAGAACGTGGTGCACCCACAGAGCTCAGCACCGGCCGTCAGCGCCGCACCTGAGCACGTCAGTGACTACAAGCCTCAGATTTCCGACGGGAACCCTCTGGGATATGTAGCTGCCAATATTTACCAAGCACAGTCCCAAACACCGACTCCAGAACCGGAGACAACCTTTTTCTTTAGAGACTACACCAGCCCTGTTAGCTACCTGTGGAACGCCGAAGGAGCGGGGCACAACGTCTGTCTGCTGGAAAAGATCAACCTAATTTTAAACAACAACAGAAGTGGGCAAAACTATGCGTTCAGCTCAGCGCAGGAGGAACAAAATACCCTTTTGGAAAGTCAGTGGGGAAAAACACTGTCGAGTGAAAACGTTCAAGAACAGACACTGGTCCCAGATGAGCTGGTCTCTTGCTTAAGAGCAATGAATGAAGAACGTGTGGATACACACACCTGTTTGCAGCAACGCATTGGAAGGTTATTTTGAGCAAAGTTATAACTGGGATTAAAAAAAAAAACAAACACACAAAATTATGAGCGGATGATCATGGCACAGGTCTGCCTTTGGGATTACAAACATCAGAACTGGAACAAAGCTCCAAATCCAAAACTCGCTCCCTTAGTTGACTGTAAATAGTTTTGGATGCACGGATCACCTTGGCCAGTAAATCATCATTTTACACTTACCTCATATTTTTACAAGCATAGCAATGCATAAATGCAGGGGTTCCTGTACGAACTGAACTACAAGACAGGTGATTTTTACAGGATACAATATGCTTCAATTATTATTCTAAGTCACTCTCGTGTTAAATACTTGGAACATTCAATACCTGGAGCTGATATCTATTAAGATGGATAAAACGGTCCCTTAGACAGTCTGACTGAATTGTGTAAAATACCTTGGGATCACTCATAATGAGGAGACACTACACTGAGGAGGATTTATCTATCATGCAGCAGCCATGGCTACCATACGAAATCCTTTCTGTTTGACAGGATAACTCAATTTCATTTTCCCTTCCATTCAATAATAAAAAATGCATCAGATAAGAACAAGCCTTCATCAACTTGGCCTACCAGCCGGATTTAAAAGCTCTCTCTCTAAGTTTGTCACTGGACAGATTCTTCGTTTTGGGTGAAGGATTTATCGTCTCACATCAGTTTGTCAGGGGTTCAGCTTTGCTGTTCTGCATGAAGCAGAACATAGCACAGAGAAATGGCATTTACTAGGCATATAACAGGAAATTCGGATATCCTGAAATACGGAAAATGAAAAATGGGAGCCCCCTTCCTGCTGAGGGGTCTTGGAACCATTCTAAGTTTGCCCAGGACTTCAGAGGTGGTTTTGCAAGATGTTCCTAAAGCAAGCAGAAACTGCCTGGAAATGGGAGACGCTGGATTTTGTATCTAGCCCTTACTTGACTGAGCACCCCAGCCTTTTCCAGGAAACACTTTAAATGCTTTTGAGGAATACAAGCACAAAGGAAGTTTACTACACCCTGTAAAACACTGAGCGTTCAGTGAGCAATGCGTAGAACAAACCTCCGTAAGGTTTGTTCTCTTGGCCCTTTTCTCCTACCTTCTGCATTACTGCTTCTGTTCCGGAGCTGCCCCAGGGGGAGGTGAAGCTGCGTGGGGTTGGGCTGGGAGGGCTGTGAACGCCCCGCAGCCGCTGCCCTGTGGCAGCACTGGAAGCGCTCAGCGTGGAGCAGCAGGAGAGGGCCCTTTGCTGCCTGCCTCCTTCACTGCTCTGCCAGGGCAGCGCTGGCCCACGAGCAGGACCCTCAGGTGCCACAGCAATGCTAAAAAAACGTATTTTTGGTGCCCCGAGAGTTGTAACGCCCCAGGTGCAGCACCCAGAGCATAGTCACACTGCTGTTTTACCTTTGAGCATGGCCAGCCAGCAGCACGGTGCCCAGGAGGGAACGGTCCTCGCTGCCTTGGCCAGCTCGGGGCAGCTCCCTCACGAGCCCCTCGACCTCCGCAGGCCACCAAAGCCGTGCTCTGCAGCTCAGCTGTGCACATTTTGGGGCTGTATAAAGCATGGCATGGAAGCTCTGTAAAAGCTAGTGTCTGCGAGAGCTGGCTGCGGGCATCCCAGAGCCCCCGCTGCAGGCTGGGTGCTTAAAAACACCTGTGGGTGCCCCGCAGAGCAGCGTATGGACAGCTCTGCGTGATCATGGGCTACCTGTCGCACCTGCACGTAGGTCTGAGTCTCCGTTCACAAGCAGTAGCACCGAGGAGCCTCTGAACTATGTAGCCGTACGTGTGATTTCTGTTCACGGGGGAGTCTGCGCAATTAACGGTTCTGGGTAGCTCAGCTGGCTACGCACGTCGCAGCAAATATATGCAGGGGATGTACCTTGTAAGGCTGATGGCAACATCATCACAATAAAAGGAAAAAAGATCTGTGCATTACCAAATTGAAGTCTGTACAATCGTAAGAGCAAGACTCAACACGTTTTAATTAGACTTACAAAGCTAATGTAGATGCTAACCTACCTGGTATTAGGTATCTAGAATTATACACTCTATCAGTTTTTGCAGTAAAGCTGCTAAACCTGGAGATTATAACTTTTCTTTTGAATCTTCCGAGGCACCGTATGTGCTTCTCTAACGGCTGTTGCACAAATCGATCGATTTTGTCATTTAGTCCTGGATACCTTCAAACCAGAACAGTTGGCTGCTGTCTCCTCTTAAACCAAGAGATCTGCCAGCCGTCACTTAAATTTACTGAGTAGTATTTTACCTGGCAAGATGTGGTAGGTTTGTTCTTGAGAAGCAGCAAACTGTTTCCAAGCCTGAAATGTTACTCTTACATGTAAGCTAGTCTAAAATTAGTGATTGCTGCCTGTGCAGGAAGGAAATTGTAAAAGAACAGCCACATACTATCAGCAGCCAAAATGTGAGGTGTGGAAGATATTTTTTTTCAATGTCCACATCCTGAGACTCGAGCTGCCTGTGTTGCCTGAACAAGCAACACGCGTGGGGTGTTTACTGCTACGTGGAAGCGCTTGTTTTTTCAGAAAAACTGGACCAAAAGCGTGATCTTACATTTCAGGCACCTGCTGTTAAAAGTCTGAACATGCAGCTTTGATAAATTACCCTAGGAGAGACACCTGCAAATATATTTGTGGATGAAGGAGGCTAGTTCCTTTCCCGTTGAGGAACTCACCGCACGCAGTCGTGAGGGCTGAATCCTCTGCCCCCCTCTCGCCGTGCATGCGTTCTTCATCAATGGCACAACTGCCACGGGTTTCGCTGGGGCTGAAGGAAGCCTTTCTTCTCTACGTGGGCAAATGGATGCATCTGGTAAATAAGGACTGGTTACCGGGGAAAATGGAAGGAGAAGGGCACAAATATACAATGCGGTCCCCCTCTCCCCTCCTGCTAACCCGTTAGACGGTGGTGACAGGTTAGGTCTGGAATAAATGCCTGCGATGCTTGCCTCTGGCAATGAATGCATCAGGGCATAAACTGACCAGAGCGCGAGGAAAGCTGGGATTCTGTCAGCAGCCTGGCACGACGCTGTGTCCTCGGTTTCAGATTTTACTTGTTAGACGTGCTCCTGACTCTGCTTTTTGTCTTTGCCTGCTTTGACCTTACAAGGCCCTTGCATCAGGCCTGAGCCCTCTTTCCACCAAGCGCAGTGCTTAGTGGTAAAAACCAGCATCCTGAGTGACGGGAATTGAGCTAGCTGTTATGCAAGCACAATACCAAAATCCTTGCAATAGGCAACTCTTGAATATATGGACAGCTCAGCACTTAAAATCAAATCACACTGTCATTCTTAAGACACGTACTTTAACACGTACACGTTCCCTTCCTTCCCCAAACATTACGAGCTCTCTAATTCTTGGCACCAGCACTTCCCAACCTTTTTCCAAGTTTGGTTGTGTTGTTGGCAGCTGTATCTCGTGGCGGTGAGTTCCACGGGTTACTTACCAGTTTGGCAGTGAGTTTCATGGGCTCTTCAGCTTACTTGTAGCATGGGTTCGACGTGCTGCTGAGGCACATAAAGGAAGTGTATGCTGACTAAAGTCTCTCCCCACAGACAATATAGACCAAAAAGCATTGATCTCTCACTTATCTACCACTCAACCTGTGAGACTGCAGACTCATCTATACATTATCCCATGCAAGTGAAATCTGTATGTAATTATTTTATCACAAGACCTTTCTTTTTTTTTTTTATGCCTAATGAGTAACACAGAGAAATCAGCTGCTGTCGAAGTACAGTGTGGGAGAACTCCGCACAGTGCCATCGTTCTTGATGTACAGAAGCTGTGACCCCGTCCCCTTACCCTGGTGTCTGTCCTGGAGACAGGGACAGTCAGAGCCCCCAGGAGAATCCGTGCTCAGCAGCCTGAGGACGAGCTCTGTAACAGGAATGCTCTTAGTGCAAGCCACATCAGATACCCACTCATTTAAATGTGAAGTAATTAAATTTCAAAGCACTACAGTTCCTGATCCAGAGAGATGCACCATGGCTGTTTCTCATTGCTATTCACAGATCTGACACAACCTCAGGAAAAAAAAAAAAAAGGCAGGAGGGAACAAAGTAGAAAGAAGTAAGAAAATGGAAAGCAGTCTTTTCAAAGCTCAGACAGGCTCAGACAACAGCAAAGTTATTCATTGCCAGCTCTTACCTCCAGCCACGGTGTCCGTACAGGGTGTATCAGGTGTGATCGTGTACCAGTGTGAAGTCTAAGCTCGGATGGAAAACAGTTATTGACAGCATGATACAGATTAGTCAGAGACACTACCCTCTGGGACTTGTTGCTTGCTGCTACCCTTCAAAAAGTATGTTTAAAAATTAATTAAACTAAGTGTATAACAAATAAAAGAAATGCATAGTAAGATATGCATTAAATATGCATCACTAGTTACAATTTGTAATCATTTATGCTACTGCACAGCCACCGTCCCATGCATCCTGTTTGAGTGTTTGAAGCACAGGAGAGCTGGCTTTCAGTCTCGGCTCAGTCACCGGCTGTCTGCAACCAACTCACTTTGCCTCAGTTTCTTATCCACAGAGCCAGGGCAGTAATAATTGCTATTTCCTGTAAAGCTTCAGGATCTAGAGTATAGCACCGTATAACATCCAGTAATAGGAACAGTACAAGAATATGAAGATAACGGAAACGTTCAATGAGTAATCTTGTGCTGCTCGTTTTTATTCTGCATGTGCTTGTCAGACTACTCCATGCTGAAAGATTTATAAGCATTTGCTTGTCCATAAATTGTGAAAAAAATTCAGCTACAGATAAATATGCCACAGAGACTAAAACTTGATTAAAAACTTTAGTTAAAGTTTCACAAAGCAAAATAACAACAGTAAACATCTGGGGATTTCTGAATGCAAAGACAAAAGATCAAAGCCCAGGTTGTGACCAAGACTTGCAAGCAAAGCTGCAAATAAATGCTTGGATCAGCAAAATCATTCTGAACACAAAGCAACTGAAAAATGGCAGCAGGTGAAATGGTTACACAACTAAAGTGCAAATATTCATTAAAAATACGCTACTCGGTATGCCTCATATTTCTTAGCCTTCAACAGGATTCATTCTTTAAGAGGGAAGAGTAGTTTTTCAAAGGGTAGAAGGACTGAGCACAGCAGCAGAGACTGAAACTAAACTTGAATTTCGTAGAAGAGGATGTGAGAACTAAGGCTGTGGTTTTGTGTCTTTACTAGCTTCACTGAATGTTAGCTTCATAAAGCCAAATCCTATGAAAATGTCACTTGTAAAACAATGGAAGCAGCACTAGGATAAAATATCAAAGCAAGCCACAATAAATACAACACAAGGTATAAAAGCGATCGATTAAAGAAGACGTCAGGATTGCTTTTTACCAAACCAGTCAAGTCTTTCCTTAATAGGGAGAAATCAGTCTTGGCACAAGAATATTAAAAAGCAACCACAAAACAACAAGAACAAAACCTCCATAATTCTTAACTTCAAAAAGATGCCAGATGACAGTGTGAATCCTGCATCTTCCATATGATTTCCTAGAATTGCACTGCTGGACTCACACTCCCTGACTGAGTTCAGCCTCACCTTGCTCAGTTACAAGGAGTCAGGGCACCTGCGTTTACAGAACTAGGTAACTGATTTCACTCTGCTAGGTAAAGGCAAATCTAGAATCACGGGCATCAACGGAGGATGTAAACCTAACCGAGCCAGCACACAGACTACCTGCAATATCAAAGAAACAAACACGCAGTTAATCGCTACCTGACCTATTGCTGTAGCAGTTACTTCAATACCAGCATAGCGCAGAGGGCCAGAATTCTGCTGGCCAGGTTGCAAGGAACCTGACATCCGAGTAGCTGAAGCCACTAACGACGCTAAAGACACGGCAGCAAGAGAGGCAGATGGAATGAACAGCCCGAGCTTGGTTCCTGGAAACGGGGCAGCGTGCGCTGAGGTTTGACATTCAGCAGCGGTGCAGTTTGGCCAGCCGGAGCGGCTGTGGCTCCTCGATCACGTTTAGGGTTTCCACCTCTTCCACTGGGGCCTGAGTCATCTTCTTCCACAGCAACTTGGATCAAAGGACTGGTGGGGCTAAAATGTCAGCTGGCAAAACATGAAAAAACGGTATTAACGATGATTTTTCAGGCAGGCGCTTCCCTGCTTTGAGCCACCATCTGGCTCACATCAGCACAGTGGCTGGGACCCCGGCGACAGAGGCAAGAGCTTCCATCGCGAGGGTGGGAACTGCACAAACTGCAGCCGGTGCCAGGAAACAGCTCACCGAAAGAGACTTTTGGGAAAGGTTGCCTGAACAAGAGAATTTAAATGCAAGGGCATACTGCTAGTGTAAGAGTTGGGAAGGCACTGAGCAAGACTGGTCAAGAGGCTTAAAGAGGAAAGGAAAGGAAAGGAAAGGAAAGGAAAGGAAAGGAAAGGAAAGGAAAGGAAAGGAAAGGAAAGGAAAGGAAAGGAAAGGAAAGGAAAGGAAAGGAAAGGAAAGGAAAGGAAAGGAAAGGAAAGGAAAGGAAAGGAAAGGAAAGGAAAGGAAAGGAAAGGAAAGGAAAGGAAAGGAAAGGAAAGGAAAGGAAAGGAAAGGAAAGGAAAGGAAAGGAAAGGAAAGGAAAGGAAAGGAAAGGAAAGGAAAGGAAAGGAAAGGAAAGGAAAGGAAAGGAAAGGAAAGGAAAGGAAAGGAAAGGGGCTGGGATGTGGACGTGACTAGCTGAAACAGGGAACCTAGAGGGCTGCTGCTTTTAATCTGCGAGGTGCCCAAACCATTACACTAATCATAATTCCAATAACAGCATCTGCAATTTGTTCTTGTTTCTCCCTGTATTCAACAACGAATTAGTGTCACCTTCTTTGAGCTCCTCATGGGTTACGACTGCCTTGGTGTTGGTGGTGGACGCTGTTTTGATGTGCAGATAGGGCTGATGTGTGGTTCGTTGGTGTCGCTGGTCTATCTAGCACGACCTGCTCAAGAAGTCTCTGTGCTCGGCTGCCCATGATGGCCCTGCCATCGAGGCTGCTCTTCCCTGCCTTCCTGGCCATGAAATCACGTAGCCCAGCTGAAATCAGCAGTTTAAGCTTGGCACTGAAGAACTGGAGAGCTTCTTATCTGCCGTGCCCCACCAGTTCTGCTGTGGGGAGAGTGACCGATGACGGCGGGTTGGCAGCTTCGTAAAAAAACGCAGATTAAACACGAATTTGCAACAGAATGTGACCACAGCTTTGACAGTGAGATCAATGCAGTCCTCGCTGGGTGAACAGAGATCTAACAGCCAGTGCTAGACACAGTTACTGCTGCACATCTTTGCCTGTATGGTCCCCTGTACAATTAGATCTAGAAACTGTACTCTCATCTGTTATTTCATCACAAAAAACACACCGAGAAACCACAAGATATTCAGAAAAAAAATTTTAAAAAATGTGCAGCCTGAAAGGAGTCACCCTCCTACTGGGTAAGAGACTCCAGTCTGAAAGCTGCCTATGAACCTCTGAGGTCTTCAAGCAGGCAGAAGAAGCATTTGTGCTGGCACAAGAACATGGAATTGTGTTGGGAAAAAAATAAAATAAAGGGAAGAAGAAAAAACCTGTGGTACACTTTTCAAAGAAGGGGGATGCAAACACTGCAACAGCTTTCCCTAAGCTAGACTAGACAACGGGGTAAAACCAAGAGCTCCAGAGAAAGTCACCAAGGGAATACGTTAAATAAACAACCATTACTCTTTCATGACTGATCGCTGATGACAATCCCTGCAGATTTTTGGATATACTCACATTCTCTTTCATGGCTTTTAAGCACTCAGTAATTAACTCCCAGCAATCTGTCAATCTTCATGTATCATTTTGTTGGTGATGACTCACAACCAGTCCTTCACAATTACTCTTTCTCAAGGTTATTTCCAGATCTACGACTTGACATAACCAGAGAGTGCAAGGTCTACACCTGCTGATTTCACTTTTGAAGTTGAATTCTGTTTTCTTCAGCAATAATTTTAACATTAGCACTTGTCTATTTTCTGATCGAGCTCCAGTCTTCTTTCATCAATCATCAACTTTCTCTGATTGCCATTAAAGTATTTGGAAAAAAGGCAGCTTTTCACCATTTACAACTTCTTGTATTTAAAAATTTCTAATTGTACTTATTATTCTTATTATTTAAATCTTGTATTTAAAAATATGTAAAGGTAGCATTTTTTCCTTGCAAAGTCTGAGTAAGCCACTCCCAATCTGTTTTGTTTTGCTTTGCTTTGCTTTAGAAATCCCCTTTTATGTTTACTTTTGTTCTCAGAGAAATTATTGCATCTTTCACTTCCAGAAGCTGAGCAGGAATTGCCAATGATAGTATAGATACAGGTTTCATTACATCATTAACGTCCACTTTATTTTCACTGTATACACGGAACATCCATATTCTGTACTCACTGTTTTCCCTTGTTCCAGCATTCATCGGATTATGAGAGTGGGCTGAAGCAGAAAGCATTTTGAGAGGTTGGTTTATCTACCACTGGTGATTCCTTTCAGATTTCTAGCACTGGAGGCTGTGGTAGACATGACAGAGAGGCATGGTAACACCAGACCCCTATCTCATACCCCACTTGTGAGAGCAGCCCTCCCTGCCTCTGTTTCTGTTAGCACCATAATGTTTTAGGCAGTAAATGTCTGACAGGAGACAGTTTGCAATTCTCCCCCGGCAGCAGGCTCCACCCAAGGTAACTAGGATTCCCTGAAGCGCATACTCAACCAGCGACCTCATGTCTTGCATTTACAGTTATGCACTGGCATATTCTCAGTTTGATCACAGAGGCTTCACCCCTTGAAAACCAGCTTACTGGAACTGCAGGCCTGCTCTTTGAACCAGGCAGCTGTGGATCTCAGAAGGCACAATGTTTGCCTGAGCGACCACTAACGACGTTTCGTGATAGCCTTTCTTTGGCCTCACTGCTACAGCCCTCTGCTTCGCTACAAACGCTCCTCAGAGCACTGACACCGCGATCACCGAACACCACGTTTGTCAGCTACTGGTGGTGCTTTCCCAGGCTTCATTTTCAGAACTGCAGACGCCACCTCCTCGCAGAGAACAGATGACTCCGTACTTTCCTTGACATCATCTTCTGTCCCAGGAAGCTCTCGGGGCGCAGGCCGGCTGGCGCAGCGTTCGGCCAGCACTCGGCAGCTCCGTTTGCAGCAGGGAACTTTCCTTCTGCTCTTTTTGTGCAGCCGAGCCCTGGATGAAGGTTCCGGTGGGACATCTGGCTGCAGGGAGCACACTGTTTTCTTTACGATTCTGAAGTACTCGGTGTTTGCCCGTGCAGCACCATGCCTTTACTCAGACTTGTGGGAGGCAACACAGAATTACCTCGGGCTCGGGCCCTAAGACAGAGCTTTGCTCTTGAAGGAATACCTGGCACACAACGTACCTGGCTAGTCCAAGTGGCTGGTAGCAAAAAGCATTTTCAACCGGTTTCTGGAATCCGGTAACATTTGAAATAAGAATAATACTTAGCAAATATTTTGCTTAAAAGCCTGGTGGAATAGCAGAGGGTTTATAAAGCATCTGGAATATCAAAGCTGTTCCGTGACAGTTCTTGGGAACATACGCACAATTTCGACACAACTCAACGAGAAGGAGTCGCATGAAAAAGCAGACTTTGGTGTTGAGCCTTAAGCAAAAAGAAAGAAAAAAAGAAAGTAGCTGCATTTTATGATAGGCAGTGGATCGGTGTTTTCAGTTTAGTTTCCTGTCATCGTGACACAAAATTCTGATCACTTGGGCCACCTGACGGGCACCTTCCCTTAAACGCCTCATTGATGAGTAAAATGCTACTCAAGTTTTGCTAATGCCAGTTGAGCACCTCATATAACGGCTGCGTATTTTTTTTTCAAAAAATGAAAAGCAAATACACCCAGTGAGGGGGAGCAATGGACAGGGTACCACAGACAAGATTCCATATGAAATCCTCTTGGAGTCCTATTTTAAAATGATACGAATCCTGGCTTTACAGACTGTAGATGAAGCGCATGCTGGGAAGAAGTATTGTAAAAAGTGTAAACTAAAAAAGACAGAGGGGAAATAAGTTATATACTTAAAAGGAAACTGGTGATATTTGGAGTTTCACAGGGTACAGACTTGCACAGTGCATGCATGGTATTTCTGTGAACTTCGTCAGCACTTTCTTCTGTCTAGAAAAAAAGTGCAAATGTTACATAGGGATTTGGAAGAGAGACAAAGCGTACTGGAGGTTCAAACTCAAAGATTCTGGACTCTACAGCTTCACACTTCTGTAATCATTTGTTTGGATGTCAGTCCCCCAAACACCTTTGCTTCAATACTGAAGCTAGTAAAAGTTAGTCACACGATGCAAACGCTGCCGGGAAAGCTGAGTTTGTTATCGATGCCTAACAAAGAGGAGGGACAATAGTAACGAGGACCTTTTTAATGATAAGCTCTTTCAGACATGGTGGCAGTCTGCCAGAGGGCTGATTAAAAATGTGAGAAAGTAAGAATCGAACGATGGTGAAATAAAACACGGGGGTGAAGAGTCGCAGCAGCTGTACCTGAGGATAGGCTCCTCTCTCCCACCTCTGTCTTGCGCTGTGGTTGCCTGAGCACTTCTCGTTCCAGTCTACCAGGCACCGAGCAGGTAGTGAGAGTTATGCTTTGGGTTTCACAGGCTTTTTTTTTTTTTTTTTTCTGGTAATCTTCACTCTTTTCTCATACCTAGGCTTTCTGTAATTGAAATTTCCTGTGCCTTACCTTCCCTGAGAGAAAAACGGGGGCTGGGAAGGGGAGGGAATCTGTGAGCAGCTAACTTTGAGCAAGCCTCCTTCAGCAAGCCTCTTTCTTGCCTCTTCATCTACCACCTGCAGCCCGGCCCGGCCCGGCGGACGAGCGGGGAGAAGGCCCCGGCCGCTCCCGGCCCGTCCAGCCCCGAGGTCTCGGCCCCGGCCCCGCCGCCACAGGGCCTGCCCCCGGCCGGCACCCCGAGCCCCGCCGGGCCCCACCGGGCCCCCCGGACCGGAGAACTGGAGCCCGGAGGCCGGGCGGAGCCGATCGGCGCTGAGGGGAGGCGGGACGGGCCGGGACGGGGCGGGCCGGAGCCGCCGTGCACATGCGGGAGGCTCCCGGCGGCTGCGGGCTGAGGGGAGCGGCGCGGCCGGGCGGTGAGTACCCGGCACGGCGGGCGGGCGGGCGGCTCCCGGTGGCCGCTGAGGGCTCCGCCGGAGCTGGCGGGGGGGGGGGGGGGGAGCGTCCCCGGCTTCTAGAAGCCGGTTGAAGGCAGCCGGGGAGCCCCCGTGCTCCGCCAGCCGCTGTGCTGAAGCGGGAGAGCTTGTTGGGAGGAGCAGAGGTGGTCCTCAGCCCCCTTCAGCTGGAACCTCGGGGCGCTGTGCCCTGCCAGCCCCGCGGGGCTTCCCCTGCCTCCTGCACGCACGGCTGTGTCCCTCGTGTGCCGCTCAATCCACGCACAGCAATACATTTTATTTTATTTTTCCCACGCTGGCGTGGAATCTGGGGGAATTTTTTCTTTTTTTTCTTTTTTTTCTTTTTTTTTTTTTTTTACAAAAGCTTTCCGTGTATCTTTGATCCAAGAGGAAGGTTATTTCTCCTTCTTCTGTCGTATTTTGCTCCGATCACGGTTTATACGGCTCGCTGCACTCATTTGATGCTGCGTCTAGCGCCTACCTAGTGAGCCAGGGGCTGAAATTACTTGAAGAGGTACCGCTTTGGTGCGTTGACTCAGGTGTTTGGGGTACAGCTTTGCTGTCAGAAGGATGTTTACACGTCCCCGGGGCGATTTCAGTTTATTGGAAGGCAGGGCATTTACTTGAAGACCTCGGGCGCTGTGATTGCTCATCCTCGCAGTTGCAGAGCACCTACAGACCTCAGGCGTTACGTGCACCGGGGTAAGGCTGAGGCGCTGCAGCATTTTGATCTGAGGAACCTGTGGATTTAAATAAAAAAGCACAGTGTTTATGCATTTGGGGCAAATCTTACATACTTCACATCAGATACGAGTTCATCGTCTTAAAAAAACATGGAATGGCTCCTGTCTCGTTACACAAAACCAACCTGAAATAACTTTTTTTTTTTACGCATTAACACACGCACCAAAGGCTGTATTGTCGAATGCGTCCCCCTGGAAGTGCCCCTCCACAGTGGCACGAGAAGCGATCAGGCTGTGAAGTTTCCCTTTGCAGTGGTTTGCTTCAAATATAACATCAGGCTGTTAAAATAGCTGCGTCTCTGCGACGGGTCAGAAGCTATACAAATTGGTCATTGCTGCGTTCCCTCCTGAAGTACCCAACATGCTCTCGCTGCTTCTGCCGTTCTGCAGCGGCAGGGCAAAAAAGGAAATAGTTGTTAATGCTGATCGCAAGCGCAGGGCGACTCTGAAGTGCTGAATAATCGGTGTGACCGATTGCATTTGTGACTGCCAGTACCCGAGTGTCCGTTTTGTTTAGGAATTCTTGGCATGGCGTAGCTTTGCATTTGAACCGAGTTTTTGAGCAATCCTGCGGAGTTAAAAACGTCTCAAAAGCTCTGTTTTGTCTGGTTTATTCTTAACAATGTGCTCACTACCCATGTCTGCAGTTTTGTTGGTTAGGGTAGAGTTAAATATTCATAAATGAGCTGTGTGCGACGTCTTTCAGTTTGGAAACTCATCTAAAGAAATTACAAGATTGCTAGTTCCCAAAGTCACATCCAACATTTAATGCACGATACTTCAGCTCTGGGAATCTTGAGTCTGTGTTAGTCACCCGGCATGAAATCAACTCCTTTGGGTTTGGGGGCATCTCTGGGAAGTCTGGGCACGGGTCTGTTGAAATGCCTTTGGTAACGGGGCTGCTGCATCCTCTCCCCTGCAGCGGTGGACATCGTATCTGACTCCAGATTGCCAGTCGGGTTCTTCTGCCTAGCAGACGCCCTTAGTCCCTCCTCGCCGTTCATTAGCTTGTCCTTAACTCCCTCTCCCTGGTGTTCCCACAGCGCTAGGCTGCTGCCTCCGAATGCGTGCCACGGCTGCTTGCCCCTGCAGAGATGTGAGAGGTGAGCCAAGCGTCCAGGCTGGGCGCTGAGAAGGACCAGGCATTTCTACCCTGTCTCTTCTGCCTCCCTTCTCCCTTTTTCTTCCTCCCTCTGCATTCCCCATGAACCAGATATTTTCTGGACAGCTCTGTGCAGGGTATAACGAGTGCGGGGGAGCTCGTACTAGACACCGGGGTGCGGGGTTTCAAGGGAGTGCCAGCTGCGCTGGATTTGCCATCCAAAAACGTTGTCTTGGGGAGAAATAGCACATGTTCTTACTCCCCGAGAAGCTACAGGGAGTGGAGGGTGAGGGGGCATCATGGAAATGTCTGTGAGCATCCCCGGGAGAGAATTAAGAAGCTTGAGAGTTGCTGCTTCTACATACTGGGTGTTCAAACCTCCCTAGTACGGTGTGTTCTCTCTGCTAAAGGTTCTGCCAAATTTTGGATGTTAGGCAGCTGCAAGGAGCTGGAGGAGTTTACTTAAAATTTTTGGGTTCTGGCCGCTTCTGCACAAAAGTGGAAGGCAGGAGGTGTAAGAGGAGAAATGAATAAGGAAAATCTTTATCCTTTGCACAAGGGGTACTTAGGGTCTGTTCTGGGTGCATTTCACAGAAAGATTTTTGGTTCTGGGCTTGCAGGGCATCTTTGGGAAGGAAGGGAGCAAGTATGTCTGTTTTGAAAGCACAGAGTTGCAAAGTACCTGTAATTCTGACGTTCCTCTAGCTATTGTGCCTGCCTCTAGGGAGAACCAGTCTGAAAATCAGCAGCTGCATGGGATAGCATCTTGAGAGTCACTCTGCAATGTTAGCGGAGACAGTTAATTAGAAAGGACTCATAAAATAAGCATTTTGAATTTTGTGAAGTTACGAAATAGTACCAATATTTTAAAATGATTTTTTCACTTTTTAGGAACTGGTAAAAGGTACTCATTTCTCTATAGGAAGCAAAATGTTATTTGCATGGATTGTGCCTGCAGCTATTTGTTTGTTGACGCACTTCACAGCAGGTAAGGTTTTATATATATACATATATATATATATATATATATATATATATATACACACAGCAATTATCACTTAAAAGAAGCACCCTGGCTACTTATTTTTTTCTTTCAGCAGTGAAAAAACAGTTCTGATTGGTAGATTTTGCCTCGGGTTGTGCTTTTTTGTACGATAACTGGTAGCTAGGCTTTGGTTTCTGATCTCCAGGTAATCGGATCAGTGAAGACTCTGCACAACAATATCTTACGAGTTACTTACGCAGAGACAGGAATTCTTACACTAAAAATTCGGGAAGACCCTCTTCCTAGAGTGCATCGTGTTTTACAGACTGAATGATGTATTCATTTTAAAGGTGTATTTTCCCATTTTGTTGCAGAAGCGTGCAGTAAAGGAAACGTGACTGCTAGCAAGCTTCCCCACGGGGTTGCAGAAATATGCGACAAAGGAAATATGACTGCTAACTCTGCTTCGCATGTCCAGCCTGGAACTAACATTACCCTCTCGTGCCAGCTGAAACAACCGAAATACAATGAGCAGTGCAAGATAGCTATTTTCTTTAACAGTTCTGAACTGATTATTAATTATGGCACTTCCGTGAGCACCGAATTTCAAGTCCTTACATATGGCAAGCACATGTTTACTTGCAAAATAGTTTGTGAGTACAAGAAAAAACTCATTTGTGGAATCGATATAATGTCTGGAAGTAAGGAGAATTTCATTACTTCTTGTTCTTAAACATTTTCTGGGATTCCTCTGAGACATGTTAGGAACTAGTAGGTGGGTGGCCTCTTCCAGAAAGGGTGCTATGTTTTATTGGATTTGTATCTAAAATATTGCTGGCTGGAACTATGCAATACAAAAGGGGCCTTCCACACCCAGATTCCCAGCCACCCACATGGATGTCAGGACTCTGCATACATGTCTGTCCCTCTGCACCCACTGTGTATCACTGTGCAACCTCTGAAAAAGCTAATGTGCTGCTTTACATGTAGTGGCACTTAAATGCTACCCAACTTGTTCCACAATAGCAAACGAGGAAGAGAGTTCCAGTATTTGAGAAACAGAGAGGTGCTAAATGAAACTGCTTGTTCCGAGCAAACATGATAATGCTCACTCTCTCCTGTTCTACGCTTGAAACACACCAGTCTCTTCAGGACACAGGAGACTTGCGAGAATAATTCTAAGGAAATTTTAGATTTTCTTCTTGCCATAGATGAACTGCTGCTGCTGCAGTAGTCATCTTCTGTATGAGTGCTTTGTTGCCTTTTTTTTTTTTAATAAGGAATAATGGTTGACTGCTTCAAGCAAAGCTTGAGGTGCCCAGTTTGATAGTTGTTAAGCAATTGTATTCGTTTGGTACCCTTGCAAATTCACTGCAGGGTTGCTCAAGTGTCAGAGGTCTCAAAAGACTGCATGATAGACTCAGCTATTTTCACGTATAGCGACCTCTGAATACTTTGCACTTACTTGCTTGTCTTTAAAAAACAAACAAACAAAAACAAACCCTAGCATTTCTTCATATTTCTCCTCTCAACAATTTTAAGGAAGAAACTGATAAGAATATCTGTTTAAGATCCTCCAGATCAGCCAAGAAACGTGTCATGTATCCAGTATGGGACAGATGGCAATCCTACCTGCACCTGGGATAAAGGGAGGCTTACATACATAAACACTACATATGTAATACAGTAAGTAACACAGGGAAGTAGGTTCCTTAATACCTATAATAATAACTTAGAGGGTTTTTTATTTTAGTTTTGCATTGTTTGTTACAGATTCAACCTTTTTAGCAAATCACACGAGTTGCTTTATGAATCAGTCAGTCCAAGGCTGCCATGATCACAAAAGCCAACTGTCTCAGTTAAAAAAAACCTTTCCTGTTTACATTTGCGTGTGCTGCACAGCAGTGGTTTACTCACTTCTGGGTTAAGTGGGTAAAGAGAATAAGCCAAGTCATGGCTCCCGTTTTGGAAAGGGAATGTTAATAGTGGAAGTGGTCTTAAAATGTCAGCTTCAACCTGCTGTTTTCCTGCAGTGGATTTTCTCTGTTTAGTGATTATGTGATTAGCAATGCCTGCAACAGAAAACCTCTATTCAAGCAAGTATGTGGGTAGAAAGAATTAATGTTGACGCTTGCAGTCAGCTGGACAGACATTTATTTTTGGAGGTACTGTATGTGACCATCTCTTTGTCCTGCTAAGCTCACTATTACCTGCTTCTCTTGGCCAAAGTAGGAGCAGCATTCCTAGTTTGTAGAAACCCATCATTGCTCTTTAAGCAGAAGGACACTAGATGGTTAATTTACAGAAGAGTGGGGAAGGATGAGTCCTGTAAGTGTTGCAATGGCACATAGAAATACAGCAGTGCTTACTAGTAATTTATTAAGTATATTATAAAATACGACAGATCAGCCCGAAGCAACATGATATAATAATCTCTGATTCAGGTGGAGGAAAGTACATGGAGAAGCTAAATGAGTTACCCGGTACAACAGGTTGAATGACAGATTGAGAATGAAAAGTCATGTTTGAAGCCATACCATCTGACTGTTAGACTACAGATAAATTAAATATTTAATCACCGATTAAATTTAATCATTTCAGTTGTTTAAAGAGTCAAAGTCTCAGCAGAGCCGAACCAGCACGATTGGGTAGAGAAGTGAGCTATACCTCTACGAACTTAGGGATTTAACTTTCACAGGGTACAGGGAAATATTAACTGAGAGGTTGTGTTTTTTTCTAGGCTATCAGAAGGCACTGACATCTTCTGTTTTCTAGAAGAAAATCTGAGTAATAAATTTGGCTCACTGGTTCTGAGCAAGAAGTTGAATTTTGACTCTGCTTACACGGTTGTGGTTGCCGCCTCCAACGAACTAGGAAGTGCTTTTTCACAGCCACTCATGTTCATGTTAATAGACATAGGTAAATGTATTACTTACCTTCATTCAGTTAGAACAAAGTGAAAAGTTTGAGCACTACATCTTTGCTTAAACCCGTCAGAAGAAGTATCCATCCAGTCTCAACTCGTTAGTCTATTTTCCATTAACCCTCTAGTTGTGATGCATACCTGAGTGCCATTTTCTTGTTTTTGTTTTTGCCTCTAGTGAAACCACATCCTCCGAGATTGTTAATGGAATTTGAAAATTCTGTGACAAATTTTGCATTTGTTTGGCATGATGAAGTACGAGCGCAGCACTGTAGAATAAGATACCGTCCGCTTACTGGTTACACCTGGAACACGGTAATCCTTTGTTGGAGGATAAAGGAAGTGATGATCCTTGGAGGTTGCTTTAATATCCTTGTTTCTTTTTAGAATCAGTTTTTCCAAATTGGTCTCTCTCTGTTCCCTAGCGTCATATTTAAAAAAAAAAAATAGACTACTGATCAAAGAGATTTTGATTTGTATCATTGGTCTAAAAATGAAAGAAGGTAAAACTCTCGTCCTGTAAAAATCTGCATGCACGAATAGTTCAAGTATGATGCACTGAAGAATCAGAGCTTATGTTTGGCACACTACTTTATCAAAATGTGGTCGTATCTGCCCATGGTAGCTCATGGCTACAGGTGCTCCATTTACAAATGCTTGGGCCTTATCTAATGCTGGTTGGAAGTCTTTGTATTTATTTTAAATGCTAAATGCATTGCTTGAAGTTGAGTAAAATATGTGAACAGAAGATTTATCAACTTTATTTCTTTGCGAGTTTAATGTTATATGTCCTTTATCTCCATTAAAGGTTGAAAACGTAAATAGTGAAAATTTCAGTCTTTATGGTCTGGAGCCTCATACAGACTACGAATTTCAGGTTAGCTGTAAAATTCATCCTGAGCGAGGACTGTGGAGTAACTGGAGTGCGTTCCAAACCCAGACTCCAGAAGAAGGTAATACAATATGTGGTTTGGTACGCTAAGCCTGTCTCTAAAGTGTACATAGAAATGTAAACTTCAGGTAACGAATTCAAAATGCTGCTTGGTTTTCAGTCCTGGTAAGAAGTTCTGTAAATCCACAAACAAAGCCAACAGAGAAGTGAACTTGTGTAACAGAACAGTTTTCCTCATGAACAAAAAATTAAACTGTTTAAGTTCCTTACAAAACAGGAATTCCAAGAGCTCATTGACAAATTCGGAAGGACATATTCTTTTGACATTGCTGGAAGTTGGAGAAATTTTCTCCATGTTGCCTGGAGCCCTAGCAGCAGCCTCCTGCATTACTGCACATCTGGAAAAGTCAGAGAAAGTTTGTGCAGCTTAACTGGGAAAAGGAAAATGTTTTGTATTGGTTCATATCTAAGCATTTTACTGAATTACTGCAACAATACCATACAAAAGTCAGGATGGCTGCCAAGTGGCCCTGAGTCACTAAGGAACCTCAGGTTTGGGAAGCACTCTCTGGGTTCTTGAGCTCACTTGACAATTTGCTGAGGAGCTGAATGAATCGGCCAGGACACTGCCTGTTCTGTCAACTTCAACAGAACTGAGGGAGGTTTTAACAAAATCGTTTGATTTTGCCAATTCATCTTTTTCCAAGTAAAGAAAATATTTCCTTTGGAGAACTCCCAGGTAGCTCCCTCCACTAAGTAGTGGAGTCATCAGAGATCTGAATGGTTTTAACCTGGCCACACATTCCAGAGAGCAGTCCCCTAATGAATTGCAGCGTGAGCAGATAATGTTCATTGCTTCATAGGACTGCACAGCAGATTCCAGGGAACACCCAGCACAAACATGAGGGCAATTGTATTGGTTTGTACCAGTTCTAATACTAGAGGTCTTCCCGTTGCTGCAGGCTCCTATATATGCTTGCTTGACTTCCCACTGAGCTGTATGAAGTCACGGGCTGCAGAACTGTCCGTTTGTATGAAAGAAGAAAGCTGCTCAGAAGTTTGTGCTTTAACAAAGATGTGTTGGCTGCTTTGGCATCCCCTCCTTTCATATTGTACTTGGCTTTCGTTGCTCTTTTTTTTTGTGAATTACTATAAAACCTTCAGGCTCCTGCAGTTATTACTCATGCTGTTTACCACTACTGACAGCATCAGTTTCTGTAAGAAGCATTGATTGATGCAGAAGGTGTGAACTTTTCCTTCCCTCCCCCACCTTCCTCTCAACAGTTTTCTTACCTTCCTGATGCAGTCTGGGTTGCTATGGTATTTGTGGTCAGCATTCCTCCTCCCCAGCCAGTGCTGTAAAACAAGAATATTTCCAACTAATCAGTATTTCTAACATCGGACTAAGTGTTAGCGAGGTGAGGTTGCAGGTGATGAGCTCTGTGTACACAATGGTTGCTCTTCTTCAAAGGAGTTGAAGTTCTACATGAGAGTTTGGCCTTTAGCAAATTCAGGAGTATACCTTCTTAAGACTTTTTTTCTTTTTTCCGGGTTTCTCTAGCCCTGAGCTGCCACAAAAACTTGCTTTATGCAAGCACTGCTCTAAAGTGAGCATTTTTTTTCTAGCTAACTTATATAGTTCACATGTGAAATGAACCTTAAAATCTGGGCTGGAGTCCAACAGAGGCAATCTGATTTATTTATTTTTCCTGCTTTGAGCTCGCCGATTCCTCCCTCACTCACAGTGAGTGCATTCGGATTTTATTTCTTCTGTGGGTCCTGTTTCTTTTTTCTATTCCAGTCACTATTTGCAGTGGATAAAGGACTAATAGTTCTTAACATTGCTGGTATTGAGGATTTTTTCTGTCCTTGAATTTAGCAAGTAACAGACAGCCCTAGTCCCATTCTAGGTGGGGTTGGGCGTCAGCTGCCTGCTGCTTATGTTATCCGTAACACTTATTGTAATTTTATGAGTTTACTGTGTGCTGGGACCTTGAGGGAACCAAGCTTTATTATCTTTCATCACACTGGATTTCTTTGTATGTCTTTATCTGATTCTGAACTGTTTGAGCACATTGTTCAGTAGTTCTTGCAGCGAGAAGTTTGCTTTAGTGTTATTTTGGAAGATTTACTCAAAACTGTAGAGTTGAATGAGTATCAAACATTCCACACATCAAGGGTTTTTGGGAAGTATCTTCCTGGGACTGGAAGGAGGCTGTGATTCTGCTTGGTGTTCTGACTACTGAATGTTAATTCTGTAAATGTAAGGAGAATCTTGGAAAGATCAGGGCTTTTAAACTATATATGACAAGGTGCTACCCAGCTAGTTGTTAAAGACATTTATTGCCTAGATCCAGGTAGCAAGGAGCAGGTACACAAAATTCCTATCACCTTAAGCTGTCCGTTGTTTTAGAATTGATATAGCCAGCCCTAAGGACCTTCATTAGCCCAACTTCTATGCCAAGGTCAGAACTAATACTGTCACTGTGATTTATAGGCTCCCGTGAAAGTCAGTGATTACAGAGTGCAAAATAGTGCCTGGAAGAACAAAACCCTCTCTTATTCTTGTGATTTGGTCTCTTCGTGACTGCAGTCATATGGGCAGTCACCACGGCAGCTGAGCTCCAGCTGGAATAGCAAATATAGACTTAAAATACAAAATAATACTTTAAAGGCCACAGCACGTTACATCATTTCAGAGAGATTTTAAATCCTAAATTTTAGTCATCTCAGGATTTTTACCTGCGTAGCCTATTCAATGTCTTGGTTGTTTGCTTCAAAATACAGTCATTAATTCTGCTCCCCTTTTTTTCTTCGACATCCAGTGCCCACTGGCCTCTTAGATGTCTGGTACAAAACGCAGGATGTGGACTCTCAGATGCAGAACATTTCTCTTTTTTGGAAGGTAAGACGTTTAAGTAAAACCAGAGCATATACAGTAATAATCAGCAACTTTAGAGGGGGAACTCTACTTTACGTGTTTGCTGGAAGGGTCTTTAACCAAATAGAGCACAGGGCTCTTACCACTGCTTTGTCCAGAGATCTAGAATAACTTTGCTACACAAGACTTTCCTCACCAAGATTTAATCAAGCCTTTTCAGTCTAGAGTGTCCCCTTAAAAGTTCCTAAAGCTTTCCAGCATATTGTGTCAGTGAAAAGCAGATAACAGGCGTTAAAAGTGGAAGCATCACTACTCAGTTACCGCCTTTCTCTCAAAGATAGACATTCCCTTCCCATTTTCACACTGGGTCTCTGGTGATGATGTATGTAAAGGGACAGATAACAACCTTGTAGCCTTTCTAATATATTTTCTAGTTAATAGAATTTTCTATTTTTTCTAATTAATAGAATTTCTCTCTTCATTGTCTACCTTGTTGTTCTTTGCAATGGCTGCCATTCCCTGTCAGAAGATAAATTCTTGGAGGAATGGGGGATGCCATGCCCCATATACTCAGTGGGCACCCACCTTCTGTGGGTGCTTTTGGATATGAACTCCCTTCAGGGGCGTTTTTGCTCTTATATGAAAAACAGGGTGATAAAGAGTGGGGGAGGTAGAGGAGGTGATTTATTTTAAAAGGCCTTTATTATAACCAAACTATATGAAGCTTTTAAAAGCTGGATATAGTCTGGGAAATTGAAATTGTTTTGTCCGTGTTAGTGCTTTGTCAATGGTCAATTGAATCTTGTCATACTGCAGTAGCAGAAGGAAACTGTTTTTCTGTACAGGTGTGAAACAGACAACAGGCAAGCCACATGCAAAATAGTTGGCTAATAATAAAGCTGCAAATCTGAAACTGGACACACTCAGAGCAAGTATTTTCGTATAGAAGGGGCAGAAAATATTTGGTTGTTTGTGTCTGCTCAGTAAGCTGGAGGGCTGGTGGCTGAGGCCCTATAAAGGAAATGATGATGTCTCATATGGAAAGTAGCTTCAAAAGAATTCAGATTAAAACTCAATTGAATTATCCGCGAATTAAAAATTCCACATTACTTACAATTCAGGCTCTTCTTTAACAACATTCACAGTGAAAGTTTGTCTTCAGGCAGCAAGGAGGTGTAAGTGACATCTCTCCCACATCGTGCTTCAGATTCTGACTTCAGGGACAGCATTAACAGAGGGGAGCACGGCAGAGAGAAGCAAGGCAGCCAGCCATAAATAAAAACGTGTCACTTGGCTTTACAGGCTCCTTATTGCATCTTTTCTGTGGAACTTGATACAGAAAGGTGCCATCCGAGGTGCTTGATAACTCATTTTCTCCAGTCTTACCAATACAGCACTAAGAAGTCAGGTCTTAGGAGGGGTCTTCAGATTGTGGGGTGTTTGTTGCAGTGTTTTTTTCAAAACCAGTAAGATTTTTTTTAAGCACGCATTTTCTTTGACTTCTAGTTTTCAATCTGTAGTTAATCTTCCAAATACTAAATCTTCTCTCCACAACAAGTAGTACTACACTGTAAGTGAAAGCAGCAATTCTCGGGTAATTATTTGACTTTGTGGCTTTAAGATGTTTAACTTGCAGTAGAGAGTTGGCAACACTTTATCTACACAGGCTTCCTGTAGTATCATTCATAAAATGGGTGTGATATGTTGTTTTTATAGTTTTCAGAACAGATCCAAAGCAGAAGATGCAGACCGTACAATATACTACCAGTATATGTTTTCGTGTTTTCCCATTAATACCAAGGAAACTATTGCCAGTTTAGTTTCATCAGGGTTTCAAAAGGTTTTCAGAATAGGTTCAGACACTGTATTTGTCCTGAGACACTGCCAAAGTGTTTGTAAAACTGCAAACATTTTCCTATTTTTAAATGTTTTTTTCCCACTTCCTTTTGTTTGGTTTTGTTTTGTTATGACCAAAAAAATAACAACAACAACAACAACCCAAACAGCCAAACATAATTATCTAACTACGTAGGAGCTGTAGGAAACTGTGAAACTGATAGTATGAAGAGTGCTTTCAGTCACCCAGAGTGGAAAAAACAGCTACATAAGTGTTACAAATGACAGTATAGATTGACTCTTCAAAGCAATGTGTATTTAAGTGGTTGAGTTTAAATAGTTCGTTATCTCATTGTGGCTTTTATTAAAATTCTAGATTTTACCGAAATCAAAACTTGCTCATTTTTACATATCTAGCTATGCAGTTAGTGCTCTTTTTCCCCTTGTGAAAAGTGTGACTTGAATCTGAAGAAAAAGAAATCAGTATGTTTCACTGACCCTAGGTATATTTCTGTTTGGAAGGGCAGCAGTTCACCAGCTGAAGAGCTTCGCTAAACTGGAATTACACAGGAAAAACAAATAAGAAATAAAAAGAAAGATATGTAACCTTAAGAGAGAATTTCGGGTAAAATGTGTGTTCTTGTCCCTATAATTAGGGAATTAATTCAGTTACACTTTTGCTTCAAAACAAACAAAACCAGCAATCCTGTATGAAGATACCTGACACGACATAGATGGAGAGTCTAATAAATTTAGCAGGGGAGAGATTCCAAGGGTCCTTCTTTCTGAGGGTCATAACTGGTACCAGGGAACTCTGTTCAGCAACTGAACACCGAGCATACAAAAGGGGAAAACATCTTTGTGGAGGCACTAAATCGCTGGGTAGCACACTATCATGTTACGGTCTGGAGAAAGAGAAGAATGTGGGACTTACCAAAAGGTGGGACTGGAAAAATGTGGCCAGATGCTGTGGATTCCTAAGAGAAGAGCAGTGAAGGAACTGGAATAAGGCTTGGGAACGGAAAGCACAGGTCACAGGGCTGGGCTACAGCAAAATCAAAGGGAGAGCTCAGCATAGGTGTTACATTTTACAACTGTTACACAAATGTGCAAGACCATGGGGGAAAAGGGAAACTGCAACCAGTACACCAGTTGATAAAGCTAGGTTGTTTGGAAAGTACATTTATTTTTTTTTAGTAATAAAAGTACCAGTTCATTTGTGAATAGTATTCTCAGGCTGGTATTGAGGAGGAATTATATTGCCTTTAAAATGCCATAACCGTACTTAAGGCCAACAGATCTCTTAAAAAAAGCAGTCTCAACAAGTTGACCAAGCAATCCCTCTAGCATTGCCATGCCATATTTCCTCTTGCTTTTAGAAAAGAAAAAAGTAAAAACTGCTCATCTGTTACCAAGAACATTAGCCGGAATTTGCTACTGTCCAGCCAGTAACATTGTCACTGTAACTAACTTCTTTTCTGTTAGAACAAAAGGGAGGAAAAAAAATTACTTTCAGGTGAACGCTCCTGACTTACATTGGGTACCTTGAGCATTTGAACTGGGGGGACGCTCTGAAGCCACCATCTGCCACGAGGCAGGGGATCTGGAGTTCCAGAAAAAGAGGCTTTTCTTTGGAGGGCTGATAGCAGGCTTACAGAGAGTCAAGTGATCTGTCTGATCTTTTAATTATGACCACTAGCTCCTAGGAGGTGGTGAAATGTTACTTTGGACGTAGTATTTCTTGGAAAGGAAGAAAAACACGTTGATTCATTCTTGCCAGGAAATAACGCTTTGGTGGTGGCTGAAGAAAGGCTTTTTTCTGCGCTAAAATTCACCGCGGGGAGCTGTGCTGGTGCTGCAGCTGTGTGGTGCATTGGCCACTGCGTGCTCAACCTGCAGAGAGGCTGCAAACCAGCTGGCTTTGGCAATGCACACCCCTTTTGGGGAGCCAAACCAGTGCCTCCCTCCTGGAGCAGTCCTGAAACCTTCCCAGGCAGCTCATCGGTTTGGTACAATCAAAGAGTGTTTGCAATGCACCGAGTGTTGGTGGTTGGGTTTTTACTGTTATTTATTATTCCCCCTGTCTCCCAGTCCGTGCTCTTGTCAGAAGACTGAAATGGTAAGAAATGCGTTTTCTTTTCAGGCTCTGAGCAAGTCAGAAGCAAAAGGAAGAATCCTGCAGTACACAGTGACCTTTGAAGCACTAAATCACGGGGGTTCCAAAGCGGTGGAAGCAGAGGTTACGACACAAACCAGTTACACCAGAACCACTGCAAAGATGGACTACAGGATAACAGTCACTGCTGATAACTCGAGGGGAAGCTCACCTCCTGCAGCCATCGTGACCGACCTAGGCATCGGGGGTAAGGCCTTCCACTGGGTCTGAGCCACGGGAAATAATATCAGCTCTCTGCCGTACACTTCTTGTGGCTACGTGCCACAGAAGCATTCAGATTCTACCACTTTGTGCTCCTTAGGGTTGATCTCAGTGAATCTGCAGCGGCTGGAGTTTTAGATCCAGTTACAGATGTTGTCAGGGGCAAGGGTGCAGGTTCATGGCAAGTCAAGTTGCCCTGAATTAGTACGACTGTAACTGTAACTCCTTCTGCTGACGCGGCTGTAAGCTTCCCTGTAAGCTAGGCTGGCTGACATAGCAGAAAAGTAACTATGCAAAATTAAAAATAAAAAATCATGGGAGAGGGGAAAACTTAAGGGAGAGTGACAGTGAGGGGAAATCACAGCAGAAACAGAACTGTGTATAATTTCATGGAGGCAGTAAGACAAGGACTGGTTTGCAGGCTCAGTCCAATTGTGTTTGTTACAAAAAAACATTCAGAAAAGATGTTGGTGTTTTCGTCACACAGATGAAAAACTGCGGACTTTCCCAACATATCCTCCTGCAGGACAAAGTAACCTGGGCCTAGCTGTGTAAGGAAGAGCTTTGGTCTTGTGGGGATCTTGCACGTTTGTGGTTCTAACGCAGGAGCAGGGGTGTTACTGGGTGCTGTGACGGTATCTTTCTAGGGCTTGGGGGTGGTGTAAACCAAGCTATGTATGTTCAGACCGCCACACCATGAGACAAGGTAAGGATATGGCTGTATTCCTGTCAGCACAGGCAGAGATCACCCTAGTAATCACGACCTTTTCTTTCAGTTTTAGTTTATTTTCATACACTGCATAGCATCAAACTGGATGAAATGCAGTAAAAAACATGTAGCAAACTTATCAAGTCAACCTGGTTAAGGCAAGCTTGTGCTGATGGTGTGGTTTTTGTTTGGTTGTTCTTTCTTCCATGTAAGATTTACCTCCTCCTCAAAAAGTCTCTGCTCTCCCGATGGGAAATGGCAGCATCTTAGTCAGCTGGAAACCTCCCGATAAATCCACTGCGTTCATCAATGGATACGTAGTGGAATGGATGGACACACACAGAAAGAAGAGCCTAGAACCTCATCCGACCTGGATAAAACTTGTAGCATCCAACCTGTCTACAGTGATATCAGGTAACTGCCACGTGGAAATAGGATAGTGCTGAGTGCCATTTTATTTTGAAAACCTTTTAAGAAACAAGTCAGGTTCTAATTTTTACTAATTCAGCATAAGAAATTACAGTATTTAAAGCTTTTTATAGGGGAGGAAAAAAAAATCAGTGGCTGCTTTGAGCTCAGCTCAGCAGTCCCTCAACTGAGATTTATACCTGATAAGTAGAATGGCTCAAAAAAAATCAGTCCTTCTGAAATGAAACAAGACATTTAAAACTCAGCTGGTACACAAGATTAAAGACTTAGAGTATTTCCATTCTAACAGTTATTCGCTATTGACCCAAACCAGTGGCTGTATTCTTTATATCAGCTATAGCTGTGAAGTTACAGTCAGAGTGACAGTCTGTGTTATTCTAGTTAGTCTTCCCTATTTTCCATCCTGGTGCTCTGCCTCCCTGGATTTGAAATCCCTGCTCTTGAGCAACTGGAAAAAACCAGAAAGTTCATGCCGTTGCTTTGTAGTCTGTTTTAAAAAATAGAAAAATAAATTACTGTCACTCATTCATAACCCCCATTAAACATTTTGGGGGGAGGATGTTCGTATGAAGTCATGAGGAAGAAAGGTTGTTAGATTCTTGTGCCTCCTTGGGGACCTTACACGTAGCAAAACCTTCTGTGTCATATTGTAGAGTAATAAGCTGTGTAATAGCTACTTTCCTCCTCTGCTTACCTCGAGCACAAAACGTGGTCCAAGGTTTTCTTTGGAGGATTCAGGTCTTCTGTCAGCCACTGCTTCATGAAACAGCAAAGGGTTTCACCCTTGAGGAGTGTCAATATGACTTTTTAATACATGGTAAGGTTGCGCTAAGCTAAAGAGGAGACCACGATGCATTTTTTTTCTTTCTTTATGAAAGACGTGTAATAAACCAGACAGTTCATCTCAGATCTGGGCAGGTAATGAAAATATTTATCCATAACTGTAAATACTTTAATTGGGTAATTATCCACTTTTTTTTTATTTAGAACACGTAAAAGATAACGTATGCTATGACATCAGTGTATTTGCACTTTATCTGGACAGAGCTGGACGAGTGGCATCAGTTAGGGGATACTCGAGAGAAAAAGGTAAATCGCAGTAATACCCTTCCAGATATTTTTAAGCCAGCTTAAATTGTTCAGCTTTAAAAGTCAGTCTTATGTTTCGTAGCACCATCAGCTGGGCCCCAGATGTACACAACACCACAGACAAATGGTGTCTTGGTTTCATGGGAGGACATCCCTTCCCACCAGCAAATGGGCTGCATCACGGGGTACAACATATACCTGCGAAAAAAGGACAGCAAGGTAGCTCAGGCTGTCTTTGGTAGGTATTTGGTGAAAAACAACGTGATGTGCACGTGGTGTGTATTGAGGGGAGAGGGCTGGGGGTGAAAGATGCCTTCAGACAGCTCTGTATGGTTGAGGAGTCAGACAGCCACTCTACCATGAGGTTAGCAGCAAGATTCAGATGCAGATCTCTGCTACAGCTGTTCATGAACAGCTTCTCCATGCTCCAAGTTCTGAAAACCCCATTCTTTAGTGTTAAACACAGTAAAAACGTGTGCTAGATGCTTCATTTTCTTCTCCCTCTCTTCCTTTCAGCCATTTCTAATGCAACTTCCCAACACGAATTTTACATCACAAACCTACAACGCGGTGAGAACTACGTCCTGTGGATGACGGCATCAACGGCTGCTGGGGAGAGCCCCTGGGGCAACAGGGAGCTAGTTTGCTTGGAAAGTAATGAATCTCTCGGTCCCTTACCCCCAGCAGAGAGGTTCTGTCCCTGGCCCAGTGTTTTGCACACACTAGAAATGCTTTACACACTTTTTAATTGCTGAAGATCTCTGTTTTCAGCTGGGTTTAAGATGTACCTTTCTTCGTCTTCCACCTTTCACCTTTCCTTTCTTTGTCTTCCACCTCTGGTTTTGTGCCAAGCTGTTATCTGTATCGTTGATAGTTCCTGGCTAGCAGCCTTGCTTATTGCAAAGAGGGAAAGAAGGGTTTGACCCTTTCAAGTTGCTTGCCCAGATATTTATGCACATCAGGGTCTGGCACAGAGATCTATGTACAGGTCTTGCTTGCCTCAAAGTCTCACATGAGAAACCTCACTGTGGTACAGAAGCAGCTGTCACCTCAAAGACCCAAGGCGCACAGCATGATGTCTGAGCTTGTGTAGCGTGCAAGGCTATCTTGTGTGGGCCTTGCTTCTGTGCTGCCCAGGGGATGCAAAAGCAAGCCCCTTGGCTAAAGATTTTTGACCACAGATAACGGAAGCAATCAGGTTTTGTCCTGCAAGGTGACTTGTTTTGATCATATTTGTTTTGAGCCCAGATCAAAAAAACCCTGAGAAGGTATTTGATAAAATTTGTGCTCAAGTACTGTCAAAAAGTTTCTTTTGCTCAGTTTCCTCACAGTATGCCACAACAGGAATCAGAGTGGAGAACGGGAACCTGACCTGTAAATATAGCACATCTCAGCAGCCGCAGCGGGCACGGGCTCACACACGTAGAGCACAAAATAGTGACAACAGCTCTGGTTTAACAGCTCCATTCTGCGCAGACCCACACGCAAACTGAGGGAAGGATCTAACTTCTAAGCAGCCGAGCTGTACGAGTTCAGAAATACATCGCCACAGCGTGGGAGCCTGGCGATGCTGTATAGCCCTCTGGAGGCACACTTGTTTCATGGTCTCAGAAGAAATCTAGGGAATTAAAACAATCTGGACAAGTTAAAAGTTTTCCCAGCAGAAAAGTGTGGATTTCTGAAAGTTACATTTTAAATAGATGGTGCAAGCACATTGAAGCCAAGCTAGTCACTGAGACCAGTTAAGTCACTGAGAGTTTATTAAACACGTACTGATCTCCCTAGGATCTTTCCTACTTAACACCCCTCCCTTGCGTGCAGTACCCCCAGCTGACTTCCTCTGTCAGGGGCAGGTTCAGTACTAGAAGAGAGAGAACAGCAATTGCATGTTTTGGATTGAGGGCTAGCTCGAGAGACAGTAGTAGACGTGCTAATGTTACAACGTACCATTGGCTCCAAAAGCCATCAGTCCATTCAGAATCCTGATTTTAAGCCTAAAAAATTTTGGTATGTTTTATGAGTGCAAACACTAGTCAAGCCATGATTGTTATCCAGTTTGAACCCTTTTTTTTTTTTTTTTTTTCTTATTTAAAAATACCAATTCTGTATTTCAGGTGCTGTGGACTGGCTCATTATTGTACTTACGTGCAGCTTCTTTGTATTTTCAGTCTGCGTGTGCTCTATGCGTCCTGCAAGAAAAGTGTGAGTGGATCAACTTCTTTTGTTCCAATAGAAGAGGGCAGTTTTGTTAGAAGGCACAGGAATGTGCTTTTCAAGACATCTTGGGGAACAGCAGGGATGGTTTTGAAGAAAGGTTTCAGATTACGAGTGTAAGAACACATACTGTGCTTAAAATATAGCTGTAGTTCACGTCAGATTTTTTTAATCTAGAGGTTAAGGCCTGCTTCCACTGAAATGAATTTGAAGTAGTACAATCCGTGGTAACTCCCGGAGAACGAAGTCCGACTGCGACTAGAAGCCATTTTTCTGTAAAGCAGCATAAACACCTCCCCGAGCAGACCTTCCAGGACTGCAGTGCGGGGCCATACCTAGCACGCTCTGCTAGGTGCTGCTATTACTCATGAACAGCTAACGAGGGCTGGCGGGAAGAAGATGCTGTGCAGCATTTATTTTTGCTAAATCAGTAGTTGCTCAGCATTACCTCACCCCTGGCCTTGCACCTGGGAAACGTGAACACCCAGAGCAAGCACCCACTGGTAGCAGCAGCTGGCTGCTCGGGCCAGGCCCGACTTCAGGCCTGCCCCAGCCATGCCATCTCCCTGCTTCGGCCTAGGCTAGCTTGCCTGTCCTAGTCCTTTCATCTCTAAATTGATGTAAATTTGCTTCTCCACTTGCAGGAAAAGCAGCAATGGCAAACAAGGAGTAAGCCTGAAAGCCAGGAGAATACTAATTTTTGTAGTCAGATCTCTGTCAGAAAAAAAAAAGTGCAAAATGGCTTGATTTGAACTAAGACTGGGGGGATTATTGTATGCTCTTGAAGTGTTGTGGTGGCCCCAAACATTTGAAAAAGCCTAAGTCAAAAGCTGTTCTGTCCAGTCAGCCGAAACCCATGCGTTCCCAAAAACTTCAGCAGGATGTGCCCGTCCCACGCAGGCCGGGTTTCTGCTGATCTCTGCTAACGCAGATCTGTGATTACACAGAACTCGTCAGTAATTACGTGCGCAAGCAGCACAGCCCAGTTCAGTAGCACTTGCAGCTAGTGGCATTCTTGCTTTTAATTTCACGTGTTCAATTTGCAGATTATATTCTCTGCTTTCTGCCACTGTGCCTCAGTGGCACAACAAAGCCATCCCAGATCCAGCTAATGCTACGTGGGCTAAGAGTTGCGCTTCTGTGAAGGTAAATCACGCTTTTCTTCTTCTCCTAATCCCACCATCTTCAGCGGAAAAAGCAATCAGAGCTTTGTACGTCGGTAATCTCTTAATGCAGCAAATCCAGCAATTTCTGGTGCTGGATAAGCTCCGCTCTGTGTTGCGTTAGGCTGCGGTATGCATCACACAAATGCAGGAACAGAGGTTTCTTGCAGAGGTTTTTGTTTCTAGCAGTAGCTGCTGTGTAGAGGTGCCTGCATTTCAGGGGTGGGAGGTCACAAGGTACTGACTGCAGGCTTAACGTGGCTGCTGTACGTGTGCCCCTCCACCAGGGCGAGCTGAGCGTGCCTTCCAGTCTGTTCCTGCGGGACACAAGCAGCTTTGAAGAGCCTGAAACAATAGAAGTGGAGGAGGGCTTCATAAAGGCAGACTCCCAGATTTTCCACGACAAGCTCATCTTCAGCAACGTTCACAGCAGTGAAAATCACGACTGGCAATCGGAAAGCAGCTTTGAGAAGCAGGAGTCAGAGTACAAGGCTCTGCCCAGCACAACAGACGGAGACAGTTACGAACATCAGCTCCCGTACTTGTACAGAAAGATGGCAGAGGTGACAGAACAAATGCAAAGTGTTTCGGAGTACCTCGCTAACCCCATCACCGACAGAGCGCCAGGTTACCTGCCCGCAGGCATCCTGTCCCCTGGTACAGACACTACTGACGAGCACCAGGAGCTCGAGTGCAGCCCAATCTCTGTCTTCCCAACAACTTTTTTAACACCCGTATTTTCCTATGGAGGGAAACTTAATTTGGACACAGTGAGACTGAACTGCAGCTCTTTCACAAGGTAGGGGGACAGAACAGACTGGCCTTGATTTCTGTACTTCAGTGAAGTATTTCGGTGTGTTTCACTGCAGCTAGTACGACAATGTGCACGTGACACCTCTAGGTGACAAAAGCCAGCTCACAAACCTTGCCAGCAGTGTCAGTCATGCCTTACATTGCAACACAGCAGCTCTTCACCCACAGAGCACATTAAGGTAGAATTCAAGACAGAAGAGCCAGGATTGCTGGGGCTCAGCAGCCTGGCTTTTTGAGAGTTTAATTGCTCAGGCTGCCTTTATGCAGCCTGGTTTGCCTCAGGTCCCTGTCCCACAGACCACAAGCAACCAAGTGTGGCTTGAACTACATCAGACACAAGCTAAAAATCATTTAAAACGACGCTTGCCCAGAAGAGCAAGCACTGATTTCAGTAAGGGTCAGCCCTCGGCAGCTGACAGGATCACGGTTGCAGTCCGTGCTCCAGCTGCACACAAGTGAGAAATGCAGCATTTGGAAACCTGCATCAGCTGGTGCTAAACTGACGTGCCTAATACCCCCCCAGTGTTCTTTTCTGCAGACAGAACATTGGCACAAAGTCGTTGCATCCCCATGACACTGGTGCTACAGCCCCACGCGGGCCTCAAAGGACATGCGATTCATTGTTTCTGCAGCAGGGCTGAGCAGCTCCATCAGGAGCCTGCCCCCATGGCTCAGTTTGGAAAAGAAATCCTCACCAGAAATAAACAGGCAGCGCATGCATACAGTAAGCCAAATGGACCGGGGAGAATTTAAATGATTTATTGAAGTATTCTAATTACAGGCTTGGAGGACATGTTACACATGTAATGACTTTGTTTACTCGGTGTGTATATGTATGCATATTTATAACTTCAGGTTCCCAACATTCTATTTTTGTTTTCTCTGTTCAAGCTCAAGTGCAGCTAGGCACAGAATAAAACGCCCTTAAAAACAAAGCTGAAGGTTTGCTCCCAGAGGTGAGGTAGTCCAGATTTGAACTTACCTGGAGCACCAGCTCGTTATCTCCTCTCCCTGATTCGGGTGACGTCCCCACCCACAGCTGGTCATGCAAGCTGTTACGCAGTGGCATACATTCATGGTGACAGCCTCCTGTGACACTGCCATCTCAAAGCACCTCCACTAAAATCTGTTACCTAGCTTCGGGAGGAAACGATCCTTGGCAGCTCTGCAGACATCTCCTTTTAAAGCAGAAACAAACCTACCTGCACCACAAGACTGCTGCTTCAAGGCCACAGCTTTTCCTACTGCGTTTCACTTGAAATAAAAACGCGAACTGTACTGCTGCATTAGGGAGATCTCTGCTCGTTCCCCTAGTCAAGATCCAGCTATGTTATCTTCTGCAGGAGGTCTATAAACTGCTGTAATCCCAAGTTCAAAGACCACTGCATGACAAGACCGTGATTTTTAATGGTAACACTGCCTTCTAATTTGGTCCAAAACGCAGAGGGATTATCAGCATCACTAATTTTATAGGGTTCTGTACCTCTGCTTGCACTGTGACACCTCTACAGCGGGCGGTGTCTACAAAAATGGTTGCGTGAACATGGGTTTTCGGGTTGCTTAGAAAGGTGAAATTCAAGTCCTGGCACCAGCTCCTCTTGCGTATGGCAGTCACTGGATTTCACTGCAATGCCCAGAGCGTTTCCTTTTGCTCAGCACAGCGATCACAAGTACCCCGGCTCCTCTCAAACCTTAGTTTTCCAGTCTGCTGTTTCTGTGCACTGAAAACAAAGTAAAGCCAACGTTGAGTCAGCTGCCGTTAGATTTGGTCTATAGGTGTGCACTAACTGCTGTTAGATTCGGTCTCTAGCTGTGCACCACGCAGCAGCAGCAGCCCCCATGAAGGCAGAGCAGCTCGGGTGCCCGGCCAGCCACGGGTCCAGGAGCTCCAGCACGCTGCGTGTGGGCAGCCACAGAGCCCCGGGGCGTGCCGAGGGCTCAGCACCCAGCTGGCGTGGTCAGCACGTGGAGGCTGCGAGCCAGACCAGGCACTGCAGCACCCGGCGTTCCACCTGGAAGCAGCTCCCTGGGGATAAGGAGGTGCGGAACAGGATGGTGCCGACCGCCGCTACGGTCTGGGAGCTCTCCACGGCATCCCCAAAGCACAGGGAAGGGCGCTGGCTGTTGGGATACGTTGCAAGAGAATAGAGCTGAGGAGGAACCCCCCCGTAACAGCTCCCGGGACAGCAGCACACCGCTGTACGGCAGCCTCGTGCTGCGCTCCTCAGGGCTCCTCCAACAGCAGAGACCGCTTCCGAAAGGCGCGTTCCTGGGGGAGCACTCGCCTGGTCTGCCTGCACCCAGCACGGGGAGCGTGCTTCTGGCACCTGCCCCTGCTCACCTGGGGCAGGGCACGGCCCAGGCCCGTTTGCAGGCATCACACGGGATCCTGCTCTTACCGGGGCTGTGGCAAGGTTTGTTCTTCCCAAGGTTTATTCAGTCCCTTCTGGACCAGGATACTTACCCTTTCTGTCCAGCCACTCGGTGCGAGCTCACTGCATTCACGGCAAACACTGCGTTGCAGAAAAAGTGACCCCCAGATGTGACCGAGCCTCTTGCTCAAGACACACACACACGAACTCAAGGCACAACACAGTCTGCCTCACCGTGATGGCATCACCACAAGCAATGCGCACTCTCCCTTCCACCCCCAATTTCAACAGGGCTTTCAAAACCGGCAGGATTTGTTATCTGCAGACCCCAATAAAACCACATGCGAGGAGGCTTCACAGCAGCTCCTGCGGTGCAGCCCTGCTCACGTCGTTACTGGGGGCTCAGCCTGGAGCAGTATTTCAGAGCCGTATTTATAACGGTATTCCAGCCTTGGGACTCGCTCACCCCCTCACGGCCACCCCCAAACTGGCCCCAAAGCCCTGTGGTAAGGTCACAGGGCAGCACAGCAGCTGGGCACGGACGGATGCCCTTCCATAGGAACGCGGCTCTCAGGGGTGGTCCGCGGGCACAGGGCAGCTGCCCATCTCAGCATCTTCCCCCAAACCCAGAGGCACCGCCGCCCGTCACTACGAGGAGCTGCTGCACGAGCAAGCAGGAAGCAGCGATGGCCACGCCACGCAGACGCAGCAGCCTGCTCCACGGCCAGGCCTCGCCAGTGCCACGCAGCAGCCTGCACCCTGTCCCACGCGGCCTCGGAGCCCGAGAGGCCTTCAGGCGCTGCTTTTTCAGGAAAAAAAAAAAAAAAAAAAAAAAAAAAAAAAAAGGTACAAGCAAGGCTTGTCCTCCACACAACAGCGGACAAACTGCAGGATTTCAAGTACAAATCCTAAGCACACCTGAACATGCTGGACACATCCCGAATCAAACTTCTGAAGCAAAAAATTACAGTAAAAGTAATCCCACCTGAGTTACTTTCATTCCACCCAGCACAAGCACGAGTACAGCGGTGCTCCCTCACCTCTAACCCGGTGCTACGATGACCCGAGGTCTCACAAGCCGAGACCAGCCAGCTCACTAACAGCAGCTGCGGGCAGATTCACACACTTCAGTCCTCACACAGGTTTTCTTAAGTTTTCAGTTGTCGCTGAAATACGGGAAAAACCTGCAAGGGCCTTCTGCATTTCTGTTTTCCATGGAGTTGAAGTAGCAGCAGGCGGTAACCCACCTGTCAGACAGCGCCGGCTCTGCCTGCCCGCAGCATGAGCGGTGCCCGGGGCCTGCAGCCCCGCGGGCTCCAGCGCTGAAGGCAACAGGAACTGCCCGGGGGCTCCACGGCCCCGCAGAGAACAAAGCGGGGCTGCTTGTCAGGGCGAGCTCAGCACAAGGAGCTCAGCTTCGTTAGTGCAGGACGTCTTTTTTTTTTCCCCCCATTATCAGGCATTTCACCCGGGAGAACAGCGCACGCAAAGAAGCATCAGCTCGGCAAGTTCCCTTTTGGGATCTGCAGCTTGTCCCAGGTTTTGGCCCCCAGCCTGGTGCTCATCAGACTTCTCCCAGGGGTGCAGGCGGTACCAGCAGCAGACATCTCGCACCTACTCGGGTCAGACAGGCGAGGTGTCAGAGCTCCCCGTGCTCCACCCGGCAGCCGCCCAGCAGAGCCCTGCCTGGCCACCGCGGACAAACCACCACCTGTCAGCTGCACACAACCGAACCAGCCACCCATTACCAAAGTGGTTTTTCTTCAAAAAGGTTAGAAAAGAGCACTACTGTCAGCAACCTACTTGTGCACGCTGACCTTTCACTTCAGACACGCTGCTAGCCGGTTCCAAAACTACCCGGTCACAAACAGAGCACCAGGATGCCTTCCTCCACGTTCCTGAGGTACGAGGCTTCCCAGAAGTCCTACTGCAACTTGAGGAGACAAATGGCACCACCAGTAGGGGCGAAGACCAAACTACTGAACTCCTGGGTGTCTCCTAGTAAGGCCACACAACCCCTTTTCCCCCTCAGGCTCAAGCTCCCCAGCACGAGCACCGCACTCGGCTTTTCCAGCCCCAAACCAGATGAACACTGCGTTGGGGCACTCGGCCCTGGCTCAGTCACACCCCGAACCAGGCATGGAGGCTTCTACCTGGCAAGATCAAACACGGGTGTGCAATGAAGGCAGACCGGTCTTTGTAATGACTGGAGAAAAAGAAGCAGGTTAGCAGATGCTGGAAGTGTCAGCTTTAGGCGTACGTCCTGCATTTATTAAAACGAGAGGTGTGGCTACGCAAACCGGTCCCAATGGGCAAAATCGTTACAGGTAAGAGTGGTGTCAACTCTTCCAACTGCAAACACCACATATGCACGGTACATGCTGATGTTCCATTTTCCTCAGAACAACATGTGTCTTTCCCACACGGACAACGCTCGCATTTATTGGCCACTCGTTTCCTCCCAGCATCAGCGGCATTCAATCCGTAAGATGAACTTTCATGCTCCAACCTTGCCATCGTTAAATTCACAAGCCAATTTGCACCGTGCGCTTCTCCCTCTCCGACCTTTTTTCTGCTGGCCACCTTTTCCAAATTGTTCAGATTTTAAAAGGTTTAGTCCTCTGGATTTGGTGCGACAGCGTAAGTAGCAAGCAAAAGGATAGGAAGTGTTACTAAAGAGGAAGCTCATTCACGGTAAGCAAGCTCCTTGGAGGGAGACGTTCCCAGAGTCCCTTCCCAGCAACGGAGGTGCCCGGGCACCATCGCCACGGGAAGATCTGGACCACTTGGGGCAGGACCTAGATGACACACTACTAACCTAAGCGTTTTCATCTCCATGTGTTTCATGACATTTTTAAAAGAGCATGAAAATAAACCTTTATTTCAGTTAACACCCACCAATATTAAAGATATATGTTCACAGTTTTAGTTCTTGACAGGAATGGACTGAAAGAGGCAGATGTACATCTATCAGAAGAGCAGACAGACAAAGGGTAAGCTCAAGCTGTCTTGAAAGTCATCCATGACATGCCATCGGGAAACTGCTCTCTACCCTACAGCAGGGAAAGGGAAAGCTTCTGGCCAAGTCTGGCCAGCAGGGCCCCGAGTGACTGGATGGCCCAGAAGCGTTTCTGCACATCAAGGCATTCGTTTAGTTGTATCATCTGAGGTGTCCCTAACGCTGCAACTGCAACACGTTCTACCGAGTCACGGAGGGAGGCAGAAGAGAAACAACTCAGTGCCAGAACTAGCACTGAGCACCTGCGTAAGGTCTGCTTGGTCAGGAGAAGTGAATCGAGAGAGATCGCCATCCACTGTTTGAAAGCTTGCCTCCTCCTCACAGCCTAGTACCTCGACTGACAGGTGAGCGCACTAAAGTCTAACGTGATGGTATTAACAGCGGTTTACAACAAATAAACTTTTGTAGAAAATAGTTCAGGTAAATCAAGCCAGCTAAACCCCGCCGTTAAGGAGTTTGATATTACGTATTCAAAGGTCTCCAATACTTTTTGCCTGTCCTGTACAGCTTTTAAAAAAATAGGGCATTACCATTTGTTTTCTATCTACCTAGTTAAGAAACTACAAGTGTTATAGGCTGTCCAAAGTGTAAAACATTAAATAAAATGAAAATCCCGCGTCTAGTCTCCTAACAAATGCTGCAGATAAAAACCCCAAGAAACCCTCGTTATTTGTCATTCTCTCACCTCCTTCTGGGTACTGAGTGGTAATGTTCCTGTTCACAGGGATTAAATTAAACCTACAGGTTCCTACGGCGGTCTAAAGAACTTCTTACAATCACTCTCTGAAAAACATTCATTTGTCAGCTAGCAATCAACACTGCGCAAAATCCAGAACAAAATTTAGACGAAAAGGTGAAGCGTCAGGGGTTGTTTTGCCTTTTTTTTTTTTTGTATCACACACAGATTGCAACGTCCCTGCTTGAAACAGAAGCCAGAACTCCCTCCTGCCACACCAGCCACGGCCTGTGGCTGCTGCTTCTTCAGAACTGCCACTGCGGGAGCAGCGCTGCGAGCACATCAGATGCTGATGCACTTGTGTCACTGCTGCTTAAACCCACGTCCCAGCCGGAGTCCAGACAGACTACCCGAGCAGCAGCTACCACCTTCCCCCCCTCCCAGCTCCAAGCAACAGGAAAGGTCACTCATCTGCAGGCTGTTCTCCCAAAGAAAAAGCATAGGTAATTTAAAAACTTCTTTTCTTTTTGCCAACAAAGCATCTTGTTCTGTTGAAGGGACAAGAAGGAGGGAATAAAGGTAAAAAGGGTGAGTGAAAGGTGTAATACATTAACTTTAAAAAACTGTTTAGACCAATTATCCACACATCATTGCTGGATCAATACACAGGTATGCAACTATAAACCAATGTGCTTTGAGTATTTTTCAAGTATCTGGTATCAATTTTGTATAAAGATTTTGCGTAAACAAACTACTGAACAGATGAAAAATGACTGTTTCTCCACGTTTGAAATTAAGCTTAAAACTAAAGTACTCCAGGAGTTAGTATTCCGTACAGCACTAACAGTCTGCCAAATTAAAGGTTCGTGTGTTCCAAAAGACCATGGGCTGGTAAAAACCCGCTGAACAGGAATTAAGGAAACAGAAATAGTGTGCAATAATTAAAAACCAGTTTGCAGTTTGGGGGAAAACATCTAAAATCCTGAATTAAAAAACACAAATGAAGTGAAAGCTTTTAACTGGTACACACTGTTCACACCTATATTTCAAGTTTGGAAACGCATATTTTCAAGCAGCAATACAAAAAAGTATCCATGAAGAATGCATAATCTCTGAAAAAATTATGAAAACATCCCTGCTACCATTACATTTCTAAATACAAAACTGACTACCATATTGTTGCTTCTGTGTAGCGAGAGAAGTTCATTTTCAAAACAGATAAAATTCAGTCTTTAGGTGTGAATGGTATGAATGACAGTCTCCTTTTTTTCTTTTTTTCTTTTTTTTTTTTTTTTTTTTAAATTTCTTAGTTGTTTAGGATCCTTAAGCATGCAAGCCTCGGAGAGGAAGGCCCGACGAGGGCAGGGTTGGCTTATGACATCCAGTTTAGGACAGAGCTGGGAAAGCCTCTGGGTCATCTACATCAGGAGCAGAAGCACTCGACTGGAAGAGAAACATCAGAGAGTTATTTTATTACCTTCGGCAGCACCAAGCCCGGCGCGTCCTTAGCCCCTCGCCGCCTCCTGCTGTCCGTGCTGCCCAGTGGGCACCAGCCCACAGGCACAATACCTTGTTTTCTTTCTCCTGAGGAAAAGTTTGCTACGTGTATGGTTTTTTAATTGACACTATCTTTAGAGACATTGGAGAAAACACGCGGACCATACTGGCACATGATTATAGCACTAGCTTGCTTTTTTTCCTCACTCTTAAGCTCCCCACACGAAGCAGCAGCACGCAGCCATCAGCTCTTACTGACGGACACGACTGAAGTGCTACAGAAAAGGCCTCTTCACAGCAGCGTTTCCCACATTTAACTTTCCTCATTCAGAAACTGGCTGTTAATAAAAAAAAATTTGTATCAGTCTATCAGACGGTACCCTGAAATCTCCTCAGTACTTCCCTAGCAGTTTTTTTTTTTTAAATTATTGTTTTGATTTTAAAAGGCTCTGCCACACCTGACAAAACAGTGCTGCAATGAAACGCAGCAAGGAGGCAGCGGGGAATCATCTTCACTTTCTGCATGAGAAACGTGGGAAGGAAGAGGAGTAGAAAGAGAGAACAGTGGAAATTTCCGTAAACATCCACGTTTCTCAGGACGGAGATGAAACCATCCCAATAAAACTTGTGTCAGCATCTACAGGTAAGACTACGTCACGGCAGACGCGGCCAGGCCACAGACTAGCAGTGAGAAGCAACACGGCTACGGGCGTGCGGCAGGCTGGAGGCAGAGGGCAGGCCGAGGCCGGCTGCAGGAGGGGAGCAGGTCCCTGCCGCGGGACGGCCGTGCTCACGGGTAGGGGAAGCGCCAGCAGAGATCACCAACCTGGTTGGGCGTGTGGATCACGTCGAACTCCTTAACCAACTGGAAGGAAAGGAACACAGTCAGCAGAAAGTTAGCTGCAGGGCTCAAAGTACTTAACGACTTCATGACGGCACTCTTGAAGAAGATGCCACGTTAGCGAGACAACTCGGGGCAAAAACCACCCCCATTTACTATCAATTCCTTATTTTCCTGTACTGATTTTCCTGTACTGTTATCAGGGGAGATTTTTCCAACCAATAAATCTAAAAACTTAAAAGATGCAGCAGAAAGAGAAAGCCAGCGTCCTACAGGATCCTACAAGAGGCCAAAAATGAGCAAGTCTGGTTTATGTGAAAGAAGTCAGGCCGCCCAGACCGAGAACTCGTCTCCTAGCACGTAGCAATTTGAATAAATGCATTTATGGCAAATGAGTGACCTGTATTTAGTCAAATCTTCACCACAGCTGTACTACAGCCCTTCAGCCTTACACGTTCTCCCCAGGCACCCTGCAATACTTTTTCTGATCACTTCTTTAGGGCTTTAGGACTACAGCTGAAAAAACTCCTGCACGTTAGGACAAATATAGCAAGTCCTACTTCCACATGAACGCCCCTCATTTCCTCAAATTCAAGGTAGAGCAGGCCGCCACAAAACTAGTCGTCCTCACCCTCAAAGGATCACGGAGTACACGCGGCCCTGCGCGTGTCCACAATCTCTAGCACACCGTGGTTCTGCTCAGACACCAACAGGACTGTCTGACAGTACTCAGACCCGCCCGCAGCAATCATTTTGCAGGTTCAGATCCAGCTTTTCACGAGGGGCCTTTTTTACCCCAACCTACTGCCCACCCTCCCCCTTTTTGTGTGTAGTAGGAACACCGCTAAAACACTCCTCCCTTTTGCCCTGACAGTACACTAGTTTTAAGTCAACTTGCAAAAAACACACGTTCTACTTGGTTTTAACGTGCAGCTCATTTCCTGAGCGATTCCCCCAGAAAGAGAGACACCTAGGACGGGGTGCAAGAGCCCCAGTGACAGCTGAGCTCCCCTGCAGACGAAGCTGTAGCTACTCACCTTGTCAGTCCTGCCTCCGCGGCTGGCCCTGCCACCACGCCCTCGGCCACCCCGTCCCCCTCGGCCACCGCGTCCGGGGCGGCCGAGGTCTCCAAAGTTGATCTCCAGCTGGGACGTGATGTCGTTCGCGGGCTTACGGAAGTGATGATCCATTACGGAGTCCTCAGCGTGAGCCTGCAACGAGGGCTTTTTGTGAGCGAGAACAACCACCAAGGAAGTGTTTTCATCTGCAGCTGTGCTCTCGCCAGCGCAGGACACGCGCTCGCCTCCAGACGCACGCCAAGAGGCGGAGCAGGACCGCTGCGAGCCGAGCGGCACCACAAACTGCACACAGGTAACGTTCCCTGAGTTTAAGCACTCCAACAATCAAAGTCATTTCACATTTCCAAGATACGGAGGGAAAGTCTAGAGCTCCTCTACAGGAACAAGGCCAGGCTCACCTGAGAGCAAACTATGGAGCCAAAAGGAAGCCTACTTCTAGCTTTTTGCTTCCTCTCGCCTCACATCCTGAGGAATCTTCGGGTTCTGCCAGTTCATTTAACTCTTTTTTTAAATAAGCGCTCAGTAATCCATCTTGATTTTGCTCCCTGAGCGCTTTACACTTCGTTTGCCTCGCTTTGCGTAAATATTTAAAGCAAGAGAGGCCGTAAGGACCCCTTACTGTTTGTAGCAGCCACAACAGGCAGTGAGAAGCACAAACACCCTGCGGACGGTGTAACTAAGGTAGCCAACACGTTTCTGCTAAAGCAGAGAACCGATCGCACAAATCACGCTGGGGCACGGCCCCTGTGCCTCGCACCACCTCTGCCACGATGAAACCACCTCTCACAGCTCGCTGGTTCCCAACGCGTGAACGGTGAGAAACCCGAGCCCAAGAGCACGGTGCGCGCTGACAGGTCCCACCCAACGCCCTAACTGCAGCCCTGCGGCACAGCCCCGACTATTTCACGTTGGTGTACGCTGAGCACAAAAAGCACCGACCGTGTTTAAATCATTTATTTCTCCTGCTTTGCACAGGATGATTTCTCCGTCTGATAAGTCAGGTTTTGGCACTCCAAGGATAGACAAAACGCAGAACCGCCCACACTGGGTCAGACCATGGGTTCATCCAGCGCTCTGCCTCTTACAAAGCCCACTCGTCATGTTCTGGACACATCCCTTCCTTCCCTACAGCCTCCCACCTTCTGGAACAGCAGTTCTCAGTTTGCCTTCCCGCGGCCCAAGCGCCACAGGCAAGGTTAAGCACACTGCGAGCGCTGCGACACCTTCAACGACCGCTTGTGGATCCCGCTTGAGGCAGCCAACGGTACGGGGGGGCTGCAGTGCAAAGGCTGAAAGCTGCTCTCAGAGATGCCTCGGGTCAGCCCCGAGCACCCCGAAGTCTCTGCCCCCCCCCAGGTTTATTATTTATTAACCCCTTTCCAGGCCCAGCTGTGCCCGCGGCCTCCCCAGCACCCCGCAGCGCAGGGCGCCGCATTTCGTTCGGCACGGGGCCGGGCCCCGCTCCACGCTGCTTCATTTCAAACGCACCCCATCGGGGTGTACCCCAGGTAGCTACTGTTCCCCGGCCGACCCCCGATCGCATCGGTGGGAATTACGCTGCCACCCCTCAGAGAGCTCTTTTCCAAGCCTCAGAAGTCAGCCTCAGCAGGTCCCGCTCAGAGAACCCGGCACAGCACAAGCGGCACTCCGACACCCAAACGGAGGTACCGCGGCAATCCCCAGAGCTGCCAACACCACCTTTCGGCATGCTTTCGCTTCCCTCCTCATTACCTAGCGTTGCCACCGGCTGCTTTGGTCCCTGCAGGGTACCAGGATGGTACCTTCAGCTTACTGGTGGCTAAACGACTTCTTTCTGAGAGGCAGGATCGCATCGGTGCCTTGGTACAGCAGTCCTGTGCGTCTCCTTCCCTACACCGTTACTGCATAAAAAAATCAACTGCAGTCTATCAAGAAACTGCATTTTTACCATTTAACTGTGATTTAACCACTAAACCCAGCAAGCAGCAAACTCTACGTGTAACCTAAGGATTTTTTTTTTTTTAAACCCAAAATAACTCAAGATGATTTAAAACACTAGAAGACGACTTGGCACCTCTTCCTCGTTCTCTTCCCGACGTCAGGTGGCAACGCAGCCCCAGACGCACCACAGGGCGTTATTGTGAATGAGCTTTGCAAGCATTTAATTGGCACGCATCGGCAACTCGGTGGCACTCTGATCTAGTACTGATAGCTTCCTGAAGGCATCGCGTGCTGCACTTGTGCGCTGAAAACGTTAAGAACAAGCCGCTAACGGAAAGGGCGCCAAAGCGGACAGCGAGATGGAAAACAGCAACAACAAAACGCGAGAGATTCATGACAGAAGCATTTACGGTAAGGCTTGAATTCAGCTTAGTTAGGAGCAAAGGTACTAATTACGAGGGGTCCTACGTGGTGCATGGTGAGACAACAGGCACGGACAGAAGAGCTTCGTATCTGCTATTTTTGTGACTTCTTCGCATCAAAGACCGTCGTTGGAGAAGGGGCTCAGATCAAAACACATATTGCCAGTGAGATATAAAGGATCAGTACCTCATTTGACTCCAGCAGACTCCCCTGCATTTCTGTCATCGCCTTTGTCTGATGAAAGTTGCGTGTCCGCGCCAAAGTGACAAAAGAACAAGGGGAGAAAACAAAAGGAAGAGATGAGACTCGGCTACACACAGAAACAACAGGTAACAAGGTCACAGCAGCTTGCCGGATACGGATGTCACTGAGCACACGGAGCAGCAGCAGCAGGAGAGCAAGCTGTGCAAGCATCCAGAAGGAGCAGAGGATGGACTTGTAGAGGGAGGCAAAGAGAAATCTCGGGTCGGGAATAAGAAGAAGTTTAACGCAAGCTGCTGGGAGCTCCTCGAGCCCACACACGGGGCTGGTCCCCGGCACCGCGCCAGGAGCACAGAACTAGGCGGAGATGGGGGAGGCTGGGGGCTGGCTCGGGTCAGAATAATTACTGTTCGTGGAACAAGGCTTTCTGCACCGCCCGGATTCATGAGCGATTGCCCTCGGTTTTGAGAAGATGAACTGCTATTTTCCAGAACATGTTTCCCAGCCTCCCATTGCGATCTCCTCTCTAAGGAAACGATCAGAGCAGGGAGAAAGCCTCAAGTCCCAGGGAAGGGGCCCGGCGCAGCAGATTAACACAGAGCAGGAACCGACGTACCAGGAGGTGAACTGTTCCCAGAAACTCGCAGCGAACTCTGAACAAGTTTTAAGACCTCGTCACAACTTAACTCCTTCCCATTTTTTTTTTTTTTTAATCAGCAGAACAAAATACTCAAGTCACTCAGCCCGCTGCAGGGAAGAAGGATCTCTTACAACATGACCCAGTCTTCTGGAAGGAGCCTCATCACACAAGGGCTGCCAGCACATATGGACTTAAAGTAGACAGCAAGAACCTGAGACGCTATTAGGAGTTCACTGCATGCAACGTGTCACTTTCTAGTAGTTGCACAAAGGGGAAAGAGAGGGAAGACCCGAGATACTGCTGAGCATTTCAGCCCTTGGTGAAGAACGCGAGGAGGAGGACAGCTCTTTCACGGGACTGAGGCAGAGGAGCAGCACTAGAGCCTCACGTGCTTCCTAGGGCGCTCCCCCAGGAGATCTCAAGCTACACGAACAAGGGAGGTTCTTGCAACACTTCACTTCCAACCTCTCAGGAAAATCTGCTGGTACGCATTGCGATTACTCAAGCACAGAAGATCTGGGGCTGAAACCCAGAATTTACCTATAAACCAAGTCACTTGCACCTATCAACACCCTTCTTACCACTGATCACGGAAACCTTACACCGGCCTCACCTCATGACTCAACGGGATGTCCAAGAAGACAAGGAGAGCAAGAACAGCGGATGATGAGGCGGCTTTGTTCCTAACTTCTCATTATTCCACCTTCTCAAACCGTTCACAAATGAACTGCAGTGAAAGCTTTTCTAACACCTGTGTTTCAAGAACTATCCCGCTCTAAAACTTGCAGAAGAACACACGCTGCCTCCCAAGGGATCAGCGAACAACGAACAACTGACACGGGCAGAGACGTTTGCTGGATAAAGTCTGGAAGCTTCTAGATTTGAAGGCACTTTTGTTGGTACCTCCCTTCTGTGCTTACACAGCAAGGAACGGTTGGCTTACGCACTAGTGTGAAAAATACCCAACTCACTCAGATCAGAGTAAATTAACTGAACGCACCTCAAAAAGAACAACCTACTAATCACTGAAGTAATTTGATTACTTCTTCTCCTTAGCTACTAATTGATTTTTTTGGATGCAGAACACAGCACGGAGTTTTCCAGCTTTTAACTACCCAAGAATACAACCGTCTTATTACACTATCCTACCTTCGTATGTTTAAAAACGCACCGTGTGCCACTAACTGAACACCATGTACATCTGCTCCAGAGACTGGAGCTGGGGGGAATTTCTTGACACTCACAGATTCCAGTTTAGGACATCCTGGTGAAGTTGGTGAGTGCTTCCGTTCAACTTTATTCTCCTAGTACACAGCAGCATTTAGTCTACCTCAATGTCCCCCTTCAGGGAAAGCAGCGTTTAATGAAAACTTCAAACAGCAAGCAGCTTCAGGAAAATAACAGAACTACTGCACGCGGTAGGAAAAGAAAATGGCACGACTGTGACAAACTCATTCCGAGTTCGATGAGATCAGAAATGGAGTTTTCACGGCAAAGCGATGGACAGTGCTTCCCCGCTGTACACCAGGCCCCAGCTTACGAGAAAAAAAACGACAAGGTGTAAACAGCAGAAATACACATTAGGAGACCATTACACAGCATTTAGTTACTTCAAAGGGAGTCAAAGCCAGCTGCGAAACAGAGCCGGAGGCCACCGATTAACAGTGGGCCATTTCAGGCGCTACAGAGTGTTAAAAACAAAAGATTAAAAGGTCCTGACAGCTCCTGGAACTGAATCCAGCTGCCATAGCCCTGCGTTAGGGAGCAGCACCTCCCTCCCCTCTGAAGCGGGACACGTCTCTCCCCTGGCCGTGCTCACTAGTTAAAAGGGAAATTACACTTTGTAACGACCAAAACGAGTACGTTTGAGAAACTACAGTTTTGAAGTGACTCTGCAGCAACTACGGTGAGTATCGCTGCAGCATACAAACGTAATTCACCTGGTGGCTAAAGGAACTGCAGAGGCACACGGCCACGTAACGTTACGGAACCCGAAGACACCACCTTCCGGCACACAGTTCGGGTACTGAGGTGGCTGAGGCACGACCAGCATTTCTCCAGTCTTACACAGAGTTTAGCAAGCGCAGCCAATCTGCGCGCTGAGTAAGGCTAACGGAGGCGGCACCGTCAACCCTTTTGAAAAAGAAGATTTAATTGTGGTGAGGGAACTTCTGAAGAAACGCTCACCAAGGGACAGCCCTTACAAGCGGGCCTGCCCAGCTGCAGCAGCACTGGGGTCTGCACCCGGAATGGTTAGGTTGTAACACAGCATTTACACCTCAGCCTAAGGACACGCACCAAACCCAAGAACTAATCATCGGAAGAGCAGCTACTAACGCTACTGCACCGCCTCAACTTCAAAGTGAGATAACATTTCTCATCATATAAACTTTTAGCACCAGGTCAGCCCGTTGGAGCAGAGCTTCCCCTCCAGAAGTATGTATCAATAGGCAAGCCTAAACGATCTGGACGCTAGCAAATAACGAAAATCACTTTACCTCCTCGCTCTTTGACTTGTGAAGAACAAATCCTTTTTTCCATTGCCCATCAGCACCCTCATTTGGTTTACGGATGTTGAACTCAACTTTTGCACGATCCTTACTTTGAATAGCTTTCCATTCGTCCAGGGTCATTTCCTTAGGACCTTCCTCCTTAACTTCTTCAACCTCATTCTCCCTGTAGTAAATTCATGCATACCATGATCATGACTTAGAATTCGTACTCGATATACAGAGAATTCAACAGCAGTTCCTAATCAGCACCAGATTATAACAAACATTTCTGTTGTAACAAAAAAGCATTAAAATGTGCGTGTATTTATCTAAAGCCCAATTCCCCCACTCTCCCTGATGCTCTGTTCTCCATATTAATTGCAATTGTCTTTGCAAGTGCGAGAGCACACCTTTTCCAACAGACTGCAATGAGTTTCTCAACCTTTTCCAAGACCTTCCTCACAATGTTTCAAGTTGGACAGCGAGATGGAGCTTGCTCTTACCGTAATTCTCAGAATTTTATTTTTAATAATCGGCTTTGACTAATCTGCTTCCTCGATTCAAAGACAATTATTAACATCCCAGGTAACCAGTTTTTACTCTCAGCTAACTTGACAAAACAAGCGCGCACAGCTCAGTGACTTCAGATGTATCACCGCATTGTAAATCCTCTCCAGCTTCTGCCACAGAGCTATTTTTAAGTAAAACACAACCACCATGCTCAGTAACAGATCATGTTCCAACTACACAGGCAGTCAATCCTCTCGTCGTTCTTCTGTGTGCTTATGCAACTCCATTTGATTTATGAGGTATTTTGACATTATAGAAGGGTAGTGTCACGTGCGCAGCAAAAACATCACAAAAGCATCACCTTAGAAGAAAAGGTTTTTCTGTAGCCATTAATTTTGATGTAATAAGGAAGAGGTTTTGCATCAAAATTACTGTATTTCATATTTTTCTCATTCCACAGAACTGAATGATTTTTTACATGTTATATATTCAAATGCATGCTTATTGCTTGGTGCAAAGACATTACTCCTTGGTATTCCCCCTATTTCAATCCAGTAAAACATCCCACAGTTCTACTGAAATATTTCAATTAGAGATCCAAAATAGACAAACTGGAAATTAGCCCGTGTGAAGATACTTCTCTGCAAACCTAACTGACGGATTGCAGCAGAGGTGGCATACTTGAAACCACAAAGCACACACATTTTCTGCAGATCTGAGGATGAAAAACCCCATCAGAACTTTGCAGATAGCTGATGTGCACAAGGACGGGCTGGTATCTGTGGAAGCACCAGGACACTACCACTACTAAAGACCCAGAAAATACTGCATACCCAGCAAGTTTCATATACCCAGATTTGTGACACTTTTTTCCAGGACTAGCCAGCTTGTATTTTCTGACCAATGCTGAAGCTGTAATTCCTTAAAAATCCTTGGGCTCCTTCTACTTACAAGACAACTTTACCCTTGGACACCCAGAACCTCAGAGAAATGACAGCATTTAGTGATGTAATTAAAAGAAATCATTTTGGTCTCTACCGAGCAGTTGTCTCCTCTTTACCAGTAACTGAGGAGATCAAGCTACAGACGACTGCACATTAAAAGTCGTGGGCAAACACGTATTTCAAAATACCCGTTTGCCATTTTCTTTTGAATCCACCGTAGAACACACATTAAAATACTGCACTTCCCTAAAAAAGTGTATTCCTCCAAATGAACTTCAAGTCCCACAACTGACCACTCTGCTAAAGTTACTTATTTGATTCACCCAGTCACCGGCTGCTTCTTTAACAGTGTCCAAGTGAAATGAGAAGCAAGCAACTTAACTTCTCAGAAAGCTGCCCAGGAGCCAGAGAATGGAAGAGGGAGAGACAACCCTGCTTCCACAACACTAGCCACGCTGCCTCAACAGCTGTTTTGAAACGCTAAGTTTAAGGAGTTGCCTTCCACTGTCAGAAGAACATCCTACCCCCTCTGCGTGGCTGTTCTAAGTTGTTATGCGCATGGTTGCTTTTGGATTTGGTACTTGCACTTCCAATCCTGAGATCCTAAGCACATTACAACTGATTATTAATAACTAAATCTGAAAGTGACCTAAGAGCTTGCATGACATTAACGAAAAGTTCGAGAGAACTTCTACAGATGCAGTGGGTTTTTTCTGTTTTTAAAGAGAGAGGTTTTCAGCAATATTGTCATTAACTCTTTATCTACTGAAGGACATGATCTGAATGTTGTAAAAACAGAAGTAGGAAAATTATCAGAAGTTAAAGGCAAAGTGTCGATATCTTTGAAGCAATCAAAGAACGTCTGAAAAGAGGGGGCTACTCACTTATTTTCAGAGTCAGCAGGCGGATGTTCCTCTCCCTCTGGCGTTTCCTCAGTTACAGCCGACTGATCCAACTCGCTGTAATTACATTTTTTAAATTTAAAGTTCATCCCTACTTAAAACTATGCAAGGTGAATGACTAGGTTCTATACTACGTTTACACAGCCTACTCTTCTTTAAAAAGAACTTTCATTAAGAGCTGCTGCCCTCCCCACCGTTACAATTCTATGGTTTCCATCTTCCCTTGTTTTTCCCCACTGAGAAGCTCCCGTTCTGAATGCCTCCCATCACACCTTGAGACGCTAAACACATCTAGACACTGACAACATTGCTTTCACTGTGATACTTGGAGAAAAGTATGCTCAACCTGATAAAAGAGCTGCCCAAACTAGACTGATCTTAGTGAAAGAATTGCTCAAATACCAGTACAAGACAGCCCCCATTCCAAACTTCAAAGAAAAATTCCCATTTTAGAAGTTGAAGCCATCTCATACGTTACTAATTAGTAATTTTAGAGCAATTAGTGATTACTAACGTTAGCTCATCTTTGACGGTTCCCCAGTTGTGTGATCCACTGCCACCACGCTTGTCCTCATGCTTCAGGCCGCTGAAATGTGAATGTGAAACAGAACTAACAAAACTGAGTTAACATTATAGTGTCCAGATACAGGAATTCAAAGGCAAACTTAAAAACGTAATTATCGTAAAGAATTGCCAAAAAAGCAATAGAAAAAGACTTACGATCTATCGCTGCCACTATGTCTGTCAAATTCACGTTTGCCACGAGAGTCAAACCCATCTCCTCTGCCCATGCCACGGCCACGGCCACGTCCTCTTCCAAGTCCACCACGTCCACGCATAGGTCGGTCAAGAATGGGTCTAGAAGGAACAGCCAAACTGCAATATTTCACCTCCAGGAGTTTACGACATGGCTTTCAAGGTTTTCTTTTTCCTCTAGCGAGACTTTTATTTCCTTGCTCTGCCTTTGATAATGGCTGTTTGTGCTTGTGTCAGGACTCTAAACTTTTAGGGGAAATTCCCTCGCTGTGCAGGCGGACACGCAGTGGCAGGGGCTCCCTGGGGGCGGCTGGCGCCCCGCGCCTGGCGGCGTGCAGGAGGCATTTGGGCAATGCCCTCGTTAATGTGACGGCCTGGGGGGCAGCCTGGGGGTGGCCAGGCAGCTGGGCTCTGTGGTCTTTGGGGGTCCCTTCCGCAGGAACTCATTCTACGTACGGTCTGCTTTCAACACCAAACCACTACCCTGAACAAACCCACACGCAGCCTGCATTTTACAATCTGCGAGGAACACTCTTCTGGGTTACTGTTTATTTGCATCTTCTGTCCACTATTCCAAACCAGTGTTTGTGCTGTGCCACGTCACCAGCTGGTGCTACAACTTCCGTTCACCTCACCTTCACCCGAATTTTAGGAGTGCTTTAACAGTGACTACCACACGATACTTTGAACACTTGAGCCATAAGATGGCTTCACCACGTCCAGATCCGAAGCCGCTGCAGCCAAGGTGTGAACACCTACACAGCCAAACTTGCATTGGCTTGAAGTCAGCTGTGTGGATTTAAGCAACAGCTGTAAGAGCAAACATCTCAGGCTGCAGGCAAGAGCTCCCCTTGAGTTCCTCTTCGCACCTCTCTGAAACGGATTTCGAGAAGTATGGCGGGTACCTTACTGATTTAAGCCACGCCTTCTGTTAAACCAACAGAACTGTTCACGTTACACGATTCCTGGTCTAGGACTTGAGCCAAGTTTGCAAAGAAGATCATGCAGAAGGAAAGCAAAGTATTCTGACACAGGCTCTTCTCGTGACTGACAAATGCAATTTGATCTATTTAATTTTGAGTGAAATGGCTTTTTTTTTTTTTTTAAGCTTAGTAGCAGAAGATAGGACAGCCCCGCTCCAGAATATCACAAAGTTCCTCATCACGCAAGACAAGTTCTTACTTATCAACGGAAAATTCTCCTCCTTCGCCTTTCTCATCAGCAGGTTTATCAAATCGGCGCTCGCGAGGAGGTCGCCGCTCCGGTCTCCTCTCGATGGGCTTGCCTTCACCCTGCTGCTGCTGCTGCTGTTGCTGCTGCTGATCAGGCCTCCTGCCAATGCGCCTTATCCCTGAAACATTAGGCAAAACACATCAACAGAATGCGGAGCTGCTCCGGGAGAGATACTGGCTCTAACACCCTGAACAGAAGCTGGAATTCAAGTTTTTCTTCGAGCCCTGTGACCACGTAATCATAGGAACGATACCTTTACGAAATACTCACTGCAGATCGTTTGACTCTTCTAATGCACGTTTTTAGGCAGCATTTCCACCAAGCTGCATTTTGTACAAGTGTACGCTCACACAATGCTGCAGAGAACAAGACCTGTCAGAGCGCACACACCGTCAGGGACCTGCGTTAAGCGACCGGCTTGCAGAGGAGGATCGCGGAAAGTTTTGCTTTTCCCTGAAGGCTACTCTGCAGGCAGAACCCGGGCTTTTCCTTTGGTACGCACCAAAAGGTCAGCAGCTTCACTGCAACCACGTCCCTGTGACGGCCACCTTGCTTCACCCTAACGCGTGCTGCCCGGAGATATTTGTGGGCAGCAGGAGTACCCGGGCAGGGTGTGCGCTCCCAACGGGGCCAGCGGGCACCCTGAGGAGCAGCGAGCCCCCTACAAAAGGGGCTGCTCGCTAAGTGGGGCGCTGCCCCACGCCGACCCGCGTGCTCCCTGAGCAAGATTCACCTAGCTGCATGCTTACTTCGGGCTGTAAGAAGGATCTTACACAGCTTTCTTTTCCGCTCGCCTCCCGAAAGGCCTGTTACGCAGCTCTTTCTGAAGAACAGTACCACTCGGTCCTCTTTTGTTACACTGCCGTATTTCCAAAGTGTTTAGGGAAAACCTCACCAAACCACCACCCACTGCGGCTGCCCTCGAGAAGTGCGAGCTATCTTTTAAATTTAAAAAAAAGCCAGTTTTTAATATTCTCAAAGAAAGAAGTTCCTGCCTAACAAGCAGCGCCGTGCTTGGGTGGGGCCACAGAAGTTACAGCTGCAATGATATCCAAGCCAACACACCCAAATGAACAATGTCTTCCTCACCTTACAAGCTGTACTTCCCATGAAGTTTGCATGACATACACTGCTTGCTCAGGAATCCTCGCTCCCAGAGAAACACGGGAGTTAAACTCCCATTTACTCTGAGAAGAGCTCTGGGGCCGAGAGGGACCATTTTATTCTGAGGCACAGCCTAGCAAGGAAAGCAAACAGGCCCGTGTCACACGGGAGGCATGCTGCAGAACTGGAATGAACAATCCACAGCTTCTGAATTTCCAGCTCGACACCGCGTGCTCAGAAAAACCTGGTTCCAGGGGAGCCTCACCAAAACCGGGGAGCGTTTCTTTCTCTGAGCAGCACAAAACTTTGAACTGGTAACTCCCTAGCAGAGCAATCTGCCCCTCTCCAGAGCAGGGCGGCAGTTCGAGCAGTAATGTATCCTCTCAGAACACAAACCCCGGTACTACCACGGCATCCAACACCTTCACAAGTGTGACAGCTATCGTCTCCTAAGAAAAGCAGAAATTTTCAATCCGGAAAGTGAGTCTTTACTACAGCGCTCCATACACACTGCTGCAAAAGCGGGTCTGATTTTCTCTGTTTCATTACTATAACAAGCCACAAAATGCTATTTTTTCCGCAGTAACGTAGTGCTTGTTCTTGAAAGTGAACACGAGAACTGGGAGGTAAATACGAACAACTCGTCCTACCAAAAAAAAACAAGCCCTCCGCGTTCTGTTGTGTTGGCCAAACACACTGCCCATGTTTCAGGCTTGCCTCACAAGGACCAACGCCATTAATCTGCATCTGACTAACATTTACAGAGGACGCAGGCTTAGTAAATTGCCACTTGGGACAAATTACTGCATTCCTCACGGGGAAAGAGCTCTCGAGTGTCACGCTTTAAAGTACAAAACATCCATAGGCAAAGAGCGCTGCAACACAGCTCCCAACTTCTGCCTGCTGCAGAGTGGTTTTAGGTTTCTTGCAGGTATTATTTTGCACCGTAGCACATTACAACTTTTTATAAGAAAAACGTAAAGGCGTGGTGGGAGCCGTTTGGCACTGTAGGAAGTGCAAAGGCACCGCCACGCTTCCATGCGGCACCGCGTTCTTCCGAGCTGGGGGCATTTCTGCCAAGATCAGGGAATTGAACTGCAGTTAGCGAGCCAGCTCCTCACCTGACGCCGAGTTTTCCCCACGCTCTGACGCACCCCAAGGACTCCACCAGCGCCCCGAGCAGCTCGCTGGGCGCCGCGGCCGCGATGCCCGCCACGGGAGCACGTGGACGGACGACACCTACCGCTTGTCACGCGGCGCCCTGTCACATCCATCAATTTGCCCAGACCGTATTTATTTACTCCATTTGCACTTCGATCGCTTTTTTTTTTAAAGGCAAAAAAGTCAGAACTCCCCGGGTCACCTGTCCAGACGCCTGCTGGCTTCGCAGAGCCGTGTGGGAGCACGCAGCCCGGCCCCGTTCTCATCGCCGCACAGCGTTTTGCATGGGGCCTTCTGAAGAGAGCCCTGCACCGAGCCGTGCCCCCCCCCCCCCCCCCCCGGTACCGGGCCGTGTCCCCCCGTCCCCGAGCCGTCCCGGGCCGAGCCCCACGCCCGGCTCCATTTTGGGCGCCTCGCGGGCGGCCACGTGCGGCGGCCCCGCGGGGCTCCCCGGGCCCGGCCCGGCCCCAGCAGGTGCCGAGGGCCCCGGGCCCGTCCCCGTTCCCCCACGTGGCCGCGGCGGGAGCCGAGCCCCGAGCCCCAAACCCCCAACCCCGCTGCCCCCGGCCCCGCTCCGCCGCCGCCTTTGTGCGGGGCCGGCCCTGGCCGTGTGCCCCCCCCCCCCCCCCCCCCTCCTCCGGCCCCGCTCCCCCCCGGCTCCCCCCCGGCCCGGCGCGGCCCCGCTCACCCTCCTTGCGCAGCGGCGCCCCGGGCTGCCCGGTGCCCTCCTCGCGGCGGTCGGCGGCGCCCCCGGCGGAGGCGGCGAAGGGGGGCAGCGGGTTCTTGCGCTCCTTCTGCGACTCCCGGCGCAGCTGCTTGGCCGCGCTGCCGGCACCCCCGCCGGCCCCCGCCTGGCCCGGGCCCCCGCCGCCGCCGGCGCCGCCTCCGGAGGAGCTGTTCTGGGCTCCCGCCGGGCCGCCGCGGGCCCCGCCGCCCCCTTGGCCCCCGCCGCCGCCGCCGCTCTCTTTCCGCCGCGTCTCGGCCGCCCGCAGCACCTCGAAGGGGTCGGACTCGTCATCGAAGAGCTGGTCGAAGCGGTTGGTGACGACGCAGCCGAAGCCCTCCTGCAGGTGTCCGGGCATGATGGGCCCCCGTCGGCGGGATCCTGCTGCGATGCTGCCGGGCCCCGCGCCCTGCTCGCTGCCGCACAAGATGGCCGGCCCCGACGAGACGCGCTTCTCTTCCGGCGCCCGGCAGCATCCGGGCACCTCACCCCGCGCGGCGCCGCACGGGATTTGGAGGCGGCCCGCGCCCGCCGCCGCCCGCGCCCGCCCGCAGGACTACGACTCCCGGCGTGCCCCGCGCCGCCATCGTTGGGGGGGGCGCGGGAGGGGAGGGGAGGGGAGGGGCGGGGCGCGGGGCCGCCATGGCGGCACCCCCGGGGGGGTCGCCTCAGGGGGGGCGGCGGGCGAGGGGTGAAGGGGCGGCCGGGAGCGGAGCTCGCCGTGGCCGGCGCCGGGAGCCGCTGGCAGGCTGCTGGGGGGCGCGGGCGGCTCCACGGGCAGCCCCAGCCAGGTCCTGTCGCCCCCGCCCGCCAGGACGCGGGTGTCGCCAGAGTTGGTGTGACAGCAGTTAATTTAGTCAGTTTCGAGGCCCTGTCAATAAACAAGCCCCAAACCTGGAAAAACAAACGCGCTTTTGAACACACTGCGCCGTACAAGTGCCACAAAGCACCTGGACATACAGACACTGAGCTCAGAGCCAGGCCGCCTGCAGCAAAGCGCCGCTGCCGTCAGGCCGCCCCACGCTGCTGAGGGGAACATGGCCGTTCACGAACCCACGCTTCGTGCTCGTGTGTCCCCTAAGGAAGGCGTGCGCTCAGGGAGCCCCTTGCTGCTGTCCTGTGGCCCCCTAAAAAACCGTTCGTGAGGGGAAGGCCACGGGGGCAGGCAGTGGAATGCGCGCCCTGGGTGCACAAGGCCTCCGTGTGTTCGTCCCCACAGCAGCTGCCACCGGCACTGCTCCGTGTCCCCCTGGGGGAGTTTGATTTTAAAATAAAATTGTGCACACCGTGAACATCACACATCGTGTGGGTGAATATTGTTACAGGAACACGCTGCACGTGGTGGCTGGGCAAGCTGGAGCGCGGACACAGTCCTGCTGTCAAGGGATCGAGTTACCAGAGGGACGTGTTGCTCTTGTGAAGATAGTGTTTGTTTTTGCATTCAAAAGCAGTGAATCTGACACTTCTCACTAGCATTAAATGGCTTTTTAAAGCAGCACTGCGATAAATGTGTCATCGAATGCAACTTCAGTAACACTGGTTTAAGAGATTTGTTGTTAAAACCAATAAAACTTGTTGTTTCACAACCTTGAATATTTACCTTGAGCTTAGAGGTGTAATATTTCCGTCTTCCATTAACAATTATATTCTTCTAATTAGCAGCTACAATTACAAGACAATATCAAGTTGTCAGAAAAACAAGATGGTAAATATTAGCAGTACTAATTAGTCATTACTTCTGTTTATTCTCAGTGGAAATAATAAACATCCTAAAAATCAAAACATACTTAACTGGCACATACTTGACATCTCCTTCTAAAATACTGTTTTCTATATGTCAGAACCTGGTGGTACCTGATTGTATAATTATGTTTATCCTCAGCAAGGATGATATTTCTAATTTTTCTGAGGAAGCCCCTCTTGAAGCACCGGATCTCTCACATAAGAAGCTCATGCTGTTCTTGGGATATTTTAAGTGATCACCGCAAATTAAATCCTCAGAACTCAATATATTTTCCTCAAGCAAGCCTTTTTGCTTTTGGAATGAACCAAATATCACCAAACGATACGCGCACATAATTAAAAACCAGGGCAGAAGTTTTCTGGGAAAAGCTGGAACCCATTTCAGCATCCTGCTCCGTCACAGGCACTGAGTCTGCATTGCATCACATACATTTTATTAATAAAATACAAGCATTCTCACTCAGAGCCTTGAAGTGCTGCTTGCTAGATGGCATGGACGGCTTCATGGTTGTAAGATGGCATTCGATTACACAAATGGATTTCTCAGTCACCTGCCTGTAGGATTTTTCACTCGAATGGAAGTCACAGCATCTATGTTTTGTTGGTTTTGCAAGGACTGTGCATATTTCACCTCCGCTTGTTATACTGGTTCCATACGAAGAGCTCTGCACTCTAGTGTCTTCTAAGCACCCAATGAAATCCCGCCATAGACAAAGCAAGCCGAGATATATTCAGTATTCCTAAATTTCCCAAGTGAAGTTATGGCCTAATGGGTTTGGAGTCACACCTTGAATTAAGCACACACAAAACAGATTCAAAATATTTTAATATAAACTGAGAAATAAACCGGCTATCATGTGTATATGATCACCAACAACCAGATGTATTTATTCCACACAGCAAGAAAACAAAGTTGAAGGGTGCACGGTAGGAAGCCGCGTGCTTTGTCACACGCTGTCCGCTCGCATGTGGGCATTTGCAATAAAGAGGCCAAATTACTAGCCACACGGGGCCCAGTTTTCAGGCACTTCGTATTTGAAAATTCATTGATCGCCACATTCGCGCTGATAACTTCTGCCTCACTGGACAGGCACACCCGGCGTAGCGCTGCAGAAATCCCAACCCAGACGTTTACGTGGCAGCTCTCTCCTCCGGCCTTTCCTGGTCAGGACTGCACTTTACAGTTGTGCATCACCCCCCGGACAAACACAGCAGCTGGGGAGGCCTCTGGCCCACGTTCTTGCCGCTGTCTCTCTGAGGAACTCGGAGCTGAAATGCCACCGAGGGGTCAGGCAGGGCTCCGGCGCCTGGCCAGGCGGGCGGGCTGTGGTCTGTGGGGAAAACAGACAGGAAACGCGACGGGGTGTGAAGGGCGGCTGGCTGCGTCCCTCGAAAACAAAAAAAAAATGAAGAAAATATTGGGTCTAACGAGTGACTGTGAGCTGCAGAACCGACAGGCCTGGCTGCCTACACCTGGGGCGCTCTGGGTGGGCTCCCGAGGGCTCGCTGGTATCTCGCAGAGTCCAGAGCGTTGCCCTTCTGCGGGGGCATCGGCTGCGCCCAGCTGCCAGTTCCACAAGGCTCACAGGAAGATAAGGCCTCCCGAATCGCTGGTGCCCTGTCAAATCTGCTGGGCAGCGAGCTCAGAGGAGACGGGGAGGGTGGCTGAGGCTGACGGTTTGGACATGCCTTGCTTCCTTAGGAAGCTTGACCAACACGTGTTTTCTACTGGGGAGACACCAGCGGGCAGAGCCAGGGGAAAGGCACTCGGTGAAGAAGGTGGTTTTCTGCCTGCCATTTTTTGGGCCGTGGTGCTGCAGATAAGCGGGGCTGGCTTCCAGCGCAGGGCGAAGGGGCAGCACCCAGAGCACCGCACCGGGCAGCTCAGGACAGCCAGCAGCAACCACGGCCAAGCCCCCCCCACCAACGCTTCTTGGAGAATCGGCCCCAGCTCCTCTGCACGCCGCAGGCTGTCAGCCACAGGCGCAGTTTGCTCACACAGCTGCCTGCTGTACGGGGACAGGCACATCCCTCCATGCTCCTGCACACAGCTGGGCGCCGGAGGCTCCTGCCTAGCAGAGCTGCTGGTGGATCGCAGCTCCCCACGTCCTGGCCCCGGGGTGCTCAGGACAGGGCTGACGCTGTGGCCAGCCCAGAGAAGGGCTGGTGACAAGGTTTGGGGCTTTGTGACTCTGTCGACGTCTGCTGCATGGCAAAATTTTCATCTGGAGAAACATTTGTGCACGCTCAGTGATGCCCAACTGCAATCGGTCCTGAAAACCTGAACGGCAGACAGCCATAGCCTGGGAATTAAATAGCCAAGGACTATTAACACAGCACTTCTGCTTCTAATCAGGGATGTAACTTTTATGTTACGGCTTCCAAATCGCCGAAACCCTGCACGGCAGTCTCAGGACAGTCATTTCGTTAGCGCTGTTTGCTGATGCGGTCGTTAGAGGGTAATTGAAACATGCACAGACGACTTCCAGGAGCTGGCATCAATGACAGGATGGAAGTGCTGGGCTTCGGGGGAGCAGAGCCTGATCTTACCCGTTATTGTTCAGGGCCGGCGCAGAACCAGCGCTCCCACCAGCCGCAGAAGCGGGCTGCGGGTGCTATTTATGGCCGGGCCAGGCAGCCGCGCCGCTTGCCCGAAGCTGGCCTATAGATAACCCACCTAGGGAGCCCCTCGGCGCTCCTGACCAAAAGAGGCTCGGCGTGCTTTGTGACACGCTACACTCTTAGGCTATTTTCAAGCTTTGCCAGCAGCTGTCGGCTGTCTGCTTATTAAGCAAGAAGAGGAAACGCAGCAAGTTCAGGGCAGGGGGAGAAGAACCCGTTTGGGTCTTTGTTCCATCTCTGAGATGCATTTTTCCTATTTTTTGGCTGAAGGACATTTACAAAGCCGTGTTGCTGGTTTTCTCCAGATGCGTGCGTCACTCCCCGCCATCACACACAGCACGCCGACCAGGAGGAGGTTGCTCGGGCTCTCTTTGAGGTGGATCACTTCCCAGGCCATACGAAATGCTCCGGTTTCTTATACAGAAAATATTAGATTTGCTTCTGAATAAAGTCAAGTACAGCCAGGACTTGAGAACAGTAAGAAAAACTTAACATACCACGTTATCATGGTACCACAAAGTACCTTCAGCAACTTTCTGTTCAGTTTTTCTGCAGTTGTTTTCACTGGATTTTCGACTTGCTGCAGGAAGACACCAAGCGCTCAAAACGCGGTGCTCTACAGCATTGCACAACTTGAGCAGGGACAGCTCGGGGGGAAAAGTGTGACAGATGACCTACTTGTGGCAGTTCTTGTGGGTGAAGAATATGGGTGCTGGCGAGTATGAAATAGCAGACGGTGGAAGAAAAACAAGCAGCCTACCTACACTTAATTTTTTGCAATTAAAAGCACACTGCATTAACTAAGAGGCACCTGGTGCTTGCCGCTGCTTGCTCATCGCAGTGAATACAGCAGGTAGCAGGAACACAGAGCCCTTTTTACTGAGCCGTGTGCATTGGTGCATTCCTGGCACAGGGGTTCCGAATGGGAAAAAGTCCCAGAATTAAACAGCGCCGAGCAGAAGGACAACGGGAATGACCGGGAGAGGTCCGGCAGAGCTCAGAAAAGCCGCACCGCACGAGCTGCACCGCCGCATTGTCCTCCCGGATATTCCGCTCATCTCAGCGCGGCACTGGGCTTTTTTGAGAGCAGAAAAACCAGCAGTGTCGTTATGACGAGGGCTGTAAACACGGGAATAACAACACCAAGTACGTGCACGGAGAAGTAAAAAAGGCCCGTCCTGCTGCGTGCATCAAAGTGTGCACCAGACAAGTGAGCAAACCATGCAGCCGCAGAACTTGGCCTGTAAATTCAGCCAGGCTAATTGAGCCCTGCCTCTTCTTTCTTCCCTCGAATCCCAAACAACCTGCAAAGCGGGAGTTCCTCCTTAACAGCAGTCAAGGTAAAAGGTATTTTTAGCTCAGAAAACGAGCACTGGAACAGTAAGGAGCAGAAGGTCAGGGAGCCCGAGCGCTGCTTTTATCAGCCCCCGTTGTGGCGCTCGTTCCTGCCAGCCCTGCTCTGCGCACCCCTCGGCACTGCTCCGCTGCCCTCCCACGCTCAGAAGATGGAAAAGGGGAGAAAAAAACATTTCCCCTTCCTCCGAGATCTGCAGAGAAAGGGGGGGGGGGGGGGGGGAGCAGGTTGGCAAGGGCTCTGCAGCACCCGTCGGGAATTAAAAACCCGCGACCGTGGGGCGAGCGGTGCCGTGGGAGCCCAGCCCGAGCACGCAGCAGGCGCAGCACCCGTGGCGGCTCTTCCCACGGGTGTCGCTGGGGAAAAGAGCAGGGAACACAACGGTGCCGCAGCGAAAGGGCCAGCAGCAGTGCCACGAAGCCCGGGACAAGCCAAAGCAAATCCCGTGGGCCGGCGGGTCGCTGCCCGGGCAGGGAGCTGCTCTTCCCTGCCGGCTGAACCGGCCTCCGCGGCCACGGGCAGTTTCCCATCGCGGCTGCTGCTGCCACGGCCGCTTTTCTGCGGGGCTGGCTGGAAAAAAGCAAGCACACTCGTTTTCTTTTTTGTTTTTTGTTTTTTGTTTTTTTTTTTCTTTTGGTCCGCATTATTATTTTTAAGCTGGATCAGCTCTCTGGCTGCGTGCAGGGAGCAGCCCAAATACAAGGGGGGGAAAAGGGAACGGTGCTGCCCGGGTTTGGGGGCAGGACTGGCCGCTGCTTCCCTGCAGCACGTGCTCGGTGCTCTGCTGCTGCGCCATGCCGGTGGCCTTCCCCTGGAGCATGAACCAGAGCAGCCTGCAGCCCATGGGCTTTTGGGGAAAGCCATCGGCACGGCCCCCAGCGCCTGCCGGGCCATGCAGGGCGGCACGTTGAGCAGCGCCGCTTCCAGCCCCACCGGCAGCCCAGCCCGTCCCCGCGCCACAAACCAGCCCGTCCTCTCTGCGTGCTGGCCCTGGAGCCCGCGGCTTCATGCGGCGTCCCACTCCCCGTCCCCAGCCTGCCTGCGGCCACCGAGCCTCGCAGCCGCTGGGCTCCGGCCTCGCTGCCTCTCCGTGGAGCCCTCTCCGTGGCGCAAAGAGAAAGGGCCTGGCGGTTTCGCCGTGCCACCATCTCATCCGGCTCAATCCTGGTTACACTTGGGAGCGCGGCACACCCCGGCCCCCGAGAAATCGCCTCCTTAACGTGATAGAAAAAGTGCTGTCAGCCCAGCCCCGCAGCTCGCCCTCCCACCGCCCGGATTTAACCTAAAAAGCAGTGCAGAATGACTGCGGGACCTTTGTCCCAGCCCAAACGCCCTCCAGAGCAGCCCCCGGCACTGCCTGCACGCGCTGCTCCCTGCGGGGATGAGGACGGTGCACGGGCACGATCCGCAGCCCCCCGCGTCCCCCCCCATGCCACCCCCAGGCCCTTATTTGCTCTGCTCTCTTTGATTAAATCAAGCACCGCACACGGCATCGGGAGGCCAAGGAAAACCCTCTGCCACCCTGCGCGGCGCTCCTGGGAGGAAGGCGTTGCTCTTTGTGCGTTTCTGGGCGTTTTCCCAAATTTTGCCACTGGCAGACCCGAGTTTCGAGGCCGCCCTCCCAGCCGGAGGAGGAGCAAGGGGAGGACGTGCAGCGCTTTCGGGCTGCAGGTGGCTGGGGAACGGGGAACAGCCCGAGCCCTCGGTGGCCGTGGTGGTTCGGAGGCGCCCACGGTCCGTGCGTGAAGGCACCGAGAGGCGAGGAGGGGAGCTTCTAAACGTGGTGTGGATTTCCCCGGCCGCAGCACGCGCCGGGCAGGCAGGGGTGCCCAGGAGCGTCCCGGCTCAGGAGGCATTACCTCCTCCTCCAGCCCCATGTCAGGCCGGGGCGGTGAGCCTGAGCCATTAACGCTGATGCTGTCACGCGCTAATTAGGCTCGCGCTCCCAGGAGGCGAGCAGGGCGCACGCAGCGCGTTTCGGGGCGATGCCAGCGAGCTGCAGCCGGGACACCGGCCCCGGCGAACGTGCCGCTGCTGGGCGCGCTCGGCCCGCACGTGCTCCGGCACGCATGCTGCGGCGGCAGGCTCGCCCCGGCGGGGAAATTCGGGGAGAACAAGATCAAACAGCCTGAAAACAGGTCACGGCATTGCCTCTGCTGCAGATGGGCAAGACAACTACTCATTAGGGTGATTACAGGCAGGGGAACTACCCCGGCTCTCTGCTAATGAGCAGCATGGGCTGCCTGACCGGTGCAGCCCAAACAAAGCCCGGGGCTGTTGTCGCATGTTCAGCTCCGGTGGCAGCTCCCAAGGCTTCCTCCCTGCTCCTGCTCCTCCCTGTCCCCATCCCCTGCCCTGCACCACAGGCGCGGCTCCCCTGGCCGCAGCGCCCGCGCAGAGGGCCCCGTCCCACGGGCAGGGAGCTTACGGGGGCTGAAGCATGCGGGAGGTGTCCCGTGGGGTCGGTCGCTGCCCGCTTTGGGACGCGCTGCCCGGGGACACGCGCTGGTGGCACCGCCTGGCCTGGGCTCAGGCATGCTCCGGGGAGGTCCTGAGCATCCTCAGCTCCTGCCCGACTTCGGCTGGCATCCCGCCACCCTCCCGCTCACCACCAGACCCTGTGTGCACACGAGACGAGCGAGAGAGACGCTCTGCCCAGCCCAGGACCTGCAGCGAGACCTCCGACACCTCCCCGCGCCGTGGCTTCCACCCGCCGTGCTTGCTTCCCTTCTTTGCCCTGCCCCAGCACCCTCGTCCCGTGGGGGGGCAGCGCTGCTGGGACGGATAAAGCGGCACAGGGGCTGCCGGCTGCGATAAGCGCGGTGCCCGAGGCCGAGGTCCTGGTTCACAGCGCGGGGCGTCGCGCTGCGGTAACGGGGCGCGTGTCCCGGCCAGCCCCCGTGGCTGCAGGGGGCGCGGGGGGAACACGCCTCGGCGCAGCCTGACCACAAACGTCTCCAGAGACAGATTTCGAGGCCCGGAAGAAGGATGGGAGGATTCAGGCGGATGGGGTTGGGAGCGTCCCCGTCCCCGATGCACGGCTGGGACACCGGAGTGCCCAGCGCTGCGCCCGCTTGGCAACCCGGGCACCTCTCTGCCAGCCCGCACGCGTGTGAAAACGGAGAGGGGGGAGAAAAAAAAAAAAAAAAAAAAAAAAAAGAGCATTTGCGTTCACCGTGGGCGTGCTGCACACCCAAATCACCGCCTGTGAATTGCTTCGAGTGCCGCTGATGAAAGAGGCGCAGAACAAAGTGCTATTAACAGCTTGGCTGCAGCAGGCGGCTACGTGGGGAGCGGCACCCGCGCCGGGCCAGCCGCCGTGCCGCGGGGAACGGCCGCATCCTGCCCACCCCTCGGCACCCACCCTGCCCAGCTCCTCCAGCCCCGCGGCACCTTTCCTAAAGGGATCTCCTCTCACTGGGCCTCAGCCGGCCCTCGTGCGGTGCTTAAAGCCAGGGCCGTTCGGTGCCAGCGTCACCCCCGGCTCCTGAGCAGCCCTGCGGAGCATCCCCCCACCCCCGGGCTGCCTTCCTGCCGCTGCTCCTGTGCAGATGCAAAACCAACACCTGCGTGGTGTGCCAGGTCAGGCGTTGTATATTTAGGGGTATTGTTCCATACCCATGTTCTTCGCAGCATCCTGTTGTGTATACCATATATAATTATCGTGTGTATGCTCTGTGTGTATACCACTTATACATGGCTATAAACATACCGAATACATCTATATAAGTACATACCGTTCAATAATAGCTCCCCTGGTGTACGAGCACCCTGTGCCCAGCCGGGAGATGGGAAAGGCCAGACCCCCAAACGGGATTCCCATGGAAAAGAGGAGCCCACGGCCCGGCTCTGGGGTGCCAGCACTGCCGGGCCACGCGGGGGGCTCGTCGCAGCCGCTCCTCCCCGCGCCCGACCCCGCTGCCTGGGCGATGGGCGGCAGCCCCCAGAAAGGGCCCAGAAGAAGTGGGAAATTGTTCAAAGCGCCCGTTTGCCCCGCTGCGAGGGCGGGCAGAGCTGCGCGGCCCAAGCGGTGCCGGCAGCAGGAGCGTTGGCTCTCCCTGCGCGTGCCGCTGCAGCCGGGCAGAGGGCATCGGGGAGAGCCGCCTGCCTGCCGCCCGGAGCCTGCTGGCGAGCAGAGAAAGAGGCAAAAATCCTCCGGTTAATTAGCTGCTGGAAGGTGCTGGCAGCTCCCACGGGACGGGAAAATAAAACCAGCGGGGCCGGCCGCTGCGGGCTCGGCGTGCGAGCACCCCGAGCGGGACGGCCGGGGAGGGATCGGGTTGGCGAGGCTGCTCGGGGACAGGGGGGAGCCTCCAGCACCCCGCACCTGGAGCAGCAGCGCTGCCTTTCTTCATACGAGCACTTTATTTAAAAAAAATAAATAATAACAGTGATAGTAGTAGTAGTAGTAATAATAATAATAATAATAACAACCATCTTACGGCGCTCATTAGGACCTTGTGCGCACTGAGCAGGGGGTCAGACCCCGGCAGCCTTGATGCTGCTGAGAAAGGCAGGGGGAAGGGGGCCGGGGGCTGACCCCAAGCCCTGCTCCCGGCGCCCCCCCCCCCGGCCCAGGGGCAGGGTCCGGCCGCCAGGGGGGGCCCACGGGCGGCGGGGGCCCGGGGCCGGGCGGCGCTGGGGGAGCCAGGGGGTCCCCAGGGACCGGCAGGGGATGGGGGTCCGGGGGGGGGGGGGGCGCTGCGGAGCCGCCCGGGGGGGGCCCCGCTGGGCCGGGGGGGGGCGGAGGGACCCCGAGGTGCTTCGTGCGCCGAGCATCCTGCTGCGCTGCGGGGGTGCTGAGCTCCTGCCTGCAGGGATGCTGCGGGAGGAGGGATGCTGAGGGCCTCCTGCCTGCCGGGAGTAAATCGGGAATTCATCAGGAGCCAGGTGTGGGGCACTCCTGGGGGCCCCCCTCGCGCTCCCCATTCCCTGGGGATTTGCTCTGCAAGTGCAGGGCCTGGCACAGCCGTCACCGACCCCGGGGCTGCAGGTGAGGAACCAGGCCCTCAAACACAGCCCAGGGGCGAAGCCCCCTCCCCGCTCGGGACTTTGCCTTCTCCATACCCAGGACTTCGCCCTCTCCGTGATCAGGACTTTGCGTCCTCCATGCTCGGGACTTTGCCCTCTCCATACCCAGGACTTCGCCTTCTCCACGCTCAGGACTTTGTCCCCCCCCCAGCGCACGCTCCCTGGCCCCCAGCACACCAGTGCTGTTCAGAAACCCAGCTTCGCTCTGCCTCGGCTTGCTGGGGCGAGCTCCCCAAATCCCTGCGCCCACCCCCTGGACAAGTGCCGGTGGCGTGGGTCAGGGCAGAGCCGGGCGTCCCGTGCAGAGGGGACCTGGCAAAGCCCTCCCAGCACCCCACAACCCGGCCAGCGCCCACGCAGCACACTCCGGTTGCCGGGTTTGCCGCATCAGCCGTTTCATCGCCTCCCCGGCGTGCTGCCAGCGGGGCCGGGAGCTGCTAACCCCGCGGGGCAGGACCCGTCCCGTGCCCCGTCCCGCGCCCCCCGGCCCTGCCCGGCTCTGCTCGGGGGGCCGCGGCGCTGGAAGCGGTGCCGCAGGGCAAACAAAGCGGCGCGGGGCCGGCGGGGCAGCCGGGGAATGTGCAAGCTGGTGTTTGCTTTGCAGAAGCGCTTGCCGCCCCTGCGGCCCGCCAGGTTGACGGAGGGGAGCTGCAGCGCTAAGGCAGGGCGCGCGGCCCCGCGGAGCGAGCTCTGCTGGGGCTTTCTGGTGCTCAGCGTGTGGGCAGCACGGTTCCGTGACGGCGGCCAAAACCCCAAGCCCAGGGCCCTCACGAAGCAGGGCTGGGGGAAACGGGAGCTCAGCGGGGCGGGTGAGAGGTGCTGGGGGGCACGGCCCCGTGCAGGACGGCGGCAAGGCAGGGGCCGCGGAGCGGACGGGGACATTGCTGCAAAACGGGGACAGGAGAGCGCGGGGCCAGCAAGGAGCCAGGTGGAGAGGGAGCTGCAGGGGCAGGGGGCAGCCTGGGGCAGGGGATGTTCGGTGTGGACGTGGTCAGCTCAGGGCCAACGCAAACCCGTCGGGTGGCATCCCAGCCTGGGGCTGGGGCAGAGGGCAGGCCGGGCAGAGGGATGCTTCTGCGGATATTTTGGAGATGTGGGTGAGTAATGAGGAATCACTTCCCTTGCTGTGAGCAAACTAGCCTGATTTTCTTGTCCTTGCCCGGCGTTCAGGATTATTTACCTGCCAGCCTCGTCCTTCCCTGCAGGCCTGGTGCCGAGCGGCTGCGTGCGGGTGCGCATCCCACCACGGCTGCTCTTCCCCAGCAGAGCCGCAGTCTCGGGCTGGACGGTGCCAGCCAGGACACAGCAGGAGCAGGGGCAACCCGTGAGCCCCTCTCCCTGCCGTTTGTGCAGCTCACTGCTAGCCGGAGCAGCTCGGGGACGGTGCGGAGCAGCTCGGGGGGCCAGCTGCCGGCGCTGCTCCCACCGCTCCCGTTCGTTTGGTGAGGCCGGGCCACGGGCAGCATCTCACCGACACTGTTCGATCTTTGGTCTCGTTCCCGAAAACTTAAACAACTCGAGGCTTTGACAGGCAGGACACCTGTCCCGTGCTGGTACAGCACCTCCTCCTGCAGCACGGTGCGTGCAGCGCCCGTCAGGCGCGGGCGCAGGACCCCGAGCGGGCCTCTTGCCAATCGCCCTGCACCACCAGAGCTACCCAGGGCCAGCGGGCGGCGGGGAAACACGGCCCGGGGGCGCGGGGCTGGGGCCTCTCCTGCTGCCGGGGAGCCACCCGCGGACCGGCGCTGCACGGCCCCGGCACTGCACGGCCCAGCACCTGCCCCAGCAGGGGTGAGGCAGGGACCTGCCTGCCTCCAGCCGGGAGAACTGGAAAAGGAAACAGTCCCCGGGCACTGCCGGCGGTCAGGGAGCTGCTGATACCCGGCGAGAGATCAAACCGGCCCCAGCTGCTTTTCGGTTCCCTCCCAGACAGATTGAGCTGCGCCGGAGCCGCACCGACAGCCCGTCTGCGGGTATAATCTGATCTGCGGCGAGCTCTGGGGCTCCGGTTGCTATTAGAGATAGGGCAAATGAAGCGGACTTAATTCGGAGGCCACCAAACAAAGCTCCCACCTGTTGCGCCGGGGCCTTGCCATCTGCCGCCCCCACCTGAGCGCTTCTCCCGCACGCCCCAGGGGTCGGGCACCGCCGCGGGATGTGGGGCACCGGGAGTCACCCAGGGCTGACCTTCGGGCACCCTCCTGGCAATCCCCAAAGGGCTTTGGCAGTGTCTGCCCCCAGGGCTCTGCGTTTGGCTGTGCAAAGCCCTCCCAGAGCCAGGCTTTATGCCCTGAAAGGTTGGTGAAGTGGTGGCAGGCAGCGTGCCCAGTGCTCAGCATCACCCGGTGCTGAGCTGAGCGTCCCCCAGTGCTGAGCATCACCCGGTGCTGAGCATCAGCCAGGACTGAGCATCACCCGGTGCTGAGCTGAGCATTGCCCAGAGCTGAGCATTGCCCAGAGCTGAGCATCCCCCAGAGCTGAGCACCACGCGGTGCTGAGCATCATCCAGTGCCGAGCATATCCCACCCACTGAGCGTTCCCCAGAGCTGAGCATCCCCCAGCCAGGTGCCGGGGTCACGAGCCCAGCTCCTCAGCCTCACCCAGGCACTGCTCCGGGAAACGGGCGCCCAGCAGCAGCAGCAGAGCAGGGCTGCGAGCTGCCCCTGCAGCACCCGCTGCCAAGGACCTGGTGGGGGCTCTGCGGGGCTGAGCCGTAAGGGGCAAGCTTTGGGCAGCTGCGGGGAGCGCAGGCCGGGGGGGGGAGGAGGAGGAGGAGGAGGAGGAGGAGGAGGAGGAGGAGGAGGAGGAGGAGGAGGAGGAGGAGGAGGAAGGCTCCCGGGTGCAGGACCCGGTGGGACCGGGCAGCAGTGGGGAGCCCTTGGCGCGCCGCCCCGGGATGGCGCGCCGGAGGCCCCGCCCCCTTTCCCACAAACCACGCCCCCCTCCCCCCTCATCCAATCAGCAGCGGCGGCCCCTCCGGTTCCCGTGGCAGCCGGGCGGCAGCGCGGGGTTCGCCTGGGGGAAGGCGAGAGGCGGCCGGGGGGTGGGGGGGGGTGGGGGAGGCGGGGGCGGGGCGCGGCCTCATTTGCATGAACCAATGGCGCGCGCGCATGCAAATGAGGGCGGCGCGGGTTGGCGGGGCGCGGGCAGGACAACGCCCGCGGGGCGCCTTTGTCCGCAGAGGCGGCGGCGGCGCGCGGCGAGCGGGGACCGGGAGCGGGGCCGGCACCGGGACGGGAGGGGCGGGGGCGGCCGGGAGCGGCCCCGGGGCTGGCGGCGGCGGCGGCGGCGGCGGAGCTCCCGTGCCCTGCTGCCCTGGCCGCACTATGACTCTGGAGGAGCTGCCTGGCGAGCACCGCACGGCCGGCAGGTAGGGACCGGGGGGTGCAAGGGGGGCGGGGGGTGTCCCCCCGGTGCTGGCGGTGCCCCCCCCCCCCGCCCCCGGTGCTAACGGCGTGTGCCCGCCCGCAGGATGGAGCAGGCGGGGGACGCGCTGGAGGAGGTGCTGAGCAAGGCGCTGAGCCAGCGGAGCCTCACCCTGGGCGTCTACGAGGCGGCTAAGCTGCTCAACGTGTGAGTGCTTCTCCCCCCCCCCACCCACGGTGCTCCCGGTGACACCCCCCCCCCCCCCCCCAACCGGTGTTCCCGGTAACCCTCCCGGTGACCCCCCCCCCCCCCCGTGCTCCTGGTGACCCCCCCGGTGACACCAGTAACCCCCTCCGGTGCTCCCAGTAACCCTACCGATGACCCCCCTCCCTCCCGGTAAACCCTCCCGGTGGACCCCCCCCCCCCCCCCGGTGCTCCCGGTAACCCCCCCCCCCCCGGTACCGCTGACCGCGGTGTCCCCGCAGGGACCCGGACAACGTGGTGCTGTGCCTGCTGGCGGCGGACGAGGAAGAAGCCGGCGACGCGGCGCTGCAGATCCACTTCACCCTGATCCAGGCTTTCTGCTGCGAGAACGACATCAACATCCTGCGGGTCAGCAACCCGGCCCGCCTGGCTCAGCTCCTGCTGCCCCACACCGGCGCCGAGCCCCCCACCGACCTCCACTGCGTCCTGGTCACGGTGAGACCGGGGCTGAGACGAAGCCTGGGTCCCGGGGAGGCTCCCGAGGCCGAGCCGTCGGCGTACGCCGACGGCTCGGCCTCGGGAGCCTCCCCGGGACCTTCCCAGGACCTTGGCGGTGCTGTCGCCTGGATTTAGGGTTGCGTTCGCCCTGCTGACCCCATCCCTCTTTTCCCTTCTCCTCTTTCCAGAACCCCCACGCGTCCCAGTGGAAGGACCCGGCGCTGAGTCAGCTCATGTGCTTCTGCCGGGAGCGGCGCTACGCCGACCAGTGGGTGCCGGTCATCAACCTCCCCGAGCGGTGACGGCGCCGCGCCGGGGTCGGCGGGATGCTTTCCGTGCTTTCGCACTTAGCTCAGGAAGGAAAACTCCCCCTGCCCTCGTGCGAGGATGCTGGGGAAGGGGAGGGGGGGGGGGGGGGGGGGCGCGGGGGGAAAAAAAGGCAAAAAAAAAAAAAAAAAAAAAAAATCCCCCCCCCCCCCAAAAAAAAAAAAAATGTCGAGGGGGTGGACTCGTGTTGCGTGGGACGGAGGACGAGCGACGCGGCCGGGAAGCGAAGGGAAGGAGCCTGGGAGCGGCAGCGGGAGGAGCCGGAGCCTGCCCCGGGAGCGAGGACGCCGCCGAACGCCCCTCGAGGTTTCTTTAAAAGTGCGACTTGCAGGTTCTGGTTCAGCTCTCCGAAGAGCTCAAAGGTTAATCGACAGGCTTTACGACCGGTTTTTTTAGCGTATTTTGGGATGTTGAGTCTCGAGTTTTTAATGCTAAGATATATAGTAAGTTATTTTATGATATTGATTTTAAAAAAAAAAAAAAAGTTATTTATACTCCGCGGTCTCATAAGCAGCCCCCCCTGGAGCGGCCGGTCCTGGCCAACCCCACCTTTTAACAGGCGGCTGGTGAGAGCAGCTGCCCTAACGTCATTGTCTGAAAAGTGGATAATGCTTTGTTTCGGGGTGTTTTTTTTTTTTTCTGTTGTTTTTGAAATAAAGTTGACTCTCGGATCCTCCGCGCTGTTCTGTGGCCTTCGCTCGCTCGGCAGCGCCCCGTCCCCGGGGCTCGGCGGGCGGCCGCGGTCCTGTTGCACTGGTCCTGGAATGGCACCTGGGCTCCTGCCTCGCCCCTCCCAAAACCAGCAAACGAAAAAGCAGCCGGCGTGCTGCGGGAAATGTTGGGTATTTTTCTTCAACGCCGCCACTTAAAAGCATAGTTTGAACGCCAGGAAGCGTTTGGGACGCTCTGAAAGCCCTGCGGGGGTTGAGTCTTCTCGAAAATGGGGGAAACGCGGCTTCTTCTCGCAGGAACCCTTCACCCGGTGTGCTCCCGGCGCTGCTGCCCTCAGCCCCAGCGCCTGCGCGGCGCAGCACCCCCCGCCAGCTGCGAGCCCCTTTCTTCCCTGCTGGCTTCGTTCCCCGCGCCTCGCCAGAGCCAGGCGGGGAGGGCAGCAGGCACGCAGGGCCCCCGCGAGCAGCTGCTTTCATTCCTGTTGTCGCACACCACACAAAGCCGAGCTCCGCAGGGCAGAAATCCCCGCTCCTGGCCCCAAAGGAGCCGGACAGCTGACGGCGGCACTCCCGCGGGTGCCGGCAGAGCAGCGCCCACGCTCTGCCCGCGGCCAAGGTGGGAGGCTCCGGGGACACCGGTGACCTAAATAGTGGCTGCTGAGATGCCCTGCTTTCTGCAGCCCCGGCACGGGCTGTCTTGGGGTGCTGGGACACCGACCCTACGTGATTTTCCGCCTGGTCCAGGCGCTGGGAGCAGCCCCTGCACCCTCCGTGCATCCGCGCAGCTTGGGTCCGGCTGGGGCACCGCTGCTGCACCGAACGGGAGCTTTCTGAGCTCATTATTTTTTAGCTTTGCTTTTTCCGGCGCGTGGCCGGCGTCAGCGCTTCTAAAGCGAACGTGCCCCCGGCGCTGATCCCGGGCTGCCCCCTCCGCATGCACGCATTCAGACAGCCCCCTCCTGGCCCGTGTTGCTTGGGAAGCACAAATTTGGGTACCGAGGAAAAAACACTGGACCGCAACTACCTGGCGGTACAAGGCCAGGCCTTCCTTTTAACCCCCCTCTGCCAGGACAAGCAGAGGCTGCTGCTCAGTGCCAGCCCCGTAGCAGGGGGCGGTTCAGGCCCTGCTTTCATAAACCCAGTAACAGCGAGAGAGCTCCTGAAAGAAACCCCCGCCCCTCTCCGTATGTATGTATTTATGTAGACACACACGTAAAACTTATGGCTTTTTGCTTCCGAAGAGCCTCCTTTTCTGGGCTTGGAACAAACACCGGACCTTTCACTCAAAACCAAAACGCGTCAATACAAGAGCGAGGCGTTCAAGTGAAATCCGACCAGCTGGGCACAGCAGAGAAACAAAAGGAAAGACCCCCCCCCCCCCAAAAAAAAAAAAAAAAAAAAACAACAAAAACAGAACCACAGCTTTACCAAGGCTCCGTAAAACATCTGTTTTTTTAAAAAAAATAAAAACAGAGCAGCCGCAGTGGAATCACCCCGCTGGAGCAGGGCGCTCCCGGGGCTGTGACCCCAGGGCTCCGCTGTGCCGACAGCCGCACACAGCCAGGACGCAGCCCAGAGCCCTGCCGGGAGGAGGGCAGTCGCCTTCCTCCCCTTCAGCCCCAGCACTTTGACCCGTACAGCTCCGCACCGAAAGGCACGAGGGGGCAGAGATTTGCACGCAAGCAGCAGCGCCCCTGAGGCACCCGCTGGGGTTCCCCCGGTCCCGTCCGGGGGCTGCAGCCTTGCCCCGGCCCTGTGCCCCCCCCCCCCAGCACCCTGAGCCAGCGACGGGCGCGCGCGTGTGAAGGTGCAATGCATCAGCTCAGGGACGGCAGGGGGAAACAGCCGGCAGCGAGAGGCTGGAAGAGCAGAGGGAGCAGGAGTATTTGAGAGACTCGCTGAGAAATACGGAGAAGAACAGCGACCCAACTGGCTCCTTGGCCTGTGGGGCAGGAGACCAAACGCACACGCTGGGGTGGTAGCGGGACCCCCTGACATCAGAGCCTCGAGGTGGGAGCACCGAGAGGCAGGGCCGTGGTGTGTTGGCCCCAGCCAGCCGCTGAGAGCCGCTGGCAGCACCTAGCCTACCTCCAGAAACCCCCGGCTGCTGTCCATGGCAATGGTTTCGTTTCTCCTTTTTCATGGCACCAATTAAGAGTCCGCAGCCCTTCAGGACCGTACAATTCCTGCTCTTTCACTGGCGTATTTATACCAAAAGAGCAAAGTTACAAGTGGAGACGGAGCTGCGGGAGGCCATACACCCCCCGCGTGTACTGCAGGTAAAAACACAGAGGTTACCCGCGCAGCTGTACCGAAAATTGCCAGAAGCGGCCACCTGCGTGCCGCTGGGCTAGCTGTCACTCCCAAGCGGTCTGCCTGAACTGAGAAGCACCTGAAGGAAAACCCGCACCGTGTTGTCAATCCCGCGCCTCTGACCGACGACGCATCGCACCCACACACCGTCTTCCAACGTGTAAGCGAGAGTGAAGGAGATGCTGAGATAAATCTTCGCCCCAGAGCTGCGAAGAGTTCCAAATTGTACAAAGAAGCAGAAAAAAACGCACCTCGCAGGGAACGGGTCCGTAGGACACGATGGATTTCCCGTAGGCAGAGGCACCCACGGCCAGCAGCCCCCCGGGGAGCCCCGTGTGCAGCCGGGGCAGGGCACGGGAAACGCCGGGGATCCCGCGTGCGAGCAGTAACCGAGCCAACGGCAGCACCATGCCAAACGTCTTTATTAGAAAGTACAAGGTTAGGCGCCTCGTGCAGCGGTGGGGTGAGGCAGGAGGGGGCAGGACGCGGGCTGCACAGCTCCAGGCGCAGGGCAGACACCGGCAGCCCAGCGGGGCGCAGCTGGGACCCACGTCACCGCTGGCTCCTGCTTTAAGGGCGAACACCACAGGGAAAAAGCACGACATTAGAAGTCATCTTTGCGTCTACACAGCTTGCCTTGGTTGGGGCGGGGAGCTCGAACACGCCGTGGATTGCTGCGGGCGGGAGGCTCGCAGAACAACACCGGGTGGGCAGCTTCCCCTCGCCCCCGACCTGCTCAGCCCCCCTGATACCCACACACAGCCAAGGCCTGTTCTTAACTAGGTGCCTTATAAAATGAGAGTAAAAAAAAAAAAATCAGCGTGGATCTACATTATTGTTTTGAAATTGTCACTAGAAAAATAGTTATAAAAATAATCTGAAGGTGAGCAGAGAATAAGCAGTACGGCTCTCTTACTGCCAGCCTTGTGTTCGCGTTTGTGAACTGTTGGTTAAAGAGGCTTGTTAAACAAATGTATCATTTCTCAATATATTATCAACAGTGCATATATAATTTAATATAGAAATGACAAATAGGCAATGTAAGACAGTAAATTACAAGTGGTTAATAAGTTCTGTAAATAGCGTTACAGAAATGCACGGTTATGGCAGATCAGGACTTCAGCCTCCGAACCACTGGCTACAGAGAAAGACAAAGAACATTGGTAGCCAGCTGAAGTCGGGATTATTTTAAATCCCCTCGAAGTTTTCTGTTAATATGCAATGTTTGTATAAATATTCTATTAAAGTTTATACACACACACACACAAGGAGGTTTTTATTATGTATATATATAAAATCACTTACTTGATGGAAAGGCTCCCCAGTTATATTTGCATAACCACAATCTGGATACAATTTGGCATTTTTTCCCCTCTAAAAAGGAATTTAAAAGAGAGCCAAATTCTGAATCCCTGTACGAAACACAAACGAGACTTGGAGTGACAGAACCATACCTCCACCTCAGCCACAAAGCCAGGGAAACGTGAGCTTGTAGCCTTTGATTCTTCTGACAGCTTTTTTTTAATACCAACACAGAGCTTTAATTAGAGAAAGCAGAAAAGCAGAATTGAGCAGAACTGAAGCTGAAAACTCTGCTTTTTCAACTCCTCTTGAAGAGCTATGGAAAAACCCTCAGATATCTGACTCCTGACACTTTAGGTTTTACGCTTACAAATCCTTGCCAAGAGAAAGAGGCATAACAGAGATGTAGACGTGAGTCGCTGGAGCTCGCCAGCAGTTGCTACAATGGTTTTCAAGGCAGCTGTTGCTAAATAATGCACTTGGACGTGGGTATGTGCATGAGCGCACGGCTGTGCGTCACCCAGGCAGGTATCGCTGCCCGCTCTGCGTGCACGCACGATCTGAAAAACTGAAACAAACGATGTTTAATTGGGATTCCCAATCTGTCCCTGTTCTGTCGGCAAAGCCAGGCAACTTTGGTGGTGTTTGTGGAAGTCGGGAGCGGGGCCGGAGCAGAGCAGCTCCCCAGGCACGCGGGCGGCTCTCACGGCGGAGCTGGCCCCGCGACCGCCGGCCCACGGCGAGGACCCCGCTCCCTCGGCCCAGAGGGCAGTTAATTCGGTTTGAAACCCGCTTCCTAATGAAGACCGGGAACAGAGGAAATGCTTTCGAAAGCTTAAGAAATCATTTATACACGTGGAAAAAGAAGAGTTACTAGCAGGTACCTTACAGGTTATTTGTCTATACATCTGCCTGTGCCTTGCCCCGCGTCGCAGAGCGGCGGTAGCGCGAGCGCTCCTATAACAAAACGCACGTCTTCTTATCCTTGAAGGGGTTCTCAGAGGCAGGTATGCCCATTAGCAAGGGGTCTTTCTTGGCATGTTCTTCACAATAGAGCATTAGGTCTGCTGACGCCTTTGACACCTGCGGAAGACAGAAGAAAACCATAAAACGGCCACGCATTTCCCTGGAATTAGCGATACGACCAGGAGGGCTGCCCACTGGGGAAAAGCCCTGTGCACGAACAGATCGATGCTGGGCAGTCAACACGTTATTTGGGCCCAGACCCTATTTCCTGCAAAAGCCAGACTGTCCTGGGTGTGACGCTGGGGCCAGCTTTATCTGCAGAGAGAAGAAGATGAATCCTGGTGCCATGCTCTTCCAGGAGCCCTGGGGATAGTTTGTGGCAGGTGGTGAAAGTACTGCTCAGCTCTGACGTAGCTCCTGCAGAAAGCTAAAAATAAACAGGAGGGGTTCGAAATATACAGCAGCTTTGTAATAAGGAACTTATCATCTGTAAAACCGGGGAGAATAAACAGAAGTGCCCTCAGATGACTAACACTTTCTAGAACGCTGCATACGGTCCCTCCTTGCGTAACGCCGCTCCGCAGCCAGCGTGGAAAAGGCACCTTCGCCGTGTGCACTTGGAGGTTTGTGCTGCTGGCCTCCAGGAGGGGCTGGGCAATAATTCGAGAAGCCAAACAGACAAGATCTGTCCAGGCAATATTACCGATGTACCCAACATCCCATCCCTTCCAGCTGGGAAAAGAGTCGGGCTTCTTTTGTGCCTTGAGTTAGAGAAAACCAGTTTCAATGACCTTCCTTTCAACGACACAAAGGTGCGGATGCAACTTTCAGCCATCGGAAGAACGTAGCAAAATCACAGAATTAACACAACACATCAAACTGGAAGCTCACACCTGCCTTTTTTTTTTTTTTTTTTTCCCTTTTGACTCGCACTTCACGCTTTGCTTTGGTCTATTTTGCAAGCCTGTGAAACACCGAAGTACCTGAGGGCACCGCTCAGAGCAGCCCCGAGACCTGGCTGTGTTCAGGTTTCCTGGGCTGAAGCACAAAGGTCAAGATCCAAATGGGGAAAAAAGCTGAACGGCGTGCCCCCACGCGCAGGCGCTCCCTTATCGCATCCAGGGCAGAACAGGAGAAAAGGAGGGGTGAAGAAGGACGTGCTCTCACCTTTATCCGTTCTATTGAGGCTTCTATTCTTAGCTGCTGGACAGTCCTCCGGGCCTGAGCTATGTTGTTGGTGGTGCTAGCCGTTTTGCCAGACATTTTCAGAGATCCGGAGGCGCTCTGTTGGAAAGACAGCGGGTTATTCTCCCAGCAGGTGGCCCAGCGCGTTGCACCCCTACAAACAGGCAACAGCAAGACGCTGCAAGAAGTGGCTTTTTTCTTATTTTACACGAGAGGAGCTGCCAGCTGAGTGTCAGCTAGTCTGGCACCAGACACCCCCAGGGAAACCACACGGAGCCCCCCTGTACGGCGCTGCCGCCGCCACCCCAGCGGGTCCCCGTGCAGCATCTCCCCTGGCCGGAGCAGCAGGACGTCGCAGCGGGAGGAAGGGCAGAGGCTCCCCTGCCCTGCCCCATCTGCCCAGGCTGTTTCAGGTCTGCAGCAGCTTTGTGACACATCCCAGAGAAAAAAAAAAAAAAAAGAAAACATGCGCACGCAGAAAACAACAGCCAAAGTTCACAGAAATACTGCCAGCTGCCGTCTGCTCCCATATGGCCATGTACAGAGGCGTAGCGGGCAAAAAAATAATAAAAGAGCAGCCCTGGGACTTTCCTTCTCTGGGTAAGAAGGCAAAGCGCCGGCCCGGCGTCCTCCGCGGGAGGACACTGGGGTTCCTGCACAGCCTGAGCAGCCCGACCCCACAGCGTGCTCTGCCATAAAGCTCCTGGCGAAGCGCTGGCTCCGCGTGTGGCTGAGCGAGGTGGCGGTGGGGCAGCTCCGCGGGTGCTTTTCTGTCCTTCCTTCCCGCAGCCCCGTCCCCGGCCTGCGGCACGCGGGGACTGCGGCAGTGGTTTGGGAGCACGGGGTGGGGAGAGCCCAGGCACCGAGAGGCAAAACACCCTCCGGGAGCCACCCCGAGACAAAGGCTCTGCTGGCTGCTCCGAGCCACGTTCCCCAGGTGCCCAGGAGCTCAAGGAGCAGCGGGTTCGGGCCTCCTGCCTGGCGAGACCGCCGGCTCTTGCTGCAGCAGGCCCTGCACACGGGCGGTACCCGGGCGGCGCACGAACCCTGCCGCCTGTTCCCTGCAGATCCCCCAGAATGATCGGCTCCGTGGTGCTGCGCTTAAACCATTCATTGCCTTACGGAGACTTGGGCCGAATGCAGCCAAACGGGACCTCCCCAAGGCCGCACGCAGCCCTTCCTCGCCGGCTTCACCTTTCTCACCCCCTGGCCGGGGCAGCAGAGGTGGTTTTCCACCCACCCCTCGTGCCCGCTGAGAAGGGCGCTATCGTGCACCGAGCCCCTGTTTTGGCCCGCCCTCGCTGCCCGGCTGCTCGGCCCAAATTTCCGAGCCCGAGTTCCCCTCTGTGCGGGGACGTCCATCCCCATCCCTGCCCCGTTATTCCCCCAGTTCTCCCCCGACAGCAGCGCAGGCAAGCGCAGCGCTTTGCGCTGGCCGAGGACCGTTTGCAGTCAGCGCCCAGCACCCTGCGCCCTTCAGCATTTTCTGCTATCAACCCCCCGCGGCACCGCGGGGCCGCAGTGCTCCGGCTCGGGGCCGACCACGCCGGTGCTGCTCGCTCACCCAGAAACGCCTCCCCGGGGAGCAGGGGCGCGGGGTTCAGCCCTGCTGCTTGCCGAGACAACAGCAGAGCAGCCCCCAGCCGCTGCCCCGAGGGGGTGCTGGCCGCTCCGAAGCCCCGCGAGCCCCTTGCAGCCCAACCCCAGAGGTTCCCGAGGCAGGAGCGGCCGCAGCCCGCCCAAAGCGTCCCGGCAGGCAGCTCGCCGCCCGGGGCTTGGCTGAGCAGACAAGAACCAGGTTACACGCCAAAAACAAGAGTTTGTGACGGCGTCGGCTGACTTGGAGAAAACGACTCCAGCCTCGTATCCATGAAAGACATCTCCGAATGATTAACTAGCCCCAGATGATTAACTTCGGGTTAAGCAGCTCGTGATGCGGCACTGAGAAGCACCGCGAGGGCCGTACCAACAGGTATTTCACGCTTCGCAGCTCCCAGCTGCCTCGTGCAGCCCCCGGTGAGCCACCGGCAGGGCACGGTGCAGCTTCCGAGCCTCCCCGAGCGCGGGCCGGGAGCGGCTGTGCTGGCAGGACGCGGGAGGACTGCCCGCACGGTGCTGGCCCGGCTCACGGCGGTCGCAAAGCGCGAGTGACGCCTCCTGCTCGCACGCAGGCAGGAGGGACAGCAATCACCGGTGCTGCGATTACGCTCCTGTATTGCAATCCTACGTCCCGGAGCGACCGGTACAAGCGCACTCGGGAATCTCCCTGCTCCATGTGGCCGCGGAGCAGCCGCCTCCCGGGCTCCTGGCTGCTTTCCTGGTGCGTGCAGCCGGGAGGAGGCAGGCGCGGAGCAGAACCGGTTCAAACGCTGCACGCACGCCGAGTGCCAAGCCCGGGGTAAGCGGGGGAAGTGCTTTTTTTAAGTTCAGAGTCTTTAAACGCGCGCCAGTTCAAAGATCACGGCGCCAAGCAAGCGCTCGGCGGCAGACGAGGCTCTAGGTGGCTGCAGGAAGGCGCTGCACTTGCGGCACGAACCCTGAGCACGCCCGTCCCGGTGTCCTGCGTGCAGCTGCCCCGGGAGAGCTGCAGAAAAGCTACGGAAACGTGAGCAGAGGAGCCCCCCCGTGCCCCTGGGCAGGGCACCAGGCAGCCGGGTCACGGCAGCGTGCAGCAGGAAGGCCGTGCAGGTGGCTGTGCCGCTGCCACAGCCGGGCCAGTACCCGCACCTCGGCCGCCCCCCCTCCCCGCGGGCCCCTCGCTTCCCAAAGCAAAATTCCCAAAGCAAAAGCAGGGGAAGAGGAGCAGGAGGGGGCGGCTCCTTGCGGCGCTCGGCCTGCGGGGCAGCAGCACCACGAGGCGCAGCAGGAGCCCTGCCCGGCACCCCGCACGCTGCCCACGCAGGCTGAGAGCCGCTGCTGGGGCCGGGCTGCGCGCCGTGAGCAGTCCCCGGGCGCACGCAGGCGAGCATCGGTGCCGCCCGCCGAGGGCGAGGAAGGCGGGCAGGGCTGCCTGCACGACAGCAGCTCGCCCTGCAGCGCTGCAAGCCTGCTCCGGCCCGAATCGGAGGCAGGCGCGGGGAGGCAGGAGGCGAGGGAGCCCCGCGGTGAGTCAGCCAGCGCCGGGGCGGGGATGGCGCGCGGGGAGCAGCTCCGGCCGTGGGGGCGAAGTCCGGCTGTGCCGCGGCCGCCGGGACGAGAGGGGGGACGTGCGGTGTCCCGAAGCCGTGTGCACGCCACGACCGGCTCGCGGTTACCGGCCAGCCGTGCCCCACGCGGCGCCGTGCTGCAGCCAGGACGGTGCCCGCCACGGAGACGTGGGCCCCAGCGAGCACTCCGCGCGCTGAATCGCCGCCGCTGGTAGCGCCCCAATAACGGAAGGCGCGTCGGGTGATCCAGCCTGCGGCGTACTGGAGAGGAGGAGGGAAGCCGAGGGACACGCACACGGCGGTCCGGAATAGCCGTAACCTGTTCACAAAGGTTAACCTTCGGGTGCTTGGCTTTACTGCTGGGAGAGGGGAGGTTACTGGGAATGTCTGTCACTGGAAGTGGCGACGGGAGGGAGGTGCGCGCTAAACGCATCCCGCCTTACTCGTCAAATGCAGCCAGGGCGAAAACGCTCCCAGGAATTCGAGGCGGAAGCCGCGGCACAGCAACCCCGAAGACCCGTGAGTCACACGAAGGAGCCTTTCCCAACTCCAGCCGGTGACGGCCAGCCCGGCTAGCCGGGGAGGCTCACGCAGCAGCGGCCAGCGCAGGAACACGCCGGGCGGGCGCCGCAGACACAGAAGCTCGGCTTCGTAAACCCGGGGGGAACGACCCTGCCCCCGAGGAGCGCTGGCAGGGAGAGGGGTGCTGAGCTCCTTCCCCCCGAGGGCAAGGGGAGGCGGCGGGACCAGCGAAAGGCCCAGGGCCATTCCTCCGGGCAGCGCCTCGCCGCACACCCGCGCGGTCCCGCTGCTGCCCCCCGGCCCCCCGGTGGTTTCTTTTCTGAGCAGCGCCCACCTGGAGAGGCCTCGGGGACCAGGAGGCGGCACCCGTGCTGCCGGCCCAACAAACGAGAAGCGGTCTGTTATTTACAGGTGATGGATGCGCCCCGAGGAGTGGGATAGCTCCGCAGCTGCCCGCCCCTCTAACTCTGGCATTTCAGTTTCAAAGACGCAGGGTTAAAACCGGGCACCGCAGACCTAAAAGCCAGGCCCAAGAGCTCCCGTCTCGCTGGCAGCCGTAGGCTTCGTGCTGCCTCCGCTCCCCGCGCCCCCAGCACGGAGCCTCTGCCGCCGAGTGCCCTCTCCGTTCCTAAACGACCGGCCCCATTACCGAAGCTCCCGCGCTTATTTTCCCAACCGCCCGGCCGCGTTAACGAATGGGACGTTTCAAAAACAAAACCGTGACGTTGGAAAATTAACCTGCTGCGTCCCCTCCCCCCCAAACAAACAGAAGCAGCATTACTCTAGCGGCCCTCCTAGGGTTACCGAATCCCTCCTGCAGAGATTTGCCGACAACTGGGTCAGCTCCCCTACCGCTTCCCCGAGCCCCTGGCAGCCGCCCCGTTAAATGAGCTGCCGCAAAGGGCTCAGGCTGCGGGGTTTCTTGTAGGGCGCCGGTGTCTAAACCCAAACGCTCGGCGGGAGCTGCGCTGTGCGCGCCCAGCCCGGGGCAGCGCTTCCCGAAGCAGCAGGGTGCCATCCCGCCCCGTGCTTCTCCCGCCTGCGGGAAGCCACCTGCCACGGGACGGCCACGTGGCTGGGGAGGCCGCCCCCAGCTCGCGGGCGCTAAGCCCCCCGGGGGCGACGCACAGCCCACGCCATCCCACTTCGTCCTCCTGCCCCCCCCAGCAGCGTGCAGCCACCACTGTTAGTCCTCCGTCTAAAAACCGAGGTCCCACCAAGCCTTTCAGCGCAAGGACACGAAGCGCCCCGTGTGACCTCATGCTGTTCTGTGGCAGCACCTGGGCAGGAGCCCAGCGGGGGACGCGCGCTGGGTGACATCCCGCGGTCCCCGAACAGCCCACAAGTGACCCCGCAGCAGGAGGGCCCCACAGGGCCAGGGTTAGAGACAGGAGAAGCTCCCCACCCGGCACAGCTGCAGTCACGGCACAAATCCTGCTCGCCTCCGACTCAGGAGCTGAAAAGGGACCCACCTATCAGCCCTCGCAACAGCCGTGCCCAGCACCCCTGCCCAGCACCACCATTTCCACACGAAGCGCTCTGGAAGCACACGCAGCTCTGTTTGAAAACAGACGGGGTTTATTTTTTCCAGCCGCGGCCGGTCTAACGGAAGCAGCGAGCCCCCGTGCCTGTGCTTCACGCCTGCGAGAGGGCCCGAAGCTCTGCCTGCCTGCCGGCCGGGTCACCTGCTGCGCGCCTCCCGCTGCAGCTCGGGGCTTGTCGTTCCCAGCTTCTCTCTGCTTTCGGCCCCGAGCACACCGTGCAGCTTTGGTTTCCCCCTTCTTACTACGAGGAGCCTCCAGGAGCAGAAAGGTGCACTCAGCCTGCTGGCAGGTCAGCTTCTGCTGCACAAGCCATCACCTCCAGCAGCACTCGGCTCCCAGGCCCCCAGCCCGCCACGCACCATGGCACACGCTGCCGTGCCCTCGTGGTCACCTTGTGCCCTCCTCCACCCGTCGTCCCTACCCCCTGCTCTGGATGTTACTGCTTCCCCTGCTCCTCCACTGGGAAAGGATGGCATTACCTGCCCCGGAGAACGCGTTTACAGTCCATACTCCCCTCTAAAGGGACACAGCCCAGGGCACCAGGTGTACAGAAACGCTACAAGCTCTTCTGAGCGCGCAGCGAGGGTCTGGGATGAAGTTATTATGGGAGAGGGACGACCACCACCGAGGGCTGCTTGCCCCCTGCAGACACCTCGCTGGCAGGGGCACACGCTGGGCTAAGACTCCTCCATCGACAGCAGAGTCAACAAACGAGCGGAGCAAACCAAGCGTGCCACTGGGAAGGCTCGGGCTCATCCTCCGGGGGGAAAAAAAGGACAACAACTTTTTTCCATGGAAAACTGAGGACTTGGGTTTGTTTAAATAACGATCTTTAAAAGAGGAGGGTGCCCACCAGCCATGTTTGGCCATGGGGAGGTTTAGCTACAGAGACAAAAACACGCGAACCTTCCGGCGCACACTTCATGCGGGACGTGTACCTGCATTTTTTAGTACGTAAGAACAGAAGCGGCTACGGCCGGGTGGAGCTGCCTCTCCTCCCTCCAAGAACCCTGCTCGTAAGGCGCCGCCCTACCTCTTCCCACGGGCTGTCAGCAAGGAGGTTACGATGCAGCAGGCGCTCAGAACGACGGCCCCGGCAGGTACGCGGCTGGGCGTGAAGGCTGAGCTCCAGCCGGGATAATTAAAGCCCGATCTGTCCCTCGGGCTCCCCTGGATCCAGGGGTGCTGGGCCCCTGCTGAGCGCGATGTGATTAACCGGGCACGGCAGCCCCGCGCCGCCCGCGTTACGTAAAGGCAGCTCGGCCGCAGCAGCTGCTCGAGGTTCAGGCGGGTGTCTCCTTACTGCCCCTCGGGAAGGAAAACAGGTTTTAAGCCGGGTAACTCAAAACTGCGGATCGGTAAGGCGGATTAAACAGAACACGGGATGGCAGTGATAAGAACCGTGGCGTCCAGAAGCGTGCAAGGTGCGCGCAGCCCTCACACCGTCAGCCGCGGGGTGCTGACCGCTGCGGGGTGCCGACCACGGGTGCTTTGCCCCAGGGAGGCTCGGCCAGCGCCTGGGATTCGAGCCGCGGCGACGCTCGGCCCCAAGGGCACAGACGGCAGCAGCGCCGGGAGCAGGGCTGCTGCCCGCGGGGCGGTGCGGCCGGGGGGCACCCAGGCAGCGCTCGGCTCCCGACCTGCCCGTGAAATGGCACGGTGGGGTCTGCCGTTTGCGGGCTTGGTGATTCCACAGTGAACGCTGCGGGGTTACAAAAGAAAAGACCCTCTGCCCTGCGACCTCCCCGCGCTTTCCTGAAAGCCTGAAGCTGGGTGCCTCTTGCACATCACCGCCAGCCCCATCGCAGCGACAGCTCCCCGCTGCTTTACAGAGCTGCCTCGAAACCCCTTGCAGCGAGACCTCACCCCCAGCACCGCCCTCCCTGGCACCCTCTCACCCCGCTGCGGCTCTGCAGGCAATTCAGCAAGAACACGCCAGGAAAGCCCACCTCCCGCCGTCTCTCTCCTCTTACCTCCCCAGCCCCTCCAGCGCTATCAGGAACAAAAGGCAGGAGCTCGCTGCTTCCTCCAAGGGCAGCGATGTTGCTCGCCCCTCTCCGGCCCCGGGACGCCCGCAGACCACGCACCCTGCGGCACAGCCCGCCGCCCGCCGCGCGGCGCTGAGGACTCGCCGGCTGCTGCAGGCTCCGTGCGCGCTGCGAGCGCTTCAGCACGTGCAGAGTGCCCAGGCACCCGCGTGGGAGCCTGGGAGCTGCGGGCCGGGTCGGGACTTGAACGCCGCAGCTGGTTTTCCTGCGGGAAGCCGCGGCTGCTCCGCGCCGGGTCTGTTCCGACTTGCAGCAGCCAGCGGCGCCGAGTCCTGGCCAAGAAGCCCGGTGCTGGCACCGAAGGCCCCAGCCGGGGGCTGAAACAAACAACGCTGTTTCGAGGGCACAGCACAGCGCACGGAACGCAGCTGGGCCCAAGTGTCAGAAAATCTCCAGACCTCCGCGCCTGTGCATTTCATGGCCGTGTTTTTTTTTTTTTTTTAAATTTTCAAGTCCTTGAGGGAAGAAGCTCTTGAGGGAAGAACTCCCGGTGTGACCGTCGGCCAAACCGCCCGCGGCTTTGCATTCGAGCACGCCTGGAGGGGGACGGGGCTTGCTCTGGAGCCTGCAGCGTCTCCGTGTGCTGAGAGCGGAGCATGGATTTGATCGAGAGCTGGGAAGCCTCGTACCTTGGATGCGTACCAAGCGTGGTACACGGCGGGACGACGTGGTGCGGAGGAAGGGGAGGGAGAACAGCTTCCCCCATCCGTCAGCCTGCCGACACCTTCAGCATTTACCCGCCCGCCTCCCGGGTAGCGCTGCTCGTCCCATCCACAGCTCCAAAGGGCAGGCTACAAAAGCTACCCACGGCGGGGACCCCGCTGTCCCGGGTGCAGCCCAGACAGAAATTAGAAAGCACCCGAAGGAGGGGAGGCGTCCGGCACTCCTCCAGCCAGCTGCGCGGCTCGGCGGAGGGAGCAGCGCCTTCAGCACCGCACCCGTGGGGCTGCCCAGGGACGGACAGAGGGACGGACGCACACACAGGCGCCCAGCCCTGCGCGGGGCCGCACTGACACCCAGCGGAAAGCAGGGCGAGACGCCCGGCGGAGGGGGAGGCAGCGGCTGAGCCTCCTCCTTCTGCCAGGCACAGTGGGAAACAAAGCCTGGGGAGCAGGAACGCGGCTGAACCCTGCCCGCCTCAAAACTACGCGTAAGGAGCAGAACCCAGCGCGGACCGAAGAGGCTTTCTATCCGCTCTACCTGCACAAAGAGGGCTCGGTGCGCCCGTGCCTGTTGCCGCCCCGAGCCCAGCTCCCCTGATGCAAACCCTGAGGGTCCTGCCCCTGCCTGCTGCCCCTGCCGGGAACGATTACTGGTGGCGACGGCATCAGCGGCTTCCTGGGTGTAATCGCTGAACACGCATCAGGGCAGACTCACGACCGCGGTACAAATGTTTTATACGTGCTAGGAAAAGGTTGGTTTTGGTAAAAGACAGTAAGATCCTCTCCAAATGATAGCAACCCCTTCGGGTGTTCAAGGATCACACTACCACGCGCACAGAAAAGCTAAAGCAGGCGGCAGCTGCAGCACCCGGCGCACGGCGTGAGCGGTGCAGGATCGCAGCTCCTTGGGATTTACCCCGCACGTTACCGCGAGCTGGAGGGATCGAGGCAACGCAGGTGCCCCAGAAGACCCAGCCTCTTTCCTGCTGGGCACAGAAGCTCCCGTTTCGTGCAGAACTGGCTGGTGTGTTGCACAGCCTGCACACGCGCCCATTTTACAGGTGAGGTGAGCCTGAAGTAAATACAGGCACAGGGTCTGCCACGGCAGAGAGGCGGGAGAGGAGGGCGGTGTAAGGGGGACTGGCACGCCTCAATCCTGTTCCGTCTCCGTGCCTCCTGTGTGGATTATGGCACACGTTAGCACGTTTCTAAATCACGTATTTAACGAGAAACACACAGCAACGACAAACTCTCCCTCCACCTGCAGCTCCCGGAGCAAGTGCTGACGTTGGCCCGCAGTTCGCCGTGGGAAGCCCGCTGCTTCTGCAGGGAATTTACCCACGAGAACATTCTCACCCGTAAATTCTCTCTTTTTTAAATTACAAACAGTACTGCCAACCTCTTAGTCAGTCTTTCTCAAACGCGTAAAAATGCCCAATAATCCGAAGCGAAAAATAGACACCTGCCAAGATCTTCACTTGGATTTAACCTCCTGGGCTCTCTGTTAAGGGCTTGTTCCCTCACCAGCTCCGTTTCACCAGTCAGCCCGCTACAGCCCTGCTGACTGAGTCCGGGCTACAGCTACGTTTGATTTCAAAGTCAGCCTCCCAGCCCGTGATTCTGACAAACCCAATTTACTTGTTGGGAAAGGAGCACTGGAAAAACCTGCTTTTATTTTCCTCTGTGTTTTCACTGCCTGGACTTTTTATGCCGTCAGTATAAATGAAAGCCGTGAAAACTCACTTCCAGACCCAGGTTACTTCGAAAGGCATCTGAGAAGTGTTGTTTTCACGTCACCAGCCTGGCGCCAGGAGGAAAGGCAACCTGCTCCCTGCCAAACCGGGGCGCAGCTTCCCCCGGGAGGGAGCTGCTCCTCCCCACGCAGCACTGCCCCGCTTGCGCACGGCAGAAAAAGACAAAAACGAGCTACAGAAACGTGCGGAGAGACGCGGGCTGTACCAAAATCAGTTGGTCTTACAGCATGTAAAGCAGGAACGGTCCGCGGTCAAACCTCCAGACGGGGAGTCACGAGACGCAGCCTGGCCGCAGGTTGCGTGACCTTGAGCGAATTCTTTAGTCTGAAAGAGAGAGAAAGCCGAGAGCCGGGTGGGAGATGCTCTGCAGAGAGCTCCAAGGTTCCCGGGTCAAAGTCACTAAAGGGGTGCAAAGCATCACGCGAGCCGCTTGGCTGCAGGAATTTATCCGAGTGTTTATTTTGAGAAAAGGGAGAATTAGGAGGCTTTGCCTTCAGAGGTGGGCAAGCGATAATTACGAGCGCACTTCAGCAAATACAGAAGTTACGGAGGGTCCCATGCCGCCCCTTGCTAACTGAGGTAGCCCCAAGGAAAGACCTAACCTCCGTGGGAGCAGCAACCCTGTCAAAACAGCGTTTCTGCCCCCGTGCTCAACGTGAAGTCGGACGAGGGTTATGGTGGAGGAGCACCCGCTGCTGGCATAGCGCTGCCCGGAGCACGGGCCGGGGCACGGCCGCAGCCCGAGGAACACAGGCAGGCACGTGCCACACGCTGGGACCCTCCCTCTGCAAAGAAGCTGAGTGTTTTGTGTTTGTTCTACTCCAGAATTAAATGAAATCGGAGGGCTTTGGGCCTCGCCGTGCTCTCTGGTGTTCTGCAATGGAAGAAAGGAGCGAGTGTGTGCTGGACGCTCACCTACATAGGCAGCCCTGTTGCTTGTCCGCCTTGCTCGGGTTTTATTTCTGCAGCGAGCCTGAAACAGAGTAAAACGACAACTGTAAGTAGCGCGAGAAAGCCAAAGCAAAGAGGAGCACCTGGGGTTTAACTCTAACCGCAAGGACCGGGGCATTTTGAGCCGGGCCCCAGAAAACACCTTCCTCAAGCCTCCCCTCCACCCAGCTCCGTTCCCCCGCCTGAGAACGCGGCCACGCGGGGCTGGTTCCCTTGGGCCGCCCCCCAGCCGTGCGGGAAGCCAGCACGTTCTCCCTGCCTCCTCGCGCCCCGGCCTCACTTCCACCACGCTGCGACTGGGGAAAAATAGATAAATAAGCACACCTGACTACAAGATTTCCATATGGGTTAACAGAGGGAAATAAAATGAGATTAACGTAGCACTGGTCGCAAAGCTTGTTCTGTATTAAAGAAAAATGGATGCAGAACTGCGGGCGGTGCTCCCTTACAACATTCAAACGATGACAATTCAACGAGGGCAGCAGTTTTCTACGGGTTTTGGTTGCGAATGGAAGCGAAACGAGGAGACCGATACATGCAGATGAGCACCCTAAGGATGGAAGCCAGCGCCTGGCGGGCGCCTGAAGATCACAGGGGGTTTATTTGTTTAAAGCACGCCTGCGACACGAACATCGGCTGCCTTGATGCTGGGGCCGGGAGAGGTGATCCTAAGGCGACCCACCTGCTGTGAGAGCAAGAGCGGGGCCTCCACTCACGAGTCCAGGTTGCTTTTTTAATCACCTTGCCGTGACCCTGCCCGAAGGCTGTGTGCACGCTCAGCGCGAGCCGGGGGGCACCCAGGGGTGTGCAGCACACCTCCAGGTTGCGCCGCCAGCGAGCAGGCATCGAGCCCCGCCTGGTAATCGGCACATTCACCTTTCCTATCACTGACAATGCAAATTACGCAACTCCGCAGCCCTGCGGAGCCACCGCTCTTCGAGCACGGTGCCAGCTGACCGCCCGCGCTGGCTGCCTTCAGACTAAGAAGCCGGGACACCAGTAACTCATTCACCACGGCCCGGCAGGAGCCAGGATCACCACTGACACCTTTTGGACAAAAACCAAGCCCCATTTGCCAAGGGCCGGCGGAGCCCTGGCTCCGAGCCCTGGCGCAGGTCAGTAACCAGCCAAGCAGTGCAACTGGCCGCAAGATTTACAAGTGCCGGCAGGCAGGAAACGCGGAGCAGACTCCCGGCGTGCCCGGCGTGGGGCGAAGCCACAACGCTGCCGAGAGGGTGAAGGGAGGCAGGGGTGGGCTCTGCCGGCACAGTCCCGGTAACAAAGCACACCCCTCTTCCCATGCTGGAGACGGCGCTCAAATGTTAATAGCTGCTGCTTAAATCATCGTGAGGAGCAGAAAAACGAGTTGCGTTAAAGGAGGGACTGCCCAGCTGCAGGAATCGTTGTTTTCCCAGCTCCGAACCTGTGCTTCTCGCACGCCGCGAGGAAATGAAGCGCACGCGGCACCCAGCCTGTGCCCGCACGGACGGCTGTGCTGCACAAAACGAGCTTTTCATGGCAACGAGCTTTCGTTCTAGCAGCGAAGCGAGAGGAGGAGTCTTCTGCCCACCTAAAAAGTCTGCCTGAAATGGGGAAGTTTTGGGACGGCTTCAGAAGCAGCTCGAACGTGCGTGCAGCGGGACGAGGAGGCGGCAGGCCGGGGGCCCAGCACCGGCTGCAGCGGGACCAGCCCCGCTTTCAGGGCAAATCCCCCCCAGCCCCACGGCGACACAAACCAGCTGCGGCCGGGAAGACGACGGTCAGGCTTCCAAAACTGCCTCCTGCCCATCCCAGCTCCAAGCGGAGACCCAAACGCCCGACTTCTTTGGCCTGAACCCACAACCTTTCCATTGCGCTCGCCTAACTTCCCTCTGCAGCGCTGAGACTGACACTTTAACACGTTTCCCGGTGACTTAAATCAGGGATTCTTTTGTCGTCATTTCGGTTCAGAAATCAATGCCTCCTGGACTTCTGCGTCACCGGTAGACGACTGCAGGTCCGTATTTAATGTTGGTTTACATTCCCTTCAAGCACGTCCTGCAGCAGCACAGCTTTCCAGAGGATCGCTTCTGCCAGCTGCGCTCGCGGAGGTTCAGGACCGCTGAAGGGAGAGGGCAGAGCAAACTCTGTATTTTTCAGATGAGCCACTCTGGCTCATTTGGCTGCCTGGTGTTTCAGGATGCACGCTTTCTTCCTTCTAAGGTTTAACTTCCAAGCTGCTAGATGCCCGAGAGGTTTTTACAAGCTCGGCACTAAACCAAATCCATACACGAACACAATCTTACCTACTCTCGTGATGCATTAGCCTGTCTAAACCACACTTGCCCGAGTCTGACGCTCTCTAACAGTTTCGAGGAGGGGGCAGCCCCATCCCCGCAGCCTCCTCCTGCGCGAACGCTCCCGGCCACGACGCCGGCAGCAGCCGGGACGGTTCCTCCGTAACGCCGAGACGACGGCCCTCGCACGTCCTCCTGTATCCTGACTGATCCGGGCGTGGGCTGGACAGAAAAACGAACACCGCAGTTAGCTTTTCGGCTACTTTTCGGTAATTCTTACCTACGAGGTAAGCCTCTGGGTGGCATACAGGTCCGGCTCAGTGAGGTTGTGTAGCTGAAGGACCCATCCTCAGCATCCACCGGGACGCCACCACGTGCCGCCCTGCCCTCAGCAGGCTTCGAAACCACAGAGCTGCACGGCGCTGCTGCAAAGGGTCCTTCAGGAGAACCTCATTTCTCTAACGCAAGCTGTAGTAAACCACCCTGGGCAGACTTTTTTGCACGCTCACTGTAAGGTGGCAGCACAGAAAAAAAAAATGAGGTATTTTTGCCCTTTTGTATCCGTCTGATTTTATTTTTAAAACCAGAAAGGGAATTTTCTTCTGGAAATACACTGGCTACTCACTGAAACGATGAACGGCCTTGCAAAGAGCCTCTTCCTCTTTTCTTAACTTAAAAGGCACACGCAGATACGTCAAACACCTCAGAACAGCAGAGGCTGCACCAAGCGTTGGGGAAGCTCAAGCACGGAGCCCTGAGAGGGCAGGACAGAAATCCAAACACGTCCAACTGGGGACAGACGGCTCAGGAAAGGGCCTGCTGCAGGCAGACTTCCCACGTTACAACCAATTTGAAACTGAAGCTTACATTTATAAACAACTAAAATCGCCTTGTTTCTGTCAAACACAGCCGTGTAATAATACACACGTGTCGGTGCTCTGAAAGCTTTGCAGCCTTACTGGGACACGAAGCGCAGAAAAGCAGCAAAAGTGTTGCGGTGACCGTGGGCCGAGGGATTTCTTCTGCACAGCAAGGGTCTGCGTTTTAGAAATGCTGCAGCCGCTGCTGCAGTAAGCGAGTGCTCGGGGCCGCCAGCCTCCCGCCTTGCCGCTGCTGGGGCTGTTCGGCAGACGCCCGGGGGCAGGAGATCCCGGGGAAGGCAAGGGGCTGCGCCGGGTGATGGTGCTGCGGGAGACACGCCACGCCGCCCCACGGCGAGGCACCGGGACGGCCCAAATCCCTCCCAGCTTTTACACCCTTCCGTCAGGACGGAGCCGCTGCCCGCGAGGCTTTCCAACCCACCCAGGGCCGCCGCAGCAGTTCCTGCTCTGCCAGCCGGACTCCAACAACAGGTTTCGCCGATCCCCTGCCCACACCTTCCCTTTCTAACGACACCCTCCGCTTCCCCAGGAGAACGCCCTGCACCCGCACCCGCCCGACTCGGAGCTCCCCGGCATGAAGCCAGCCCTGGCCCCACGGGCACGGGGCTGGGGACAAACGGCCGGGGCTGGGGACGATGCCACGGGCAGGGGACGGTGCCACGGGCAAGACCAGCCCGCTCTGCCTGCCGTAGCGCTAACTCTGCCGCCGGGCCGGCCGGCACGACACGCGGGCGCTCCCCGCGCTCTAACCCCCTCACGTGCCGAGACGCTGACACGGCCCCGGGAAGCCGAGCGTAAACGCCCCGCCTGCTTCACCGACCCTTCGCAGGGGCGAAGATAAAGCCCCAGAGCGGCCGGTGCCTCCCAGCACCTCCCCACGAGCGGCCGGCCGCGCGGGCTGAGGGCGCCCGGAGCAGCGGATGCGGGCACGCAGCGCCACGGCTCGCGGCTTGAAGGTGTGCTGGGGAGAGCCCTGCACGGGTCCAACGCCTGACCAACGCCTGCACGGAAAGCTCTGCTTGCGCAGGGGTATGCTGGAGGAGACACGACAGGCGAGGCAGTAAATGGGGTTTACCGGCGTTACCCACACCCTGCCAATTTATTCAGCGGGCAAATGTCTGAATCTGTCTTCTCGCAGCCTGCCGCGCTACCCATTTGTTCATATTTAACACCAAACAGTGCTTTCCTCTGCTAATCTGTTTTTACCTACCTCTAGAAAACCCCACAGAGAATTCTACCGTACCTGTGAGGACTTCTGTCATTACTTCTGCTCTTTCTGCTACTTCTCATTAATCCTTAGAGAACACAGAGTAAAAATCTTTTGCTCATGACTTCGGGATTTTCTCTTCCCCCTCCCTCCTATAATCCTCAACAGATTTCAGAAGAGAGCACTGTGTCAAATGCAGCGTCAGTGTCCAGGTTTAGAAAAATGAGGTCTCATTGTGTAAGACCACAAACTGCAGAAAGCAGCTGCACGATTCCGGCAGTGATTAACTCCGAGCAAATCCCGAGAGTCACCCAACATCTGCAGCTCCAACTTCCCAAGAAAAGGCAAGTCCACGACTACTTTCCAGATCAGGGGACCTCGCTTTCTGCTTTCATTAAAGCCAGTGAAAGTTTTACTACCGATTCCTATCTCAGCGAGACAAGGGGTTTTCTGTGCTGGAACACGAGACCCGAGAGCCCCGCTCCTTTCTGGGGCACGCAGACGACAACCTACTTGCAGAAACACAAGCCTTCTACGAACGCTGCTAAATAATCTGGCCAGTACTGTCGGGGCGAGTTTCCGTGCTAATTACAGACCGCTTCGGAAGTCCCCCTCTCTGCCCCCGAGAGGATGGCTCGCGCTGAGATCTTTGCCCTGGTAGGGGGATGAAGCGAGACGGCCCGTGGTGGGGATTTATGGGGCCGCCCCGCGGACTTCCGGAGCGGTCTGAATTTGCTTTTGCAATGAGCCTAATCACAAGACGATGCATCTGGGAAGAAAGCACGCTCCCAGCCGGAAGAGCCGTGGCGCTCGCCGTCTCCCCGGCGGGCTGAGGATCTCAAGAACACTCGGAGGTATTGTGGAGCCGCCGCCGCCCGACTGCCTGCGTCTCCCACGGCTCTGCGCTACAGAGGAACTTCTCGTGACCTGGGCTCAAGTATTCCGAGTATTTGGAGGAACACAGCCTAAGAAATGAACTTGCAGCGTTCATAAACGAGTTGTTACATAGCCACAGAGAGAGATCTGAAACAGCAGCCGTGCCTGAAACGCAATGGCTGTGTTAAAACTTAGCGCTGCTAAGGGGTTAGGGATGCTGGCGGTGATGCCGATCAGCAGCGATTGCTGTCTGGGGGCCCTCGATGTCTCTGACGAGCAGAAATGCTTCATCAGCAAGAAAAAGGTGGTCCCATCAGCTATGTGATCACACAAGCCAGCCTTACTGCAAGGCTCAGCCCTCACAAGGTGCTTCCCTTCCGAATTTATTTGCCACTTTAGCGCTTGATCAAAGACACCCCAAATTCCGGTAATACACTCAGCGCAAGGATGAAACACGGGACTGAGAAGTCATTAACCGCACGCTAAGCCCTGAATCCCATCCAGTGGTACAGGAGCAGCACGAAATACTACTGCCGCCCGGTACTCGGTATTTACTCACAGAATTTTACCCCTAAACGAACTTACGAGCGAGATAAATGCAAACGAGCAACTTGTTAGGATGCTGTTAGCCCCGAGAAGCGCCGGCGAGCGGCCTGACGGACTGCTCCCAACTCGGCGCGACACGCGGCGCTACCCAAACTGCGCGCCGTTCGCCAGGGCCGGCCTCCTCCTGGGGCAGCCGGGCATCCTCCCGGGGCCTCCCTGTCCCGCTGCAGCCCCCTTGGCTGCGGTGCCGGCCCCGTCCCGGCCCAGCAGCGCCGTGCCAGGTCCCGGTGCCGGTCCCGGCCTCGCCATCGCCCTCATGTGAGGCCTCCGGCACACACGCGGCCGGCGGGGCGAGGCCGTGCGGGCGACGCCGCGGGCTGTGCAGCCACGCCGGGCGGGCGAGGCGCATTTGCCTTTTTTTTTTTTTTTTTTTGCCCCAAACCGAGCAAATCTCAGCGTGGGGCTGAACTTCAGAAGTTCGTGACGTTAGCGAGGCGAGCCTGTAGTCGCAGCCCGCTGCCAGCCCCGCGCAGCCTTCCCCACGGCCCCAGCACGCAGCGCTCCCCCACCCGGGGCCCCTCGCGGAGGCGGCAGAGCGCGGCCGGGACAGGGAAAAAAAAAAAAAATAATAAAAAGCAGCGAAAAGCAGCAAAAAAGCAGCTACAAACTCCGCTCCAGGCGCTACGGGCCCACCCGAGGCCGGGCCCGCCCGCGGGCCGCTTCCCTGCGCCGCCGCCCCTGCCCTGCCCTGCCCTGCCCTGCCCTGCCCGGCCACCACCGCCCGGGCCCGGCCACAGCCCCCGGCCCGGCCCGGCCCGGCCCGACCCACCGTCCGTCCGTCCGTCCGTCCGCCCGTCCTTCCGGCCCCGCTCCCCGCCGCCGTCCTCCGCCCGCAGCCCGTCTCCAGGGGCGACCGGAGCGGGCGGCCGGGCCCCGCGCTCCGCCTCCTCCGCCCCGCTCCGCCCGCGCTCGCCCCGCCCGGCCCGGCCCCGGGAGGCCCCGGGGAGGCTCCGGGAGGCCCCGGCCCCGGCCCCGGGAGGATCCGGGAGGCCCCGGCCCGGCCCCGCAGCGCCCCGGAGAGGCCGGGGTTGGGGGCCGGGGGCTGCGTGCCGAGGAGCGCCCGGTGCTGCTGGTGCTGCTGCACGGGGAGCCACGCGGTTTGGGGCTCTCGGAAATAAACGTTTTCGTGTTAAAAAAGGGTTTTTCCTCGTGTTTTGGGTGCGGTGACGTGTTGTTGGAGGGGTACGATGTGTGTGGGGATTTGTACGCCCCATGCTCCTGCTAGCCCCAGCAGCACGCTGGGTGCCCCCGCAGCAGGGCAGTGACAGCAGGACGGGGCTCGGGACGGCACAGCAGCCTCGAGCACTTTGAAGACAGATTTTGGCGATGCTTTGGTGTTTACCCAAGCTCAGTGCCCACAGTCCGAAAGAGCAGAACAGGGGCTGAGGGAGCCTTTAGAACCCCCCCAATACTCCGTGTCTATAGCACCAGGCCCAGGCAAGTGGCCTCCATGGGGAGTTGGTGCCAGGAGACACCAACCACGGCACCACCGCCCGGCTCCGTGCCGGGACGCACACCGAGGTGCACGGAGCCAGAGCCTCCTCCAGGCCTGCGGGCGGTTGCGCCACCAAACCCGGTCCCTCCGGTTCCCCCGGTGCCCGTGCGGAGGCAGGAGCTGGGCTGTGCACGGGCTTTGGGTGAGCGCGGCCCGCAGCGGGCCTGGCGGCTGTCGGGGCTTGCCCTGCGCCCGGCCGGGCACGGCCTGCTGCTGCTCGCAGGGCGCGGCGCTGCGGTGCCCCAGTCGCTCGCAAATCGTGTTTGTTCGCAGGGGAGGGTGCTGGTGAAAATTTGAATACAGGCCTGGAAGCCCGCGGCAGCGCCTGTTAGATCACGTTAAGTTTTGGGTTTATACCCGGCCGATTTTTGTTGAGATCGAGGAGGACGCAAACAGCTGAGGTTCTGTGCCTGTCCTGTTTTCCCTTTCTATCGGCAGTGGTGCTGTGCTTTAAAACCAGAGTTCTCCCTGGCAGGGGGGGCAGGAGGTGGCCATGGGCACTACACGAGGAAGCCGGCCCCACACACCAAATCCTGCCGCCTGCCTTCACCCACTCCCCCCCCCCCAGCGAGGGGCCTGATGCAGGCACTGGGAAAGGAGAAAATTGCGGCCCCATTGCGACCGTGGCTTTCTGAGACCAGCACTGGGGAAACTGGTGTGCTATCAACAGGGATTTGGTGCAGAGCGCAACCCCCGAGCTGCAGCCCCGCAGTCTGGCAGATGTGACACTCCCAGGAAAGGCCGTCCTGTCCTCTCTATTTTCCACAGCCAAGCTGGCTTTGACGCCTTCCCAGCGCAGCCAAGCCGTGACTTTTCTGGCAGAGCCGGGTCTGGGCACGGTGTCAGCCCCTCCGCAGGCAGTGCCTGCAGGAGGGGAGATGTCACCTCCGTGCCGGCAGCCGGTGGCATTGCAGTGCTCCGGGTGCTTGTCGCACCAGGATGTCCTCGCTCGTTACACACTGCTGCCAACGCAGGAATAACGCAGCCCAAAACAATGTCTCTGCACCCAAAAACCATCACCCGACACGCGCCTGCGGGCATCCCGCAGCAGGACGGTGTCCCCCTGCCACCTCGTTTGGTGTCCTGGTGGGGAGGGATGGGGACGGAGCAGGCACAGGGCTGTGAGGCTCTGGTTTTCTGCCTGGCTTGGGGGAAAACGGGTCTTTTCACCCAACGTGCGCTTCCACTGCAGTTCTGGCAGCAGTTTTTGTTACAATCGTAATTTTTCAGACTTCTGACAATGGCAAGAAACCTGATCTGTTTTTTCAAGTTTTTGTTAGGACTCCTTTTACCCAAATTAATGTAAAGGTGTCTGCTTTTCTTTTAAGTGAGCTAGCTTTTAAAGACCACTGTTTGCATTTTGATGTAAAGTAAACAGAGAATAAAAAAAAAAAGTCAAAAGAGAGTGAACTCATGCAATTTCTAATTAAAAAAAGACAATTTTCCTCATGCTTCGCAGGCAGCCAGCTGGCTCCCAGGAAGCAATGCCCTCTCGTGGGCTAAAGCAGCAGATATCCAGTAATTCATTTATAGTCATCAGCTTAATTAACCGCCATTTACCTACCTGCTGACACATTTCCTCTGACGGTCTTCTGATGGGAGCAGGGGCTTTTGCTGGTGGGCCCCTCGTTCACCACACAGGAGAAGAGGAGAAAACTGAGCTCAATCCCCATCTTCAGGCAAACTGAAAAGCCTCCTGGAGCAGGTATTTTCTAGGTTTCAAAAAACACCAAGTATGCTCTCATTGGGACTATGCAAATAATTCAGTTCTTTAGCAGCAAAATTATGCTTCTTGACCAGCTGAATAATTCCTTTGATGAACAACAGGATTTGCTGTTCCAACCGTCCTTGCGGTGATTAATGAGCTTCATTTATTTTTATACACTTATCCTTTAAAAAGGCATTTTATATGCCATTCACAACCACCAAACAAATAGTGGCCATATGTCTGGAAAATGACTACACTTGTTTGAAGCCAGCAATAATTAATAGCAGGGCCGCAGAAATGTTGACGTTTAAACCTCTCGATCCAAAACAGACTGCCCTTTTTGGTGGCTCCTCCTTTCCAGGCTAAGCAACACTGCAGCATCTTACACCTTTACATCTTACACCTTTAATTCTTACACCTTCACACCTTACAGCTTCACATCTTCCACCTTTACGTCTTACACCTTTACATCTTACAAAACAAGCAAACAAACAAACAAACAAAAAAACCCAAGTTGTACAAAATTGCCACGCATGGGACTAAACTTCCAGCTCTGGCTCAGAGCAACAAAACTGTAAAACAAGTCTGAGCTTTGTATTTTCTCTGTTAAACTTCTGTTTTCCTTTTCAGACAGGACTGGATAAGGACTCAGCAAGAGGAGACGCTCTTGCCCTGCATCCCTTCAGAGGCTGATGCTTTTCCGCCCCAGAGCCCCTAAAGCAAGAGCTTCCTCACGTGTCTGAGGACACAGGACTGAGTTCTTCTGATCTGCAGAATGACACAAGCACTTTATTTCCTTTCTCCTCCACATACAAATATATAAAGCCGTGTATTATTAATGTATACTACAAGAGGCCTAAGCCTAGATCAGAGCCCCACGATATTTAATATCCTCAGAGTCTTTGCCTCAAGAACTTTCCCGCTTTCTACACTTTGTCCATCCAGAAGGACATTGCTTTTGCGTGTACTTGTAACCACTTCCTTCTGGCACAAACACACACGAGGAAAGTCACACGAAGCAATGGGTTGTTTTTGCAGCTTGCTTTTTACATATATTGCATCCGTATTTCAACTTTGGCTACCGTAAAGACTCTTTTTGTTACTTCATTCTTTTCCTTTGCTCCCCTTAACCCGTAGCAGGGCACATGAACGCTGCTTTGAATGTGAGGTATCAGCACCAGCCCATGCCTGTGGGATTTGATGCAGTACCCAGGCCGTGATCCTGTCCACCACAATCATTTATCTTTGCTGAACTCTTATTATTGCGTGTGTGACAACATGTAGAGTTCAGCCAGGGGACACACTGCAACAACAAACCTGGAAAACAGAAGATCGGGTCTCGGCACGTACTTCGGCCCTGCTAATGCAAAGCAAGATTTCCTCTGAGCGCTCTGCTCAGCTGCTCCTCCTGTCCGGGTGCCTTTTAGCCAGTTCCAGTGGCAAAGAAGAGGACACCCCAGCTCTGATAGAGAAGTGGTCGGGTGCTACTGCGGTGTCCTGCCCTACCCGACTCCAGTGCCAGTTAGGTGGCGTGCCTGTCACTGGGAGAGCTGCGGGGTCTTCCCCAGGCAGTCGTGGAGATGCTGCAGAGACCTAACCAAACGCTGGCCTCAGGACGGTGCGGTGCACGTGGCTCAGAGGTCGGCCGGAGCTGTGGGACGGGCGGCGTGTCACCCCGCCTGCGATGGCAGAGCCCTGAGCAAGCCCCGTGTCCAGGGGGCAGGGCAGGATTTTCCCCAGGATTTTTCTCCTGCAAAACAGGAATTTTGTCTTGACAGCTTTGCTGAGGTTGTGCTTAACTATAAATACACAGAAAAGCTACTCAGAAAACTGCTAAGACCAGGCAAGGGCTTCCTCCCAGTTCGCATGCCAGTGCAGGGCAGAGGTGTGTGGCTGTGATTTCCTTTGGGAAGGGGCAGTCCCAGACCTCCGGCGCGTTTAGTTCACTGAGCAGAGCCTGGAGTAATATCTACAGACAGGTACTTTGCACGTTAACTAGAAGGATGCCCACAGCCAGCAGGGTTTTCTCTGGAGCAGAACAGTAATCCAATTCTGTTGGGCATCCAGGGAAGGAGGGCCGGAGGTGCAGGAGACAGCACGATGCAATTTGCAGGTCACCGTCACCCATCACGGCGATGTGCTGGAGGCACAGCCCGAGCCTGTGGCCGCGGTCCCCCCGAGCGTGTGTGTTTGTGTGTAGGTGTGTGTGCGTGTGTATACACGCTGGCATCATGCCTGTTGGGCAGAGCTGCTCCTTCGGTGGCAGCGATGCAGAAAGGCCCCGTTTGGGGCTGCTCTGCAGCACCGAGGGGATCCCCCGCAGCTCTGGGGCAGAGCGGCCGGGGGCACTGATCCCCCCCCAGCAGGCTGCTGCTCAAAATAGGGCTGCTGCTCCCTCTCCACCCCCGGCTCTGAGTCACGCCGGCTGTGGCATCGCTGCTGACGGAGCCGCTGACGCCGCTGAGGGGTCCCGCTGGTCCCAGCCCACCCCTGTCCCCCCCGACAGCCCCGTCCCACCACGGGTCAGCGTTCCTGACAGTGATCACCCTGCGCCCCAAAGCACCCCGCTGCTGCCCGTGGGCTCCGTCCCGGCCGCCCCAGCACAGGGCTTTCTCGTTTTCGCAAAGCCTGAATTAATGAGCCAAAAAAATCAATATCTTGGCTGCTCTGCTGAATGCTGAACAGACTGTGCTAAAGGAGAAAGAGCAGGAGGAAAAGAGAGGGATTGGGGAGCGGCGTTGATATGGCTGTTCCCCTCTCCGGGGCAGCTCCAGCGCACAAAAGAAGGGGGGCTTTAACCCACGGGGAAGTCTCTGGGTACGGCCAGCCAGGGGAGCACCCCTTGTACCCTCCCCAGCAGTCAGACCTGCTGGCATTGCACTGCTCCAGCACCTGCAGTGCTCCACAGAGGATCACCAATTCCCCCCAGTCCCTGGTGGCGGCAGAAAGTGGATAAAAGGAGCAAGAGCTCCTGCACACAAGACTCGCTTCGTTGGTTGTCCCCTTCCCGCTGCCACGCACGCACCGGCACGGTGCCGGAGGTTGCTGCTTCTAGCGGCCGTGGCTCCGAGCGAGGCCAGGGCAGCGTTTGCTCTGCGCCCCAGAAGCAGGCAGCAGATGACTCACGCCTCAAAGACACAAATGAGGTGAAGGAAATTGGTGCCCCCGTTTTAAAAATGAAGCAGTGAAGGCACTGGCAAGCAGCGCTGCCCGTGGGCACACAGGAGGACGGGGAGAAGGAGCCGAGGCTGCCAGCTCTCTGCCTGTCCCCAGAAATCACCCCTTTTTGCTTTCTGACCACGGCTTCCTCTGGTGCTGTTACAACAGAAATGAATGCCACGAAAATGTGAAATGCCAAACATCCTGCTGTTACGTGTTACTCACACTGTGGAGAAGCACCAGCCCCAATTTAGCATCCTCTCTGTTGTGCGCAGACCATTTTTCACCCAAAAAAAGAACCCAACAAATCAATGCCTGGAGTTAGGTCTGTGGAAAAGAGGAGTTTCTTACGGTCAATAGAAAGGTTTTCCACTTGAGCCACGTTCTGGCCAATCTTCCCAGATAATCAGTAAATCAGCCGGTCCCTCTGTCCCTGCTTAGCCAGCTGGTAAAGCGTCTGACAGCAGAAAGAGCTGCAACAGTTTGAGCTCAAACACCCCCTTACACATTAATTTCCTTCCCCTCTCCTTCTGTGGGCTTTACCCTGTGGAAGTGCAGCGTCAGGACCAATCTGTACCTGAAAGCTGCAACACCCGATCTGCTAAGGCCACGACAGCAAAAAGAGCAAGCAACGACAGAGATATCTGTATGTTCAGGGGTTTTCTTCCTTGCCACCAGGGGCAAGCCCCTCGCAGCCAGTTACCGGGCGGTACCAGCAGTGCAAGAGCCATTCCTGGCCGCAGTGGCTGCAGAGCAGGACCAGGGCTGACACCGAGGGCAGCGAAACAGAGCCTGAAAACATCACCAAGTGGCCTGGATCCAACGCACCTTGGGGCTCCCGGGGCCCCACCCCGAGCTCATCCCCTCCTGCAGCATCGCCCCGAGCTGCGCCAGCCGGAACCAGGCCGGGAGGGCGAGCAGAGGATGCACGTGGGGAGGCTCGGCAGCCCTGGGGCACCTGCCTTCGCTGCGTGTGCTGGTAGGAGGGCGGCTGCCCTCGCTCTGGGGGTGACAAAGCCCCTAGGAGGTGTGGGGGGCAGCACTGGCATTTCTGGCATGCACCCATGCGCCTCCGCGCTTACTGTGCGTCTCTGGTGAGGGGGATTTAGACGCTGTCCACGCTCGTGAAAGGATGTTTCTGGTCGCTGTTCTGGTCTTGCTCCCCGTTCCGATCCCAAATGTCGGTGAGGTCCTCGCTGCCTCGCGTTTCAGCCGCGGGTCACACAGCGAAGGCCGCGCTGTGTCCCCGTCAGGTCTTTCTCCTTGGGCCCGGCTGGCTCGCGCTTCGGGAGCTGGATGCTCTCCAAGGCCACGTCCAAGAACAAGATTTAAGTGCTTCCAAAGAACATGAAATACCGGTGCTATTTTATGGAGCGGGTACGTGAGCCGATTTTATATAAGAAGTCGCATCCCAGCCAAGCGGTTCTGCTGAGCCCCTCGGTTTCTGAGCACACCCCAACCGATTTTCTCCTGGTTTATATTTTGGCAGGCCAGGGACTGCAGTACGGGGTGGGCACTAAGCCAGGGGATGCCGGAGCACATCCCCCTCGGCGTGGTCACTGCCTCCTGACCCCAGGCTGACTGGTGCTGGGAGCAAGGATGGGTGCAGCGAATGGCAGAGCTGGGTTCCTCTGAAAACTGCAATCATCATATGAACCTGAGGAATGCTTTTAGGACAGATTTTACAATGCCAATTTAGGTGTTATTTCTAATTTTCTGACCTGCTGCCCCTTTCCCCCACTCAGACTATGCCCACGGCATGCTTTGGTAAGGGTTCTGACAAGGACGTGCTTTTTTTCCTCCTCTGTCCCCGGCTGAAAGCAGGATTCAGCAGGAGGAGCACGGCTGGACTGCAAACTCGCCGCAACACGGGCAGCATTGTAATGTGCCGCCGAGGCTCCCGAGCAGTTCCTTCACTCGCTGCAGTGGTCGCACACAGTACCTTTATATTTTCCCTCCTGGTGCTATCAGAGGGAGGCCCCCACTCAGCCGGGGCTCAAACCCAGCTCTCACAAGCAGCGGCTGCAGCTCCGTCCTGCAGGAGCAGGTCTTGCACTGCGGCCACATCCATGCAGGTGCTCCCGGGGAGACCCCCGTCTCGCAGGCAGAGGATGCAGCCACGTGCCCTGGCATTCAGACATCAGCCCTTGAAGACGCCTGAGCACCGGCTGGGAAGCGTTTGCTGAGCAGTCGATGCTTCCCTGTTGAATTCTGCATATTTCTGGTTGTCAGACTGCAAACAGCATCCCCGCCTCCCCCAGGTATCCCGGAGTAGCGCCGCAAAGCTGGGCTGCTCAGCCTTGGATACTGTTAAGATGCTGACTCGTTTTATGTTGGTCTCACCTCTAGGAACAGCCAGCTGTCACCCCAGGAGTGCCCCTCCAGGAAAGCAGAGGTGAAAGGAGCAGCCCCTTGCTGCTGCCCAAGATGCGAGGCTTTGGCTTCTGCCCTGCCCAGGTGTTTCAGCACAGTGGCAGCACTCCCAGGTGCACAGAAACGGTCTCCCACAGCTGGAGGAAACACCGTGGTCTCATCACGGGTGTGTTAGTAACGTCACTGTCAGTAAACTGCTTTTAATTGCACTCACTGAAAAGCAATTCAATACCTTCCAGCAGGAGACCGCTTCCAACCGGGACAGGGCACGCGCCGTGCTCTGGGGCTCGCGTCGTATTTACCTACAGTGAAGTCACCTCCACCTCCAGCTCCTCCCAGAGGATCCAGCATCCCTTACGGAGTTTTCTAGATTTAAACTCTGCTGTTTTAGGAGCCAAGCAGCTCATACAGAAAAGCTGCCTGGCCACTTGGCTCAGAGAGGCAGCGCAGGACAAGAGGCTGGATTACTTCTGTGTGCTAAAGATGGCACGAGCTCCGTGCCAGCAAACTGCAGGCTGCTCAGTCGTATTCCCTAGGACCTCCTACAGCCAAAGGGACCCAGCTACTGAGTCATTTATGCATTTCTGGGAAAAACTGCGCACTAGAAGTGAATTTGGGTTGGGTTCAGCTTCAGACTATTTGCCAGCACTTGCTGAAATGCTTAATTTTCACTCTAGCTAAATGAAACAAACCAGAGTCTGACAGGTACAGATCATTGCATTTCCCAGAGCTAAAATGCATAAACAGAACCGACCCTGAATAGCTTGAGAAAGTCCACCTCACTCCTGTGGCTGAGTCCAGTCTTTAGCATTTTTGTTGGATCTTGGGTGCATTTGACATACTTCATTTACTCACATCATAAACGGTAGAGGATGGCAGGTGATTAAGATGTGCTTGTGTTCTACCAGCTCCGGGTATCTTGTAGCTACAGACCGTGCACATAAAACAATATTGCCTATTATTCAGGGCTGTTTGTCACATTAATCATGCGCTTGCTGTGCTCCGGGAAGAGGCATTAGAATATAGCAATATTCTGGCTGCTTGTTTTTAAGATACTTGCGTGGGTGGACACTCCAGCTGCTGCTCACGTTTTTCTCTTGCAAGCTGCAGAGGAGCTGTTTGCAGTTCTCCTCCCCGGTATTTTCTCTTGACACCAATTTTGCTGGCCAGATTCAGGAAGGAGCTGCCTCAAGCCAGTTGACAAGTGCTGCATGGAAATAATAAGCGCTTGTAATTGAGAAGTGTCTGAATTTCTGGGTTGCAGAGAGGAAATCACGGAGCAGCTTTAAAATGAAAGCTGTCAATCTTTTTTTTTTTTTCCTGGAGCAAAGAATCAGAAGGCCTGCAGAGCTATCTTTGTCCATTAGGGCAGAGATGATTTGACACCGCATCTGAATCCTGACTACCAAGTCCTCAGGGGTGAATGAGGCCATTATAAGAGTTTCTGAAAGTTATTTAAAAGAGCTCTGCAGCCGTGGGAAGGAAGGAGCTGACTGAGCAAAACTGGAGCCAAGCTTAAGCAAGCTTGAGGTCCTGAGACACAGACATACGGAAAGCCTGGGCTGATGCTCCATCCTTCCACCTCGCTCCCCACCAGGAGGTGCCTCTCCTGGGGCTCTGCTGGGTGGGCAGGAGCCATGGCCCGGGGATTTTGTCATCTTGCTGGTTCTGGCTGAATCAGGCATCCTCGCCCACTGCTGGCCAGCCTGGAAGTTACCAGTTCTGGCGTAGGAAGGAAAAATTTTCCTTTCTGAGCTTCCCCGCTGCAGGGAGCCCAGTGCCAGCCAGGTTTTGAAGGCAGAACTCAGAGCAGGGCTGCGCGTCCCAGAACAAAACACGCCTGCTGCCTCTGCGATGCTCCTCCCGGGGGAGGGAGGCAGTGGGCAGGTACAAGCACCTCTCAGTTCAAGTGCAGCCAGTTTTAGGGACCTGGAACGGGATATGTAAATAGCTCCATAAAAACATGTTGTCGCTGCCTCATGAAAAACACGCCCTTGGCAATCAGCAGTTAAGGACAGGGCTGGTCACATCATATAGGAGCTGTATCAGACATTTGCTCCAGACAAGTGACTCTTCCTGAATGTCTTTAATCAGCCTTTTATTTATTTATTTATTTTAAAGAGAACAGATATGTTTAAGAACCCCACTTATTCAAATACAAGGTTAAAGCATTTACTACCAACTTACAGTCCTTAAGCTATAAAACATTTTAACACTTAAAGAAAAAACACTGTGCCTTTAATTCAGCAAAACGCTCCTACATAAGGAAAAACCTTCTGCATGCGTGCTGTAAGAGGCGAGGTATTGCTTTAGGGTTGGTTTAGCAAAAGCTCGCCCATCAGTGCCCCAAAATGACGGATCTCCAGCTATTCAGCGTTAGTCCAACGGTCACAACTCAACAGTTACACTGTTAGTCCAGAACAATATTAGCCAGTATTTTTGGTTATAACAGCACAGGACGAACAGTGTCAGAGCATCCCACTCCACACCAGCCCGTCAGACCCTGGCTGTGAGCACGCAGACTCAAACACAAGGCTGGGGAAGTTACTCCCATTTACAAGCTGAACGCAGCCACTGGTTTGTAACAACTGGTGTCTGCAAGCAGCGCGGTATTTTTCACCCAGTTACTAACTATAGTCACTGCCTGCACAGTCCCCCGGCAGACTGTGGAGATCCTACCCTGGAATTTAGGTTTGTGTGGAGCTTAATGGCTAACATCTTGACAGGCACCACCACAATTCAAATACATTTCTCTTCTTATAGGAATATTACAGAAGAAATCAAACTAGGTCGGTTTATATGGAAATAAATACAGTTATACAGTACAGCGTTCATACAGTTTTATTAATAGCTTTGGTTTACAGTTGTACAACTGCTGCAGTTGACCTAGCCCCAAACACCCCCTTGCACATGGTGAGAGGCAGCCACACCGGGGCCACCCGTGCGGCCCCCATGCCACCTCCATCGTGCTCTGCCATGCAGGACTTCCCATCTCGCGGCCACCACAGCAGCTCGGGAGACGTGCCAGTGATTCTGCTGGGTGCTGAGGGGTCCGTCTGTCCCGCTGGCATCAGGTATTCCCTGCGCTCCACCAGGCCCCAGTCCGGAGCGGTGTCCTTGGGGGACACAGGAGAAACGCCACAGCAACGAGGACACGTCACAGAACGCCCCGCGTGTGAGTAACTGCGGGTACGTGCTGCTCTGCCTTCGTGCAGACGTCTCCATGAAGGCAGTGGGAGTTGTAAAGGCATTACTAGGTCTTACGACTTTTTAAATAGGCTTAAATATGTAATGTCTTACAGGGCTTTCAAAGGCTGGAATGGAACTGAAATAGGCTTCACCGTTATAATTGCCAGACGCTAAAAAAGACCAACAGTTAGGAAATGAAAAAATACAGATCAAAATCCATGCACAGAGAGGAAAAAGCGAGTTGTTTTCAAGCAAAGCCATTACGGCTGCTTCTGCAGACACCCTTCAGTGTGAGCCCCCCAAGTGCAGGGCCCAGCCTCGCACCCAGCGCTGCGGGATGTCATCTCCGGAAAAAAAAGTATGGGGCCTTCGTATCAATGGACCTACTTGGCAAACCCACTCTTTATTTTGGCAAGTAGATTAAGCACATATGGGTGAGGAGAGAAAACTGCAAAACATTTCAGCCTGCACCGAGCACTCCTGTTGTTTCTGCAGTCAGCTCCCAAGAGCTTTCTGCTGGCTCAATGGCATGAGAGCCCCAGCTGTAAGGGGGGTGAATCCCCCGGCACACCACAACAAAGCTAACTGACCCCTTACGTCCAGCAGGACCAGTCTGAGACGACATAAAAAGCAGCTCGTGTTTTACTCACCTTCGACAATAAACTCCTTTCGCTAGAGAAGGGCTATAAAAAAGGCAATTCATCTCCTGTCAAGACTACGTTACCGTTTAAAAAAATCCAGTCCGCTGTGTGATCCTGAAGTCCTTACAGCCCCCTGCTTTACTTAGGGCAAGCTTCGTAGCATTGCTCTCAGCTCAGGAGGCCCCACGGTTCTGAGCAAGCCACCATCCCTGCAGCACCCCCTGCGAGACCCACAGCAGCCAAACCAGCACCTCACACTCAGCCCAGCTGGCTCCAGGGCCCCTCATCCTCCATCCCAGTCCGACAGCCCATCAGCAGCCCACCCAAACCCAACACCCGTGGGGCCGGAAGGAAGGGTAAAGTTCAACTGTAAATCTGCCGTAAGTTGTAAATCCAACTGCGAATCCCCCCCCCGAAGGCTGCAGCTCTGGACTGATGCATACCCAAAGCAGCAGATCTGTGGCATACAATGAATACTTAATTCCTGGGTATTGTTTTCAATCATGCCCTGCAGATGAGGCTTATCATGGTTATCTCTTGCTAAGAACAGCCCACACGATAAAGGGAACATGCAAGAGCTAAACTAAGTCCACGTCTCCTGTCCTTTCATTTGTGGAAAGCGTTGTTTGTGGAAAGTGTTCACCAGAAGTTTCGGTAGGAGAGGAGCGTACTTTAAACACACAGCTTCCAAGTTTAGATGTTTCTTCCTGAAGCACTGTTACCTAGAACAGCTTATCATAAATTTCAGCCAAAATCTGGGTGACTTGGATGAAATAAAGAGGTGGGGGGAAAAAATGCTACAAGAGTAGCCTCAGTCACACACAAAGCCAGAAGGATGAAAGGTGAATTGCCAGAGTAACCAGCTATTAAATCACCTGGTACTCAGAGCAGCCCGATTAACTTCAAGAAGGATGTTGCTCTCACATAGAGATGACAGGAATCACCTGACGTATGGAACCAAAAACCACAAAACCTCCTGCCTCAGTGAACAGTGGCAGCACCGAAGCTGCACAAAGGCTGAAGGTACCTCCAGTCTGTAGCCACTGCTCCCCAGAAGTACAAGGAGAAGGGAACTTGCTCACCTTTTAAAGCTCTTACACAAGTACAGCATAAGAACACCATACAAGCGCGCAGCATTATTCCAATCATTCAGGCTTACATTTGAAAGGAAAAATTAACTGCCTCTTCCCATCCGCTGGCCAGGCTCCAAGATCTGAACTCAAGCTTCAAGCCAGCTCTTCTCCCACTACGTCCTGGAGATGCTGTACACCCTACAGGACTGACACTGGTTTGAGGGACAGAGGTCAACAAGGCAGAAGTAAAACCAACCATTAACACAGTGCATTGGAAAATAGACACAGTAGTGAGGGGGGGAAAAAAAAAAAAAAGCAAAAACCATCCTGATTATACACAGGTATAGCTTTAATCATTCACAGAACTGCAGAAGTCTCAGGAACTGCAGAGCACACAGGAAAACAATTTCTAAAATGAAAAAGTTATGTCTTTGGTAGGCAAGCCGGTCTTCATGCCCAAAAGTGTAAGCATCTGGAGTCACAGACATGATCACTTGCAGTGCAGACCCCTAGCTTTATTAGAGATTTGCTCTATTCAGATTCCTGAAAATGGTTTTTGAAATATACACTTTATAGATAACAATTTCTTTCAAGCTAACAGCCTGGAAATACTTAAAAACTAGCATGTACTCACAGGAATAGAGATGTTGGTTTCTAAGTGACATTCTTCTCTCCTGTAAACTTCTCGCACTAAAAACTTCATCACATCATTACTAACATTGAACATTTATTATTTAAAAAAATAAACATGCACAAAGCCATCCCCTTTAAAACCAACACAAAATAATCCAGAAATTTTACAGAAAAGCAATAGCCCTGTAAGGCAAGGATCCTTCCGACCCTTTCAGCAAAAGCGTATTTTCTATGAGTCCATGCTCTGTTTACACCACGCAGCGTGCAAGTCTAGCCAAAGTCAATCACATCACAGAGCACTTGCCTTTCAGTTTGTCTTTCTTTTTCTGCTGCTTGGATTTCTTTCCATCCACTTGGAGACTGACAGTTCTCCTCTTCTCCAGATTCAAGAGCTCCTGGAAGAGCTCCTGCACGTTGTAGTTCATTTTGGCTGAGGTCTCCATGAAGGAGCACTTCCACTTGCTGGCTAACGCTTCCCCCTCGCTAGCATCCAGCTCCCTCTGGGTCTCGTCGCTTTTGTTACCAACCAACATTATGGGGATTTTTTGGGTGTCCCCTTTAATCTGACAGATCTGCTCAAAGATGGGCTGAAGATCCTCCAGGGACTGCCTGCTGGTGACGGAGTACACCAAGATGAAAGCGTGCCCTTTGGATATAGACAGCCTCTGCATAGCAGGGAACTGGTGGCTTCCCGTCGTGTCCGTGATCTGGAGGGTGCAGATGCTCTTATCGCAGCTGATTACCTGCCGGTACGTGTCCTCGATCGTGGGGATGTAGGTTTCCCTGAAGGTTCCCCTCACAAAACGGAGGACCAGGGAGCTTTTGCCCACCCCGGCGGCTCCGAACACAACCACCCTGTAATCGTTGCTTTGCTCGGGCATGGTTGCCGTGCCGCGACGCGGGCGAGGATTTTACCCGAAAAACCCCCGAGGTCTTCAGGCTTATGCAGCCCTCCACAGCGACGGCCTGCGGAGGAGGAAGGGGAAGGGAGCCATGGGGAAAGAGAAGGAGAAGGAGAGCCATCAGCCTCGAGCATCCCCTCCCCGGGAAGGGCTCACCCCGGCCGGGCTCGCCTCCCCAGCCCCAGCCCCATCTCCGGGCTCAGACTCACCCGCAGCCGGCAGCTCCCTCCCGCAGCCCGGCGGGGCCGGGCCCCATGGCAGCGGCACCCAGCAACCGGCTGCGAGCACCCCCGCCCGGGGCCGCCTCCTCCTCCTCCTCCTCCTCCTCCTGCCCCGGGTGCCCGCTGCGAGCTGCGGGCTCCCCGTCCCCTCCCGCGGGCTCCATCCACCCGCCCCCGCCGCGGCCCCTCACGCCGCCCCCTCAGCCCCGGGCCCGGAGCCGCCGAGAGCGGCGGGGAGCTCCCGGCGCCCCCGCGTGGAGCCGCCGCGGAGCAGCCCCGGCCCCGGCCCCCAGCCTCTGGAGCCGGCTCGGCCCGTGCCCCGCCAACGCCTCACAGACCCCCAGAGCCCCCAGGGAGCCCCCAGGCCGGGCAGGGCCCTGTGTCCCCTCACCCCCCCCCCCGCCATCCCCGGCCACCACCTGCACTCGGGGAGGGCAGCACCAAGCCCACCACAGGGCCCAGCCTCACCCGTTAGCCGCTTAATAGGCATGCCTTAATTGTTCAGCCCTGATTTCCTGAGGAAATTAATAAAATATGTGCCTGTTGTCCCCATTGGGAAGATGGAGTGTTTGTAGTGCTCTGTGTTTTTCATCAGCTGTGAAACTGACTCGTGAATTGGCACTTCTCGGCCCTGAGGTGCTGCCGGCTGTGAGGCACGGGGCTGAGGGGTCAGCACCCCCTTAGTGCCTCCTGCGCAGCCCTCAAGCAGGGGAAGCTGCCTTCACAGGGCAGGCTGAAATGAAGCTTTTCCCAAAGCTGTACAAGCTGGGAACGTCCCAGCCCGGCTGCTGGGAGGCACGACCCTTCCCGGAGCTGCCTGAAGAAGTGCAGCTGCTCTCAGCTTGTGTGGCATTTCCTACTGCGGCCATCACAACTGGGTCTGACTGTGACCGAGGGGGGAGTGTTGTATTGCCTAGATAAGAATTTTTTTTTTTTTTTTTCCTCCTCCAGAATGAGTCTTTCCAAACACAGCTCCCAGCCTGGACCGGGGCTTCCCATCTAGCAGCCTGCAAAAGGCTGCGGGTCCCGGGGAGGCCATCAGGGAGTCATCAGTGCCGCACGGCCAAACCTTAGGGAAAGGAGGATGAGGACAGACAGTCCCCAGCCAGCGCCTCGGACAAGGCCGGGCCCTGGGAAAGCTGCAGGAGAGGGTGGGAACTGAGGAGGATGCCAACTTTAAAATGTGGCAAAGGGCACTGCTGGTACTGTGCTGCCAGAACACGCAGCAGGAAGCATGCGGAGGGGACAAACGTCAGCCTGGGTAACAGGGATACCCGTGGGTAAGGGGTATCAGCACCCAGCTACTTTGTCTGCAGCTCTTGTGCTGCCCCAGAGCGAGACAGAAGCATTGCCTTTTGCAAAACTTCTCCCCTTTATGGCTGTTGTTGTTAAATTACAGCTGGCCAAACTCAGCAGACGAAGGGGCCGGTACAGCTGTGCGAGGGCCACCCTGTGCCGTGCTCCTTGGGAGAGGGCAGCCCAAAGCTCTCCCGATTGCTGCAGGGGCTGGCAGCGCGCTGCTGGCCAAGGGCAGCCCGGGGGGAGGCAGCTTTGAGCTGTTCGGGTTGCGGGCACTGCTAAACCTGCCTGCCTCTTCCATGGGGAAACGGTGCTGGGTGATATTTTTCGGGGTGGGTCTGGCTGGGAGGACGCTAGCTGGGCTGCAGGGGACTTCAGTGTCTTCCAAATAGCTGGCACAGATGTTCCATGGCAAAGAGCAGATTTTCTTAAAAGATGTGAGTGGTGATTTGTAAAATAAGAATGTGCTCTAAAGCATTAGGTCACTGGATCAGCTCACCCAAGCCATCCTACGGACTGCTGTTTGTTTCTCACAGAAGCTGCAAATGAAAACATGGTTAAAGTTGGTGCCCCTGGTGTTTCCCTTGATTCTGTGGGCCACAGGTGGCAGGGGCAACAGCTCTAAAAGGGGCAAATGAAGTGCTTCTGAAGGAATGTGATTCTCATCAGCTTCTATCTGCAGACCACCTGCCCTGGCCTCCCATGCCCCCCAGCCACACATACGACTGCGTGGCCCTTTGGTGGCACGTCTTGGACATCAAACTCCCCCTCTGCCCCAGCTCCCCTCACAGACTGGCAGCGACCATCACTTTTGCAGGCTGAACTCACTGGTGGTACCTAAGAAATAATTGCTTATCCCAACATACAGAGCTGAGGGCGTTTAATAAGCTGTGGTCTCAAAGCCATAATTACATCCTGGTCACAGGAGGGTGATGCTGCTGCTTCTTACAGGTCTGTAAGCAGAGGAGTTAAATCTCTTCTGGGGCATTGATCACAGCTGCTCCTGGGGAGCTCGGAGCCAGGGAAGTGAAGGATTGCTCCTGGTGGGACGTTGCTGTGCCACATTTACGCTAACAGATCCACAGCAGCCTGAAGCAGCTGCAGAAGTCAGGTAGAGGAGCTGAAGGCAGGCTGTGAACGCCTGGATTGGAGCCCTGACGGTGACTGACAGAGTCACAAACCGAATTCAATACTAAACAAGGAGAGATGCGTGTGGCCTATGTGCTGGTGTGAGCAGGGATCCGCACACACCTCACACAGGTGCCCTCCACGAGGGTGCAGGCTCCATGCCACAAAACCAGAAAGCTGATCTCACCAAATCGCCAGGGATTTCTGCCTGTTCAGACGCTTTGTCCTGTTAAGTGATGGCCATTCGGCTGCTGGGAACAGCTTTGTAGAAAATACCATCGGAAAGGTTTTCACTGTGCTGCTCACAGCCTGGGAGTAGCTGGCTGTGACAGACCCGTATCGCTCCCGAGCATCTCAATGCGTGCTGGCACGCCGCTGACTGCCCCCATCTCAGCAGGAGGAGGGTTTGGCCTGATGGAGGACGACCTTGGGAATGCAACTGCAGGTGCCTGGCACAGTAAAAGCTCTATAAATCTCCTGCTATGGCTGGTACAGGCGCTGGAGAGCAGCACGTTTACAGACGGTCTCAGATGAATCCTGGAACAGAGGGAGTGTACCCCACAAGGAGAAAATCTAGACAAAAGCACCACTTTTTGGTTCTAACCCAAGCTTGTTTTTCCAAACCGTTGTGTGGATTTCCAGGCTATCATTTCTTATCTCTCTGTTTCTTGGTGCATTGCTGACTCCATGCTGGTCTCCCACCTGTTTCGGATCCACTTCCACCCTTACCAAGCAGCCTCGTAATGCCTGACCCTGCCCTAGAGCAAAACAAAAACAGACAAACAAGGGTGGGAGGGGGCTTTGGAGCTATTTCATTCTACCCTGGTGTTTGTGTCTAATCCAAAAGGCCCGGAGGATTTTTCTCAAGGAGCTTCCATGTTAACAAGAGGCCCTTTCGAGCAGTGCTGGTAACGCTGAGCTTCTCTGAAAGTTCTTGTCTGAAGTGAAGAGTGGCAGGAGTAGTAATAACAACAGTAATAATGATGAAAAGAGGGGAATGAAGCAGATCTCCCTAACAGCACACCAATCAACATTGCTTCGTGCTGAATTCAAAGGGATGGAAATTAGTCCTAGTCGACTTTTATTGCATTAGCGAATTATTAGTGCTATCACCGCAGCCGCTGAACCACAGCTGCCTGCAGAGCTGGCGCTGCTCGGGCCGTTTTCTCCCGTTGTTAATCAGGCAGCCCAACAAACCTGAGCTCAGCTCGGCGGTGCAGCTACGAGGGGCTGCAGGCTGGGCAGCCACGCGAGGTTGCCTGGGTTTGACTATGAGCAAAAGCAAATGCCGGATCCGGGCATCTTCTGGGCGATGTACTGCATGTGCTGGTGGCTGTGTGCTCCCGTGCAGATGTTGCTGCGTGGGGACTTGTGGAGGTCAGCCCGGTTGCACCCGTAGCGATGCTCTGCAGGCTCTCACTCACCGGCCCTTTTCTCTTGGCGTTGGTAAGGCTCCTGCCACCCCCGAACATACCAGTTTTAAAATGCCGATGTAATCCTAAATGTCCCTGCCGCAGGGCGGCTGGCAGCCAGCTCGTCCGTGCCCGTTTCTGCCCTGCCATCAAATGTTCCCCCTGCCAGGTCTGCCCTCCCCGGGCTGTGGCACGAAGGCTGATCCCTTAGCCGGCCACGCTCCCCGTGGGGCTGCTGACGCAGCCAGTGCTCGGTCCCGGATCCTCCCCGCGTGTTCTGCTGGCAGGCGGAGGCCGTGCCCAGCGCGTGGCCCTTGGCTCCCGTCTGCCCGGGCAGGGAGAAGCGCTCACGGCCCGCCGAGCATCCGCTTCGCCTGAATCCTATCATTAACGGGGATTTCCAGGGACGATTTCTAAAACATCATTCCTGGTGTTTATGAGGTATTAGCCACAAGGAAATGCTAACTAGCAATTATTAGCTTACCCGCTCTCTTGGCTAGTCACTTTTGCTCAGAGGCAGATATCCCATTTTCACACAACCTTTTCCAAGCGTGGCACAATGCCGGGCGGATCACCGCTCCCCGCCTGATCCTGGCCTCTCCCGTGAGTGCCACGGGAAGGGAGCTGGGAGCCACCCAGCGGGGACACAGCCGGAGCCTGGACATCGCCAGGCTCACCAGGGGAAGGGGTGGGAAGGGGAGACAGGGTGCGGCGCGGTGCCCCTGCCTTGGGAAGGGAAGGGCAGGCGGCCAGAGGAAGGATGTGGCCGCCAGGTGCTGGCTCCGTGCCCCGCTGCCGGTCAGGGTTTGCTGGGGCCGGAGCTGACAGCGACCAGATTTTCCGTTTGAAATGGAAAGCAGCTGCTTGCCAGAGCCCCTCGGGCGAGCAGAGCACGGAGAGCAGGGGAGAGGCACCGTGCGCTGCTTTGCCTCCCCTGGTATCATCCAGGAGGATTCCGGGAGCTGGGAGATGGTGGGGGAGCGTGGTGGGTACTCATAGAAGGGGTGGGTGGGGATGGTCCCGTCCCTTTTCTGTGCTGACTTTGCCAGAGATTGCTTCTGGTGGCCGGGGACCTCCCGAGACTAGCCGTGCTGCACCAGGATGTGCTTGCCAGGGCTACCAAGCCCAGGCAGCGCTCCTCTTTTATCCACATTTGGGGCAGAAAATCCTCCTTTCCCACCCCCTAGCAAGCACGGGGGCCCCGCCTCACTTCATGGGTTTGCTTCAGAAGGGAGGGAGTCTGCGGGGCCTGCTCCTAGCAGAATCGGAGACAGGCAGACCTCGCTTTCTGTGCTGCTGCAGAGGCGGTTCTGCTGCCTCCGGGCCTCACCTCCCGCAGTTACAGCGCCCGATTTTTGGGCAGCACTACCTGGGGTGCTGCTGGGGCATGTCCCAGGGGGCTGGGGCAGGTACAGAAGGCACAGCGGCGAGCACGGTGCCAGGCACCGGGGCTGCTCCATCCTCACTGTGCTCCTTTTCCACTGCTTTTCCTCGTGGGGGACAGACCTTGGACCATCTTAACGCCGATTTGGGTGTTGCTGCTTCCTACAGAGGTACGAGACAACGGAGAAGGCAGAGAGGGGATTTTTCTCTGGAATTACAGAAATGAGTCTTAAAACCAGAAGGTGCGTGCCACTGGTGCTGGCTTATCAGAAGGGCTGTCCCTGCCCAGCAGAGCCGACTCCTGGGAGCGCGGCTCAGCCTGTGAAATACTTAGCAGAAAATGTTCCAGAGAGGCTTATCCGTTGCTGAGCCACAACATCCATCTCACGAGCGAGCCTCGGCTGCACCTGGAGGAGTGCCCTTCCCCTGGAGAGCCCGAGAGGCTTTCAGCGCGGTGAGACAAGGATGGAGAAACAGAAGAGAACACGGGTGCCTGCTGCTGTTACAGTGGGTATAACCATCCCTGACTCCAGACGAAGACACAGCCAAAGGGTAGGGCAGCATTTTGACCGTCTCAGCCAGGGGCTGCTGCCCCACGCCCGCGGCACGGAGGGATGAGGCTCAGAGGAGCTGTGGGATGCTGTCACCCAGCAGTGCGTCATCTTCAGAGGAGACCACGAGGGCATCCAGCACCCGGAGCCACTGTGCTGCTGCCCGGGGACATCCTGAGCACAGCACCAGCCCCCGCAGGCACCCAGCTCCCCCTGTGCTGCTTTACCTGGTGGGTGAGGAGGCAGCGAGGTGGGAAGCGTTTCTTTCTGGTGCTACAGGACGAGATGTGCTGCTGTGAGACGCCAGGATGCCCCAGCAGCTTCAGTGGGAGCCTGTTCCCTCTCCACGAGACAGGCTGGCCCAAAACAGTGGGGCAGTGGCCAACAGCATCAAGAGATGCCGAGCCCCTGCCCGCCACTCGTGGGAGGCTCAGCCTGCGGAGCTCCGGCACCTCTCACGTGTCAGAGGTGGGAGGCAGAAGGAGCCAGCAACTGCAGCCAGGGTAAAATCTCGTATCCCATTTAAAACTCTAGCTCTGAAGCCTGGAGCTTGTATCGATTTCCTATAACAGTCAGTCTCCGGCAGAGGGAAAACTCAAGAAGCCATCAGCTCTTGCGGAGTGCAATGTCAGGTGCTAAGCAGGAAGGCAGACCTGTGACGCACCACAGGGCGAGATCCTGCCCAAAACAGGGCTGTTGCTGCCTGTTGCTTGCTTTCGCCAATAAACGTGCGCAGACTTCGTCTCCTGTTTGGGAACGGGCGTGACAGCCACTGCAGGGTGAGGCCGGGCAGAAGGGAGCAGCCGTCCCCGCGCCGCACACCTCCTCCCCTGCAGTGCATTCACTGCAGTGCTCCCCCCGGCAGCACGGCCAGCCCTTCCTTTTCATCCCAGTAAAATTCCACACAAGAGGGACGCGGCAGAGATCCATACGGTAGGGACACAAAACAACCCCCATGCGAGGGGGCTGCGCCAGGGGCGCTTCTCTTCGCAGCTCTAACCCCGTTGTCACTGCGGGTGGGAGGGAAGTGCTTTCCCTTTCAAACAGCTCTCACTTCCGAAGGCGAAATGCGGGCACAGAAGGTGCAGAAGGCGCGATTTGGTTGCGCTGACCAAACCTCTAAGAGGTGACCAAGTGGCTTAGGTTGGGCTCCATCCCTGCGGCGGTGTCCGGCCGCACCAGGAGGGGCTCGAGCTGGCGCCAGGCTGCGGGGACCTCATGGCACTGCTGGCACCCCCCTGTCCGAGGCTCTGGCACCAGCCCCCGGTGTTTGGGGCGGTTTTTCCGTACCTCAGCGCGCTTCCCTCAATGCAAGCAGCGGCAGCAGCGGCGGGGCCGGGAGCTGTCGCGGCGGCGCGGTACAACAGGGATTTGCTGCGCTGCTTCGCAGCGGGCAGCCCGCGCCCAGACCAACACGGGACTGTTCCTGTAAGCCCTCCTGCGGAGCTTTCTTCGGCGCCCCGCGCACCGGGGAGCTTCGCAGCCGTGCCCGTCCCCCCATCCCCAGGCGCCGGGGCCGGCAGGGGGCGGCCGAGGAGCTCCGCAGCCCCCGGAGCCCGCAGGTACCGGGCGGCCTCGCGGCTCCCCGGGTCCCAAGAGGCGCCCCGGGGAAAGGAGCGGGGAGCCCCCGCGCTGCCTTCACGGCCCGAGCAGCCCCGCCGCGGGGGGCTCCGGGCCGGCGGTTATCGCGCTGCACCCGCTGGCACCCAGCCTCCCCGGGCACGAGGGCCGGGAACCTCTCCTCTCGTCGCTGCAGCAGCTGCTTGTACCCTGCCTACCTGCTGCGGGCTCAGGGCGGGAGGCGGCGGGGAGCCGCCGTGCCCGCGCTGCCAGGCGGCGCTGGAAGGGGCTGGATTTTGTCCCTAAAGCCCCAGGACCCCTTCCCGAGGCACGGGCAGCAAGCGGCTGCGCCTCGGAATCCAGCAGCAGACGGAGGCGGATGCCCGGTTTCTGAGGTCGTGGAAGAGCCGAAGGAAAACCGAAGGAAAACCGAAGGAAAACCGAAGGAAAACCGAAGGAAAACCGAAGGAAAACCGAAGGAAAACCGAAGGGCTGTGCAGCGCCCACCCCACGCCTCGCGTCCTCGCCGGGGCTGCGAGCTCCACGGCAGGACCCCAGCAGAGCCTCCCGAGACAAGGGAGAAGCGGCGCTGCTACCAGTCCCGGGGCAAAGGGCCGAAGGACAAGCAGCCCTCGGTGCCAAAGCCCCGTGCTTCCGCACCGCAAAGTGTTTGAAGAGAGATGAGAGAGAAAAGCGCCAGCGTGAGCTCTGCTCAGCACCAAGCTGTGGGGCCCGCAGCTGCCGGCCGGCTGCTGCCTGCGCCGAGAGCCAAACGCAGGCAGCCAAGGTCCCAGCAGAAGGGCCCCGGTTGCTCAGTCGGCGAGCCAGGCCAATGACAAATCCACAATATGGTATATTTTATTTAAATTAACAAATCTACACGTTTTTCCAGGTTGCTTAAAAGCATTCTGTAAAAAGTGAACTCAACCTAAACAAAAAAAGAATATATTTTAATAAGACCCAGGGACTATTTCCGAGACAGATGAGTAGGGCTTAGGAATTAAGAAATAAAAAAAAGTACACACACGCGCGCGCACGCTCACACATACACACACCCCGTAAACAAATTGTTAGTGTTTGACACAAAATTTGGTTTTAAAGCTGCAATGCCCCGTTTGTAAAGAGCCTTTACAAAATGCAATGCTATCCTAAGCTGTAAAAGAAACCATGGACACATCTATGGGAACAACATAAATATCACGTAAGAACCCAACCTAAAAAGAACGTTAACGTTGCAAAGTCGAGCACTCAGCCAGGGAAATGACGGAGTTATGATTTTGAGCATTCGTCTAACCCACTTTGCAACAGAACAACTGCTGCTGTACATCGTGCCTGCTCTCCCCAGCACTCGTTTCTGTAGGTAGATGGCATATGGGTTGCACGTCGCCATCCATGCTGAAGGTGTGGTCCCGGGAGTTACTACTTACGCTACAGTGAGCACGCCCCCTTCCTTTTGCATTTCCTTTAACCATTTCCTTTGAGTACAGGGGCATCGGCGTCCCACTTTACAAAAATATAAACTTACCCCAGATGGTTGGTGTTCCAGTTCGAGTATCCCAAACCATCCAAAGCTCCTTCTTTAAGGAGCATTTAGCACTTTTTCTGTGCTACAGCGATCTCACACGTTCAGACACAGCAGCACGAGGGACTTCACGTGGCGTGTGGCATTCAGTGTCCCTCATCGCTCCCCTTAACAAAGCCAGGGAAACCCTTCTGCAGATGGGGTCTGCTGGGCACGCTGTGCCGAGCCCCGTTTGATGGTGCACAGCCTGGGGCTCCCAGCAGCTGAGGGGCTGTAAGATTGTCTGTGCTATCCTCTCTTTCAGAGCGGTAGCTCCAATAAATGGACTCTCAATGCCACTTCAGAGTGCCATTCTTACTGGGGCCGCAGCAGAGCAGCACCTCCTGGCGCAATGCATTTGGTGCAGTGGTCCTGGTGGGAAATGCAACAGAGAGCAGCAGTAGATTACCTTGTGGGGACAAAAGTGGGGTGGGGAGGTTGAGCTGCATGTTACTAGGGGTTATCAGATGCGCTAGCGCCAGGTACCAAGGCCAGCTGTGTCCTCAAGTTCTCTCCCAGGCCTTACGACAAGGTGGGTCCTGAGTAGCACCGACCCTTCTGGCTGTGTCCAAGCCACCAACACGTCTCGTAACTTGCCCCCAGCACAGCCCAGTTTAAGCCTCCACCCCATGCGAGTTCCCACTGCCCTGGCACTGCTAGCCGTCTGAGTCAGACCAGCAGCCACAGCACGGGGTGAGTGTCCTCGTCTGAAAAGCAGACGTCCGCATGACTGTGTGCCACGTGGATTTCCCCTGGGAAGGGCCCATCTCCTGCCCACCCTGGGGCCCTGCTCTTCTGCCCCCGGCATGTAAGCAGCAGAAAAATGAAGATGTATCAAAAAGGCAAGACAGAGGAAGACTAGAGCAAGGGGAGCCAAATGGGGCTGAGAACAGGCAGGAGCTGGCTGTGAGATCAGTACCTCTGGGCACTGGGACAGGAGCACACATTTCTCCTGCAATCCAGTTTTTACATTCCCCTGTATTTAACAAACAGCTGTGAAGCCTACCGAAAAAGCGTGTAGCTGCTTCTTTTACTACTCACATCTTAAATATGACCAGCAGTCTACCCCCTTCCCCAGCTCTGTTTCATTCAAGTGACAGGTTTGCTGTGGGGTTACAGAGCTATACCAAAGACCTCAAACACTGTTTGATGCAATTATAGATGAGTGAATTAAATGCTTTCAAAATGAAGCCTTAGTTCTGCTCCGTCCTCCCCATCCTCATGCGCAGGCACACACACACAGCCCAGCAAAAATGGCCCAAGGCCAGGTCTGCCACTTGTACCGTCTGAACGTGCGACTTTGCAACATTAATGCTTTTCTAGCAGATTTTTACGTGCTCAAGTGTAACACAATATACATATCCCTCCCCCAGAAATAACTACAACATATTAAAGAGTTTACAAATGTTATGCTCGGCGTCACTGCTCTGTGAAAATACACTAGATGCTGGGTGCTCAGAAAGCAAGTTACGTCGGACACATCTCCTGCAGGAGGGCGTTGTGTCGTCCTGTGTACTCCACTTTGTCTCGCGTCTCAGCCGCCGGGATCTCGGCCTTACTCCTGAGCCTCCTTGCGAGCCAACTTGTAAACCTCCGTGGGGCCGTCCACGTGGGTGATGGTGGTGGTGAGCTGGAGCTCCTCGCCGCTGCCCACTCCCAGGTCACCTGAGAAACAATAACGCCATCAGACTGCCCTCACAATACAGTATTGTGCAATTAAAAGGCAAAAAGATCTGTTTTGTTCAGCCCAGGCTCTCAGAAGCTACCTGAACTATGTTCCATCCAGTTTCTACGAATGCTTTTATTTGAAGTCATTTAGATATGAACATATTGTCAGATGAAGATTCCCGTGCTACTGGAGGCCACCGGAAGGAAACCAACAGCACTGCCATTCTCCCCTTGCCCCAGTTCCAATCCTTTTCCCACCCCTATGTTTGAGCTATGCAGTCACAACTGGGCAATACCAAAAAATTACAAAAAACAAGCTAAAACGTTTCAGACAGCCGTGGCTGAATATTCAAACCTGTCTAGCCTAGTCAATAATTAAAATGTCTGCTGGAACAACAGTGCTTTGAAGAACAAACCCTCGTTTGCGTAACATTTCAGTGTGCTGCATGTGCACTTTGGCAAAAAAGATACACAGAAATACCCCCCACTTTACATTGCTGCCTTCCTGTGGTAACCTTCACACGTAGATGATTTGGAGCCATTTACCGTTTGACTGATCTTCCCCATAATTCTTGTGTGACGGCGCGTACAGGAACATGAGTGCGAAGACGTAGAGGTTCCACATCCCGTAGATGCCGGTGAAGAAGGCGCTGTTCACCTGGATCGTGATGTCCCCCCACTTCCAGTGGCCTTCCGTCACCTGCCCGTGAGAAAGCAGACGGTCAGTGAGGCCAGAGTCACACACAGATGTGACCCCTGCGGCTCTGGGCTTGGAACAAATCCACGAGAAAAGCCTCGGTTCCCCAGGAGGAAGACAACATATGTACAACAGCATCAGTCACCCAGTCAGGGAAGCACTCTTTTCTTCAGCTTCAGCATGCAGGAAAGAAATGGTACTTACAGCGACTGCACCAGGATTCCTATAACTTTGATCTATCATTCCTAACCGTGGCAGTCTCTTTCACATTCTGCAACAGATGGCTGTCAAAGCTGGCGTGTTCAGCAAAGGCTGTCACACGAAGGGCAGTACCTCAGAGACAACTACTTACATCTGAAAACATCAGACTTCTATAAATAGGCCTTCTATACATGGGAAAGCAGCATGAATAATGTGAAGAGTGAATGTGCTGAATGCCTTCTTGCTGCTTCTGCCTTACGAGAGAGGCCCAGGCTGACTGCATCAGCCTTAGACATAGAGATCTGTCAAGATTTACCAAAATATCGTCAATATTAATACGACTTGAAGACACACACACTGTTCACAGTGAAGTGCTGCCTTTCCATTAAAGGGAGAGACACAAGGCAGCAGCATGCCTTTTCCTGATAGGAAGAGCTTTCCTGTGAAAACACCAGGATGTTCTGCTCTGAAGAGGAGCCACGGCAGCACAACCTTGCCTTCAGGGGAAGACAAAAGCTTAGCTTGGAAAGAGTAGCTGGACAAGATCGTTTGTGTTACGCCCATACGCAGTGACAGCTACAGTCATTAATACTCAGTGATTAATTGAATTGCCAAGTGGCATTTCTCATACCATTGCTTCAGCCTAACAGATTTTTAAGAGCAAAATCATCTGCTGCTGTGGTTTCCATTGGGACCCACCACATACCCCAAAGCGTAAGTGATGCAGTGAGTGAGACCCTGCTCCTGCAGATGTAGTTCTGTAATGTAGGATTTGCAAGGCTGTACAACTGTTCTCCTGAAACTACATGCTGCTTATGCTTAGGAACTACCATAAGACAGCATCTGTTTCAAAGATGTCACTTAACAGTAGACTGTTACTTGAAGTAAACCATCAAAGTATATTTAAACAGCTGTATAAGCTCATGCGTACAGAGAGACTGCACCATAGCTCGGAATAAATAGGTATATATCCTGCTAGAAACAACAGGGTTGCAAAGTCAAAACCAGGACAGGCTGAATTCTGGTATTTCTTTGTGGGCATAAAAGCCACCAGATTCTTTTAATGTGAACAGAACATTTTTGCTCTTGCTGAGTTCTCAGAAATGACTAAACTGTTTTGGCTGATATTTCAAAAAACACAGACCCTGTGAGCCAAAGGCCTTTGTGGAAGTTTCAGTGTTTCAAATACATGAAAACAACTTATTAAAAAGCAACTTATTATCAAATCTACCTATAAGACACAGGCCTGGTCTCTCTGAGCTGCAGGTAGCCCAACCTTCCTAGCACGTGGGGAATTTAAGGCTGATGTTTTCAAACACAGCTGAATTTCGTCACGCTCACCTGGCTCACGATGAAGAAGATGACTGTCATTGCTGCACAAGCCAGGGTGATGAGCATCAGGAACTTGAACCTAAAAATCAGCCCCTGTTTAGAGAGAAATGTCACTGGTCACATTAACAGAATCCACAAAAACCCATTTTTGTTTTTAGCATGTACAAGACACGAGTATAAAAAAAAAAAAAAGAAAAAGGAAAAAAAGGGTCCAACCCACGAAACCCCAAACCAAAACAACCTCCACCCACTCCTTTGTGCTGCATTCATGACAGCCAATATTCTCCGTTCCCCACACACGTCTGCATTCCTCCCCAATGCTCCGAGCAGGGTGTGCATGTCTGGACAGCTCTTGCTTTCCATTACAGCTGCTTTTGTGACTGATTTACGAAGAGTTAATGTGAGAGAGGAGGCAGGTCAGTCTCAGCTATGGGTTTCATCCAAGGGACAGCCTACCTGATAGCTCACAGCTTTTGTTAAACAAACATCTGTGGAGAGATTTTGGGTTTTAGCAAGACAACGGGACACTTGTACGGTGATAGCAGGGGTCTGTATGGGCTAATCCCCACCTCCAGAGACCCTCTGGCAGGGAACTGCAACAATTCTGAACGCTTGTCAAAATTACTTTGTGCACTACAAAAGAATGTAAATTATAATAAACTTTATGGCTCAAAATCTCTTGGCTGGGAATCCTACCATGTACTGTATTTGCTCTTGATAGTTTTAAGTTTTTACTTAAAAATTGTTTTGGTTTTTTTTTTTTTTTTTTTTTTTTTTTTTTAAACCATTTGGGGAATTTTGATGGAAATGTCTGTGTGCGCGTCATTACTGGGCTCCACAGTGACAACAAATGACCATTAGTTTAACTCTTCCAGACCAGATTCGTGCTTGCCAGATGGTTGCAGTTACAGCATGGCTGCAACAGCTCTACAATACAAGCCAACATCCTGTGCCTCTTGCTAAAGGGAAAGATGAAAAAAAAAAAAAGCTGAATATCTTGTGCAAATTCTCTCAAGTCTGATTTTCTATTTTTTATGTGCACCCCTGATGGGTGATAACCAGCCTGTTGAAACCAGAAGTGACCATCGTTATACACAACAATGCTGGTTATAAATATTTACACAACCATGAAAACAAGAGGCTCTCCCAGCTCAAGCAGCTAAAGAGAGCTCCTCATGTTCTGCAGCAGCTAAAGACAGCTAGGGCAGAAACAAAATTACAGGCTAAAAAAGCGGAAAATGAGCTGAGCAAGTTGGGTTTTGACCTTTGTGTGACAGTTTCTCTCCTGCGATTTGGTTAGGACTACCCCATAAATCTGAATTTGTGCCGTGGAAAGACTAGGTGGTTTTGGTTATACTTGCCATTAAACACAATCATTAATATTAGAGAAGGAGAAACTGAGGTACAGGGAGCACTTTCTCCCCGTAGTAATTCAAATGGCAGTTCGGGCAATTTTATTCTATCCCCCAACACACATCAGTAAACCGGGAGATGACAACCACTCAAAAAAAAAAAAAAAAAGCAAAAATAGAGCTGGCTTACACACCCTCCTGAGGGATTAAAATGGATCGGGACCAAAGACCCAAATAAAGAAAAAAAACGTAACAGCAGTTGAAAGGAACAAAAAGGCAGCTGGGGGACTTGAGAGCAGCTGATGAGGATCAGGCCTTCCAGTTCAGGCCTGTATTGACAGCGAAGGTTTTAGTGTAACCCTTAAGGGTGAAAATGCATTTTGAAAATAAAGACAGTACAACAAGCAGTGCCTACCTCATAATGAAGACAGCGAACCTTGCTCATTGCTGGCAGGCTTGACTGCTTTCCACTGATGTTTCTGAAAACTTGGAAGACCATAAAACACAGGAAGAGAAAATAAAGGCACAAGCAAATTCCTGCAACTATAATAAAGGCCATCTGAGCAGTGTAAGTTAAAAGAAAGTGACATGAAGTAATAGAAAACATCATTCAGGTGATTTACTTCTTCTAATACGATCAGGAAGGTCATTAATAACCTCCCTGCGGGATGGCCATGATGGCACCCTTGACCTGGATCCCCCACGTTGCCTCCCAGACCCTGACGTCCCGGAGCACAGCACCAGTGCTGGAGGTACCTGGCACTAAACCTACCACGACCACCTCTTCCAGTCACCACCAGGGTCCCCTGTAATGTCCAAGCCCCACCACACAGCCTGGCAACGGGGGAAGGAAGGTCTCCCACAGCCCACGGATATCAGGCAGGAGCACCCGCAGGATGGGACTGTCTCCCTCAGCTACCGACACCGAGCGCGCGGGCCTGCCTGAGCCCGGACAAGGATACAGCCAGCTCCGTGCCGACCTCGGTGGTCCAGATACTGTAGAAGGGGTTTTTCAGCTGCACTCCCCTGCAAAGAGGAGAAAAAACAGAGCTGCCACAGAGGCCACGAGGCTGACAGAGAGCCCCATGCTGCTTTCCCTTGTGGGTGAGGAGGACACGAGGTGGACACGTGTCTTCCTGGCCCTCTGGAACAAGATGTGCTGCTGCGAAGTGCCTGAAGGCCTCAGCATCTTCACTGGGAGCCTGCTCCCTTCCTCACGAGGCAGGCCTGCGCAGCATCCAGCCCCAAGGATCGAAGCCCTCGCTCCCCAAGGCACCTCGAGCCCCGTGCTCAGAGGTGGCCGCCGGCCTCAGCCCGCCTGCCCGGTGCCCACCAGCTCAGGGCAGCGCGGAACCCACCTCTCGCACATGTCGAAGATGAAGAGGCAGAAGGAGCCGACAGCTATGGGTCCAACCTGCTTCCAGTACCCCGAGAGGCGGTTCCGTTCGTTCTGGTCCTAATCGAAGGGTCAAGAGGTGGGGAGGAGGAAGAGAAATGAGGAAGAGCAAGTTAGCCAGCAGTCCTTTCATCAGGAACGAGACCCACAGCACTGTTTCCAAATCCCGACAAGTGAGGAAAAGGGAGCTGTCAGGTATTGCTGCGAGGGCCAGGGGGGCATGGAAACCACCTTCCTTTCTGTCACACCCACCATCATGTGCTCTCCGCAGAAGATGATCCAAAATGACAGGAGCATGGCATAGAAAATGCCTTGTCGAATGTCTCCGAAGAGCAGCATCCACGTCCAGTCAAAGCCGATGGAAAACCACTCCACTGGGATGTTAATGAACGTCATGGAAATTCCCAGAGCAAAGATCACCCTGGAGAGGGAGAAACACTATCTCTATCTCTTTCCAGTTTGCAGGGAAAAAACACAGAGCCATAGCAGCCAGAGGTGTGCCCAGTGGGTGACAAGAAAACCCGGCACTGTTCAGGCAGGGGCAGCAGATTATCACCAGGGCCAGGAGGTGGCACCTCCTGCCAGCAAACCCCCTGGCACTAAGCTCCTCCAAGCAGCCACGGGTGAATGCCACATCTTCTCTGGGAGGTTAGTGGGGAAGCAGAGAGACGCTATTGAGGTTTCTGGGTGCTCCTGGGTAGAGGGAGTGGACAGGAGAGGGAGAAGAGACGAATCCTGTCCCCAAAATACATGCCCTGCCTGGGAGCAGCCCACCTTCGCCAGGGTCACCTCACCCAGGCACACGCGCCCCGACTCACTTCTCCAGCAGGACGGGAGCGCGTGTCATCAGCGTGATCCGCCTCCAGTACCAGATCATGATGATCAGAATGCTGGGGGTGAGGAAGGTTTTCATGGCAAACCACACTTTTGTAAAGCCTCCGTTTTGATGGATACCCTAGGGAGAAACAAGGTGGAATGTGACAGCTGTACAGGTTTTAACATCATTACTCTATGCCTGTGCTTACAGGGGCTGGCAGGAAAGGCACACATTGCAGCGTTTGACATGTAAGCAGATGTAGACTCAACCACTCTTTGAAAGACGCGGTCTGACCAACACAGGGAAGGGAGCAGCTGCCTACACAGCATCCAGGCCATCTGAGCAGGCTTCAAAAGTCCCGTTGGAAACAAATGCCAAAACCCGCAGCTTCCATTGCGAGGTGGGAAGCGGTCTGAGAGAGCGGCACTTCTGACACAGCGTGGAAAAAACTGACAGCACTGCTCAGACAAGTAACAAGATACTCATGGAGCTAAGTCACCACTGGTGGGCAAAGCAGTGACCAAATTAATGCATTTCTCCAGACACATGCCCTCCCACCGCTGTCTGCAGCCACCACAGCCTGCTGGCTGACCGTTGCTGAAAGGGACAGCAGGAGGAGGTTTTCCAGCCGGCAGCACCCGTGGCCACCATGTCTCATGGTAGGGCAGGAGCAAGGACAGCTGACTGCCATCTCCAGCATCTGCTCGGCGACAGCCAGCTCTGAGAGAGACCCGGTCCCCTCCGAGCCCTGCTGCTCTGTGCCTCTCATTTCCCCGTGCTCTCATCCGTGACAGGCAGACAGGTCCCTGCACCATCCCACGGAGGGACGGATCCCTCGCGAGGGAGGGAAGTTAGGATGCCATGCACGTTTTCAGGCAGAAGCTACCCAGGAAGAAGAGCAGGACTTTTGCTGCGGATCGAGGAGGAGAACCAGATGGGCTGCAGGTGCCCCGGCTGGCTGCGGCACCGCGGGGCGCAGTCCCTCTGAAGAGGGGCAGCAAGGCAGACACTTACCACGAGGCGGATGTCCTTGATTTCCCCAATGCCCACATTAATGCCTTTCCTCTCGTTCACGGGCAGACGGATGTTGATGAGGTAGTACTTGTGAGCCACGCTGCCGATCTCCATGAAGGGAAGGAAGTCGCAGTCGTAGTGACGGCCTTCGGACTCCAGGGTCTAGCAAAAAGGCACAAAGTGGCAAGACTGTGGTCAGCCACGTCCTGCAAGGTGGGCGGCTGCACAGGCCCTAACACTGAACTTGCCTAAGAGCATTATTGGCACTGAGAGACCATCTGCTCATCCCCACCTTCTCTGAAGGCCTGGGGAGAATCTGTGCAAGTCTGGAGACTCACCAGTGGGTTGGGGACCTTTTTCCTTAAGTTTCTGATTGTTTTGGGTCAAGGTACTCTGTTCTCATTGCTAGCTGTGCTTGTCGCTTATAAGATTGCAGCTTGAGGCATTAAGAAGTCATTTTAAGAAACTCCCACCCCACCTCTCCCAGTTCTGTGAGTGCTGCAGCGTCCCCGATGGGCTATTTCCTTGCTGCACCTGAAGAACAAGGTTTTGTCCATCACAGAAGCTCAAGGTGGAAAGCTCCAAGTTCTCTGGAATAGTTTTGGGTAAACAGATCCCAAAGCCTTCAAGTTTCAGCCAGGCCACAACGTTAGAGGCCACAACAATTCTGCCTGCACCTGGATCTGTGCATTGACCTCCCACCTTTTCTTCCTTACCACCTGGCTTCACCCTTTCTCTTGTGCCACAAATAGAACTAAGCTGCATGTGGAGCTCATTAGATTTTCAAAGATTTTGAGCCAAGAGAAAGGTGACAAGTCTGAAAGATACAACTGAACAATTCTACGAAGCACCACAAAGGAAAGGAAGAGAACAACTCCCACCCCCAGCATCATCAGAACTCCTTACTTTTGGAGAGCCAAAGGTGCATTTCAGCTTCCTGATCTCTATCGCATGTGCTATTTCTTCCCATTCATCAAACATGTTATCGCGATACGCTAATGACACATCCAGGGTAATTTCTGCGTTTTCTTCTGCAAGAGGAAGGAAACACGGAGCTTGTTAGACACAGATGGTACAGAAAGGGAGGAGAGCCTCTGTATACGGAAAGGACCTATGAGAGGCACACAGTTATGGAGACGAATGGAAATTTTTGCATTCTGAATGTTTCAAATTACATTTTTCAAAACATTTCTCTCCCCTCTGGTAGAGAAGAAAGAACCTAATTCTTCCTGGTCATGGAGGTCTGATATCTTGCTAACATACCATGGTGTGCTGCTGTACTACGGTTGTGGGCGAAGAGCATTACTTATTCATATAGCATTAGAAACAATAATTCATATAAAACTGGAGCAGAGACAGTTGCCGAGACAGACAGTCCACCAAAAAGCAGTCCAGCAGACTTCACTGTGGGTTGGCAGAGGAGCAAGCAGACACGCTGTTACCCAGACTTTCTGCAGGTACTGCAAGGGTACGCAATAGGTCCTTCTGCTTTGGGAAGCAACGACATTGCATCGCAGGATTTACCTTATATTCACATTGAAATAGCTTTGATTTACAGAAAACCACACACACACAAAAAAAACAACTATACAACAGTATATACTGCATATGGTCAGATGTATAAAGAAGATCTATGCACCTAATGGTACACTTTGTTCGTTCAGACAGGGTCACATTCGTCGTCTACCAATGTAACCTCAGGGTTCTTCTGGCTCATCATCCATAAACACTAAGGCCCAACACCCTGAATAAAGAAGTCTAGAATAATCCCCTTAACACAGGGGTTTTCTAGCAGAGAGAGATTTTAAATGGAAGAAACAAAAAGGATCACAGAGATCTCTGAGTGAGGTGGGGAGGGGGGCACAGTGACACTACTGCAGGGTCAAAATGCCTCATCAAAAGCACAGATTGCTGCAGAATTGCCCAGAACTGCTCCTAAAAGATAAACCAGTGTTCCCAGAGCGATAGGAAAACACTACCCAGTTCCTTTTAAAAATAAAAAAAAAAATGAAAAATTGAAGGTGGCCCTGCTGGAAAAAGGAAAGGCCTGATAAACAACTCCACATGAAGGAATTGAAGTCTCCTATACGTATTGTTTAACCTAGGCAATTCTACACCGGGGCTTTGGGGTCCTCCCCCTGCACCTCCCAGCACTGGCTGGTTTCCACCCGCACGGCTGCACCAACTTGCACGCCAGCAAGCACACACAGAACTGAGGCACCCAGGAAAGGCAGTCACACCGAGCTTGGCTCAGCAGTTTCGTATTCTCCCATACCTGGAGGAAAAACTAGAGGGGCAGATCATGGATTAGGAGAGGTGAGGTGGAGGATTCCTGGGCTTCGGGTGCTGCAGTAGGCCAGCAACCCCACCCTGAACCGTGGGGCAGGAGGCATGCAAATGTCACACGGAGACCCGCAGCTCCAGCATGTATTTTCAGTGTTTTCAGCTCTCAGAGCACCGCTGTTCCTGTGGGAACAGCCGACCCATCCTCTCCTGGGCCTGTTCACAGTACGAGCACGAGGTTTACCTGCCTTTAAACACGCTCCTGCTAGGGTGCAGCCGGGAGGTCACTGCTGCAAGGAGGAAACAGGGCTAGAAGAGTCTTATTGAGGCACCATAAGCAAGCCAGCTCATGAGACTGAACGAGTTACAGTCCAAGTCTGCCAAGCAGCAACACATAAACACAGCTTAAAAACCCACGGCAAGCCCGCACCAGCTCCGCCAGATGTGAAATCCTCCCAATTACCAGGCACAGCTCCAAGGCGAGGCTCCGACAGAGGCACGCGTCCTGCAGCATGTGCATGCTACAGCCTCGCCTGTTTCCCTCAGCCACCAAACCCTCGGCGAGCTGCTGAAGGCCGCGCCAGCCCCGTGCGTTATTTCGCTGTGCCGGTGCCGAGGCGCCGCGCTCCCGCCGCAGACCGCTCGTGCCGGCGGGTCCCCGTGCAGGGTGCGGTGGCGCGCCTGCTGGCACGAGGTCAGCGACGCCCCCGTGGGCAAGCTGACACACACACACACACACACACACACACACACACCTCCCAGCAGGGCTCCATCACCACCTACATCCTGGGCAGGGGAGACGTGGAGGCGTGCGAAATGTCACTGCCCACGGCTCTGCACCAGGGGCTCCGTGGAAAAGGGGCTGTCGGCTCTCGGGGCAGCACCCTGCGCATGGGAAGGGGCTGCAAGGAAAAACATCGACGCTCGATGAGCTTTGAAGTTCAGCACAGAGGGCTGCACCGCGCCGAAAACAATCTGGTCCTCATAACTCTGAAGGAGACCGTTTGGTGTCTGCCAGCGAGCGGGAGCCTCTGAAGCGCCGCATGTCCCACATATTTGTCATCTCCTTCGGTTTTATTTGCGTGGGGAATACGTGGTGGCACACTCATCCAAACTGGTGGGAAGGGGCGTGGATGGGATCTGTGGTTCAGACTTGCTATTTATACAGTGTTTGGAGGTGGCTCTGTTCTGCCTTAATGTGGATGCAACAAGATTTGTCTGAGCATTTTTTCACGCACACGTGGTCTATACCATCCAGATTGATATCGGGTTCCTCTCCGCAGCAGCCGTTTGTTGGGTTTCCACGAAACAGGCATTTGCCGTCTGAGATCCGCTATTTAGGAGACCAGCAAAACCAGATAAATGGGAACATAAGGTTAAACTTGGCCCAATTAAAAAGAACTACAAACTTCATTTCAGAAGCCATAAAACCAACTGGAATGCTTGGGAGTAAATCCAACGAAAACAGCTTTCATTATTTCATCTTGGTAATCCAAACGCTGCTGCTGCCATTGAGGATGAAAACCAGACGGCAGAAAATATATACCAGCGTATCTCTTCAGAGCAACGCGTTATAATCTCCCTTTGAATTTCCATCATGCTCTGGATCAGGGTAACCTCTCCCAGTAGAGCAGAGTCTGGACGAAGGCCCTCCAGGGCCATCAACACCAGATACGTAAATCTTCGTAGGGGGAACAACCAAGGACAGGGACACGCTGTTCGGCAAGAAATGAATCTGAAGGTTTGCAACTCATCCGCATTAATACTAAAACGGAGGGTGGTGCACAGACAAGGTGGGGGTGCCCGGCCTCCCCCAGCACGGCAGCAGCTCTCGTGCAGCCCTCGCAGGCTCGCAGCGCCCCCCGTGCCTCCGCCTGCCCGCAGCAAGGGGCAGAGAGGCAGCAGCTGACGTGCTGCCGGGCCTAGCCTTGAGATAAAGGAGAGGTGTTTCAGAGCAGTGCTATTTACTGTCAAAACAGTGCATGGGAGGAACGCGCAGGAGGCAGGAGACTGTCAGACAAGTTGGTTTTTACTTCTGCTTTCTTCTTTTTTCTTTTTTTCCCCCCAGACACACTCAGCCATGCCCTGGGAACAGCGTGCTGCCAAAGATAAAAATCAACAGCGGGGGAAAGTCACGCAGCACCCGCACGAGCTGCACAAAGACGATTTTCTCACTGCTATGAGGGGATGCCCTCCCTCCGGGACACCTCCGTGCCCTCCGAGCACTCTCCTGGCAGCTCAGGCTCCTTGTCCCCAGCGCTGGACCTGGGACCCAGACAAAGCAGCCCATGGCCAGCTGGCTGCAGGAGTGACACAGCCCTGCGGGGGAATGCGGGGTGTCTGGGGACCAGGAAGCATTACAGCAGCCAAATCCTAGCGGGGTCTCGGGTCGATGGCACCAGCTGAAGCCAAGAGATAAGCAAACAGCTTCCTAATTTTCCTTCTATAAAGAAGCAAATGCAGGCTGGGGCCAGGTTCAGAGGAGCAGGGACAGAGAGCAGAGTACTTTAATTATTCAAGGCTGAGCCACAGCAGAAGAGAAAAAATACAAGGGAAGAAGGAAGAGGACAAGCTGGCATCTACCTGCACTCAGCTTTTCAGATGCTACCGTACTCAGGGAAAGCCATTACTCAGTTCCTCCATGCATGCTAAACGAGATTCTCCAGAATTTCCTGACAAAAGGTACAAATACATAGATAGAAATCTGTCTTACCCAGCACCAAGAGATGGAGTTGTGCTTGCCAGGCCTGTGGCAGAGCAATGCCTCAGCAAACCTGGCCACACAGACCTCGTAGATAAGGCCTGTGTAACCACCTCTGATACTAGCAGCTCCAGTACAGAGCGACAATCTCGCTAGTGTCACAGGTTTATCTTAATAAAAAAAAAATAATTAAAAAAGACAAGTTTGTTTAGCTAACTGCATGTCCCGTGGATGACCAACCACAGTAAGAGATGATCTCAGTGGTGCTTCCAGCTCAGATTTCTCAATGACGCCCCAGCCACAGGGCTACAGAAGGCTGCGGGGAGGAAGGGGCTGCTCGGTATCTCTCGTGCTCTCAGCACTGACAGCCCCCACACCTTACCCTTTTTTCCCTGGTGTTTTACTGCTGATTATTCAGTACCCAAGATCTTTTCCATGATTCACTTTACAGTGCGTTATTCGCACAGGGGATCTTCACTCGCACAACAATAGTCTAAAAATAGAGACGTAGTTTTGGGGATGGCTCCGTGCCAGCTGCATGCTAATACGGCTATCTGGGAAGAAGTGTGTGCTAGCAAACAGAAGTGTTAGAATTGTTCACAATATGCCTCTGTGCTTCACTAGCTCTCTGAAGTTACAAAAACCTCCAAAGAGACACAAATTACAAGAATCCGAACAGGAGCACGCAGCACAGCCATGCTGTACACCATTTCTTTCCAACAGCAAAGCAGCAAGAAGTCTCTCACGTATTAATATTTTAAGTTCACTGGATATAAAAATAGAGGAAAGCATGTTTTTTTAAACAGAAAACTTGCAGAGGCCCCTCCATACTGCTACGCCCTCCGATAAATAAAGGCGCCATTACCTAATGCCCAGCCCAGCGCAGCCGTCACTTTGTACTCCTGAGGGACGGCTCATTCATCGATGCCAAACCGCTATTAAACCATTTCATGTTTATTTTTCCCCGAGGTGACACCGGGGCAGGGCAGCAGCTCTGCGGTGCCTGCATGCCTGCGGCAGGTCCCTGCTCGGCAAGGGATGGAGGTACAGGAGCTATGGCTCCGCACGTACACACGGCCACGCTGCAGCACAGCTCGGGGAGCAGGGCCGATGTTCCCTGTTCAGAACACTACTGCTTGCCAAGTGTGAAGGGCCCGGGCCCGTGGCAGTATGCCAGGCCAAAAAACAGTGGTAGTAAAAACAAATAACACCCCTCCAGGATCACAGCACACCCTCCAGTACCCCATCCACGGGCATGCAGCAGCTGGAAGCAAAGCAAAGGAAGAGGGAGTGCTGGCAGGGGACCCGCGGGACCCTCCCGTCCCCCATCCCTCCCCTGGAAGGGCCTGCTGGTTCCAACGATGGGAATGAGATCTAATTGCAGGGTAAGAGAGAAACACTCCAACTTTCACAAGCAGCCTTTATGCGAGCTGGTGGCCGAGCCCCAGCTGCTGGCAGCCGGCATGGTGTCACACTGCTGCTGCACCCTGCAACCCGGCCCTCCTGCAGCTCCATGCTCACCCTAACCCTAACCCATAGCCCCTCTGGCTGTGGGGGCAGCACGGAACCCCCCTGCCACAGCTTTCGTGATGGAGGTGCGGGCAGCGTGTCTAGTTTCTCTTTGTGCCTCCTCCCCCTCTTCTGGAGAGGGTCTGTTTTTCAATGACTGAATGCACAGTGCATTGAGAAAGGATAAAGACAACTTGGATGAGAGATTAAGTCCAAGTCGCTGGCAGCTCTGCACGAGGGATAAACATGAGGGAAATAAAATTCAGCTGTTTAACAGCTGAGCTAGGTCCCAAGCAGTCGAATGCAGCAGGGCAGCTCCTCTGCAGGGTAGGATCCCAGCAGGGTGTTTCGGACGGCATTTCAGATGGTGTTTCGGGTGTCCCCCAGCACTCAGAGCAGCCCACTGCAGGGCAACTCCTTCCTGATGGGTGACAAGCCTGGGGTCCCCCGGCTGCTCCTGGGGTGCACTGAGCACACAGATGTCCCCCATGGGCACAGAGACATCTTCCCAACGCTGCTTTGAGAGAAGAAATAAGGTGATCTCACCTTTGGGGAGCCGATTCCAACTGTCTGGTAAATGAAGCTCATAAAACTAATGCAGAGTTAGCAGCAAGATACAGACACGCATACGTAATTATTTTAAGTTAACAAGTTTCTTGCTACCTTTTTTTTTAATTTATTACGACACAATTTAGCAAGCAAGAAGTGTGTTATTCACTGGTTGCTTAGATTTCACACTTAATTTACATCTGACTTCAGCTTGGCATAAAGTGTAGGAAAACAGCATTTTTAAGCTTTCCTCAGTCAATGAAAGAAAACCCTGAAGATGTGCCAAATAAGCTCAACTGAAAACAAAGTATTAGCGTGCCATGTCTCCCAACACTTCTTACAAACTAAGAACACCAGCAGCCACGACCAGAAACCAAGCCCCCTGGACTGCAGAGCTGGTACAGCTCATCCCCCAGACCTTGCTTTTATTAACCAGAGATGAGTTTTTCTGTTTTTTCATCTCAAAGAAAATTTGAGTAGCTGTTTGGCACCCCAGCAGCCTCTCCAGGCACAGCGGCCTGCTAGAGCCACGCAGCCAAGGCCCTGGTGAAGTTACAGAGCTGCTCTCCATATGTTAGATAATTACAGGGTTAAGAACGTGCACGCAAGCTTTAGAAGACCTCATTTTTAGCTTCCCTCGATGACGACACAGCACACAGCTGGGGAGGAGCAGGCCCCTTTGACCAGGCAGGGCGGTGAAGGAGCCGCAGACGCTTTGCTCCCCGCGGGCACCCGGGCACTCGAGCCAGGCCCGCGAAGAGGCAGACGGCAGCAGGCAGAGAGCTGCCAAAGCCCCAGGTTGGACCAGTTTGAGAAGTAAATTGTTTATTTGTTGTTAGGTTATGGCTGTTAGAGAGAGGGATTTTCCAAAACACTTTACAATGTGCAAACACGCCTACAGCTGTTCTTTCAGTAAGGGGCAGAGCAGCCTGCCCCTGCTGCTCCTGACTTCATCTTGCAGGCTTTTGTAGGGGTTTTTGCAAATTTCATTTTCTTCAGGTACTGAGGTTGAATCCCAGTAAGACAGCTTCTTCCACGGTTTCTGTACCTGTACAGTTCTGACGTTTAATTTGAACTCTGTCCTTTCAAGGCCAAGAAGTATTTTCCATCTGCACTTATCAAACCCAAGCAAGCCTGTAACGCAGCATGTGATGGAAGGCAGGGCAACTACTGCAGTTCACCAGTGAACAAACTCAAATTGCAGAAGAAATTAAAGTTATAACTATGGCAAAGCCTCAGTAAATAAATAATCTATCTGCTACCCGATGGAGAGTGTGCATTTACAGGCAGTCTCAGAGTGAGAATTCCTTCTTACGAGCTCCTTCCTTGTGTAAGTGTGCGGATGGATGATTTCATTTACTGACTACTTCAGCTCACAGTTTAGAAACCGACCACACAAAAGTGCTTGGTGAACATGGAGCAAGACAGCACGACCTAAAATCCACAGCACTGGGAAACAACCAACCAGCTGAAGTATCCATACAAAGAAGTTTTGGGGCAGAGATATAAAATCATTTAAAATTATGTCCTGAGACTGCTTTTCACCAGCTCCACACAGACTGAAGCAGGGGAACTAGAGCCCAGTGAGGTGGCGCAGCAGCAGGCGAGCAGCCTCCACAGGGGTGTCCCCACTGCCACCGCCTCCAGCAGGTCACTGTGGTGGCTCCGGCACCTCCTTTGCAAGCCAAGCTCCTCCAGCCAGAGCCAAGCTTACCCCATGGAGGATGCAGGACTCAGCTCACCAAGCAGTTGCACGTGTGCCGAGCCAGTGCGAGGAGCGGGATGGAGATGCTCAGAAGTGGGACAGGTCCCTTTCAGCTTTTCAGGGTTCAGTGGTATTATCTACTGCAAACCGTTGCTGCGTGCTCAGCAACTTGAGATATTTTGGAAAACTTTATGAAACCCAGGAGCGCATGCTATGAAAGCAAGTTGCTGGATTTAAGCCAGTGCAGGTCCCGATATTTTGCGTACTTTAGCACGGAACCTGTTCACCATTTGCTTAGCCACCCGCTAACGCAGCGCAAGCAGCTTTCCCTGGAGACGCCCACATTGCAATGCCTCGTTCCTAACCCCCAGCCTTGGCACAGGTTGCTGCATCGCCTCGCTGTGTGCGGGCACGTCACTAGCTAGCACCTGGTGCTGGATAAAAGCAGATGGATGAAAACAGACACTGGGAAAAAGAACAGCCCACAGTCAGCACGTAATAAAGGGCAGTGCGACTTACTCAGGTCGTTGTCCATCTTGAAGGCGATGTCCAGCTGCATGATGAAAAGCATGAACTGGAACCAGGGGCTCATCTCCTTGCTGGGGAGAGGGATGTGCACGGCAAACACGATGTCGTTGGCCTCGATCTGCCTGCTCACCGCTTCATCGAAGTCTTTGAGCTTCTCACAGTGGTTGGGTCCCCAGGGCATCAGCCACTTGGTTTTGTGGTGGTTTTTTCTTACATCAATGCACTTCACTGACATGTAAGGAACAGCTGTAGTGGGGCTGGGAGCTGTAAATGAAAGAGAACCACATTTTTAGAATCTGGAAATATCGCACGTAGTGGGTTCCCCACCGAAGTATGCAGCTCCCCATTCAGCTATCTGAAGGCAATACAAAACAAATGCATCAAATGACGCTCCTTCACAGCTCCATGATCCCGTAGTTAAGTAATTAAGTTTATTACGTCTACAGCCGTATTACTGACTTTGTAGTGGGATCAAATGAGAATTAGCTGAAGCAGCAGGAACCCGCCGGCTCAGGCTCTGACTCCTCAGTTACACCAGCAGCAGACTGGAAGTTACTGGCACCTTCCTCTGGGCATGCACCCTTCCAGCTGGCTCACTCAAGCAACCCCATATGCAAAGCCCATAGCCATATCACAAACCCACACAGATGAACCCATCCGAAATCTCATCCTGCAGTGCAGGGAGAGACTGCAGTGATCTGAACCACACGTAGCCGAACAACTCAGCAGGAAGGCTTTGCTCCCTGCTGAATCAAAGTTCCTCCTGGAAGGGTGAGAGTCCTAGGATAACGTGTCTTCTGGAAAACGCCGAGGAAGCAAAAAGCTCCCAGCACTGACAAGCTGAATAATGCTGCATTTTTCTTTACCGAGTCAGGCGTGATCGGAGAACCGAGCTGAATGCATGGGCATGAGACACCCATTTGCATTATATCAGGGATGTAAATCATCCCAGATCAGCTAATTAAAACTATTGGGGATTATCCTGCTCTGGCTTTACATCCATGAGGAAACAGTCAGAAACTGAAGCACAACCAGGCATGGAAGCAGAGGAGAAATGCATTCAGCTGCAGCCAGTCTTACAGTACCCAACATCAACACAAAACACCTCCAAATCTCTCTTAGAGAAATAAGAGGCTTTTAAACTCAGAAGTATTTCTCACACAATTCTGCCCTGCAAAGCCCTCTGGTGAAAACAGCTCTGCCTCGTTTCTGCCATCATTAGGGACATAAATATTTTAATGCTATCTGCACACACCAAGGAGCGGGAGCTCTAGCGGAGCCGGTGCGACCTGGGGGTGCCCATGGGTTGGGGAGCCGAGGGGCAGAAGCTCGGTGACAATTCTCCCGTCCCTTATGGACCTGCTCCCTCTTTGTCACAAAAAGGAGCGCTGTTCTGCACAACAGCCAGCTCAGTACTTTTTAAAGACCCGGTATGTTTTGCTGTGATTAAAACAGAACTTATTTCTGAAGTACAATCTGTAAGTACCACTGGATGTGCTTTAATTAATTTCTTCCAGCTTCACGGGTTTTGGAAAGCAGAAGGAGCAGGTTAACTCTTTCTTTTTAAGATACTGAAGGTTTTATTTACTTCTGTTTTCACTGGAATTTGGAAAAATTAAAGTTATGTGACTCCACTTTCTTGTGGAATGACAGTTATTAAAGAAAACAACCCCCTCTTTTTTTTTTTTAAGTGAAAACAGTTATTAAAGAAAACAACCCCCTCCTTTTTTTTTTTTTTTTTTAAGTGAAAACAGTGTGCAATTAAAAAGTTCAGGACAAATTTAATAATGTTGAAACGCTCTAGTGCAAATGAGAAGCATTGAAACGTTCCTATACCGTGAACTGAAAGATGGAGCATGTAGAAAAATAGACAAGCCCCTGCCGTGCTGTCACCATCGGCATTGCAACAGGTGGGGGCTTCCCAGCAGACCAGAGCCTCCTGCAGAACACCACAGCACGTAGTGACACCTACGTGCAAACTTTGAGCCCTTCAATGAGAAAAGCAGAACAAAAAGCGGCGCCCACCCAGCCCCAGCTGCCCGGCTCTGTCCCGGACAGAGCCAGCTCACGTTGGGTCAGCTCAGCGCGGTGCCACCCGCACATGCGGCACCGCAGATGGCAGAAAGGTTCTGCTAGCTGGGAAGCAGCGGTTATGCTGCCTTAAAGCACGGGCTGCCAGACTCATACCTGCTCCGGCCGGCAATCCCCAGCCCAGGCGCATCACGGATCCGTAGCACTGCTGTATTTCAGAGCATTTTGAAGGCCCTGTGGTCCCCTGGGAGCCACAGAGAGCTCGCAGGTTACGGCAGCTCCAAAAAAAGAGCTAACCTTTGATATGCCAGAAAGAAGCAGAAAAATATAATGAGTATTCGAAAAAAAACATCGTAACTGCAAGCCCATGGTTACAGAACGCTTCCATGATGTACCACAGGCACGTTAAACACGCGGCTCACGGTGCCACGTTCTTACGTTGTTTCTCGATGCAGAACCCGGTGACAGAGGCTAAAACTGCAGCCCCACGTGCCTGTTAAGAATACTGTTGAGAAATAAGGCCGGCATGCAGGCTGGGCGCTCTCATAGCTTTTCGAACTCTGAAAGATCTTTGTGTGATTTGAAAGTAGGCATCCCTGAATTAAGAGACGTTGTTGCTCCTGCAGGGAAGGCTCACGGTTCTTGCTTTGATGCAACTCATTACAGCCATAAATACACGTTTTCATCACTGACTGATTATGATTTTAAAGCCTTGGCGTGCTGACACCCACAGCCCCTCTGCCAAAGCTACAGCTCCGAGGAGCAGGAGACAATCGCTATATATATTTCTTGTCAGGAACTGCACACCAAACAAACGTCGGCACTTGGCTTGCATTACTTGTTTGGCTCCGTTCCCATTAAATTCGAGCGAGTGTTGAACCAAGTGGAAAAAAAATGCTTTGTGAAGCTGCAGCCAAGTCAACTAACAGTATTACAAAGTGCTATGCAAAACAAAGCTAGCATCAAGGGATTTCAGCTACACACTGGTGCCAAGCAGGCTGCTTTCAACCATTCTGGCTGTGGGCTGCTAGATGGCTCAGTTTTACGCGTTCAGTGATATCTATCTGCCTGTAAATAATTAAATAGCAGCTTTTGCATAATGGAGTGGAGGAGCCTCAGCCCCTGTCCCCAACCTGCTCGCTCGGAGGAGAAGTAACGCGGCAGGGAGCGCTGGGGTGTGCTGCAGGAGCGAGGACGGGGCTTTTGGCAGGGCCGCTCGGAGGAGCCATGCTGCCCATGGATGCCTTCCCAATGCTCAAGAGAAAAAGCTTCGGGGGACGAGCTCACAGACACAATTACTGGCTGCAAAGGCTTTCAGGGCAGAGGCATGGATCTCCATGGAGCCAGCACGCACATGCCTGCAGGGCGCAGGCAGGACTGTCCCCACCAAGCCCTCCTCAGCCCGACAGAAGCATCCTCACCCAACCCTTCCCAAACACCCGGGCGAGCACGTACATGAAAAGTGCAGCCAACAGAGTCGGAACAGCCTGCCTTTTGTAGCTCTCTGCTTTTCATGCTAGTTTGGGCAGTGAATAGCATTTACCGGCTTTGAAGCTTGTTTGCACGCATGTTACAAACACCTTTGTCCTAAAGGCTGCCGCAGCCAGCTGGGACAGCCTGCCCGCGCTGCTGGCAGGGCAGGAGGCAGCCACCTTCCCCTCCTCCTGCCGCAGCCCACCCAGACCCCTCACTCGCCACGGGCACCCCAAGGGCACCACCGAGCACCCGGGGCCAGCCCCTGCCACGTGCCGGGAGGGCTTCTGATGAGCCATCCACACTGCTGCTTCATGCAGAGCTACGGACCGAAGAAGTGCTCACAATTTCCAGCGAGGCTTTTCTCTCTTTTCTGTTAAGTACCATACATCTGTGGGCTCGGAGCATATGAAGTTTCTCAAGCTGTGCCCGCAGGAAAGGGCCGCAGTTAAAGGAACAAGTTAAGGAACAGAGAGACGTAGTGCTGGACTGGAGGGGGCAGGTGGAAATCAGAAGTTGAAGTGCTTTCAGCTCTGAACGATCCAGAACTACTCGCCCTCACGTGACTCAGGAGCTGCGATTTGACTGAAAGGCAGAAGATGCCAAGGTTGCAGAGTGTCTCCAAAGAGGAGCTGCATGAAACATCTCAGCATGCTTTGTATCTACGGACAGCAGTGGTCAGAGAAGTCCAAGATCCTCTGAACTGATTCAGCAAAGGACTTCACGATTTGTTTTCTCAGCACTGCTCACCGTTCTGATTGCCAGACACCGAGGATTTTCCTCCTCCATCTCAACTGGAATCAAAATTCTTTCACTTCCCATAGACTAAACAGAGTGAGAGCTGAGGCAAACAGCAAGAACGACTCATTGCACAGCTGGGGCACCGCCGGGCTCGCCAGCACTGCTTCCACCCCTGTATTCCTGGGGGAAGTACTGCAGCGTTGGCTGAAGGAATGGGGCACCCCATCCCAAACACCCCAGGGATCGGCCAGCAGCAGTGACCCTGAAGGGACAGGGACCCGTGGGCCCCGGGCCTGTCCTGCACAGGTGCCCTGTGCTCCTGAGCCCCAGGGGTGGATCTTGGTCACCACCACCCTCCCGGATCCAGTCGGAAATCTCAGAACGGAAAGTTTTAATTCAGTTTGAGATGAGTGGAGCACTGCGGCCAATTAAGTGAAACAAACAGAGCGAGTTTGGGATTTTTTTTGGCAAAAGTTTTAGTACAGACTTAACCCTCCCAGCTCGGCTGCTTAAAAAGGCAAGTAAACGTCCGCTCCCCAGCCAACACAAGCACAATTAGTTAACAACAAAATCCTCGATTCTGTTTGCGTACATTTTTAAATGATAGCCAACACTGTGTATTACAGAATTAGGCTTCCTTGGCCGGCACGTTAAAGATGAATCCCTTCAATGACAGGCATCCTGATCAATGCTAAGGAATAAATACCCCCTAATTCCACGGAAAACTTGCATTCCCTTCCAACCCGAGCCATTCTACATTGCCCCAGGTGGGACAGAGCCCGGGAGGTCTCCAGCCCAGCCTCCAGTTGTACCAGTGACACCAGTCACAATGAGCGCACCTTCCACTTCAGATTTCCAGTTGCTACATTCCTTGCTCTCTCCTCTGCATGCCCCCGGTCTTCGCCTTCTATCACATAGCCACATTTACTCCTCAAAGCAGTTTTTATGGTGTTTCTATAAGCAAAGAGACCAGACCAGCAAGGCACTGCCATTCTGCCGAAGCCTGACACTGCCCTGGGACCGGCGGTGAGCAGTCAGGCGCCCACCTGCAGGGCCAAAGCCGAGAGGCAACAGCACGTACAACGCGGGTATTTGGGGATGGTGGGGAGCAGCTGCAGTGGTGGCAGCTCGGTGCTCAGCCCCGGCTCTCACTCCATGGATGTTCCTTGCTCATCCCAGCCAGGCGGATCCGTGGCAGCAGGGAGCGTCGGCAGCTGGCGCCCAGCTGCGCTCGGAGAGCTGCAGGGCCC